>NW_016803499.1:1934411-1940614 GCF_001698545.2 Rhinopithecus bieti | reverse complement strand
TTTTTTGGAGACAGAGTCTCATTTTGTTGCCCAGGCTGGAGTGTAGTGGCGCAATCTCAGCTCACTGCAACTTCCACCTCCCAGGTTCAAGTAATTCTCCCACCTCAGCCTCCCCAGTAGCTGGGAATACAGGCACCTGCCACCATACCCAGCTAATTTTTGTACTTTTAGTAGAGATGGGATTTCACTATGTTGGCCAGGCTGGTCTCCAACTCCCAACCTCAAGTGATCAGCCTGCCTTGGTCTCCCAAAGTGCTGGGATTATAGGCGTGAGCCACTGAGCCCAGCCCAGGGGAAGCATTTTTTATAGGGATGGGTTCTCACCATGTTGCCCAGGCTGGTCTCAAGTAATTCTCAGATGGTTACCATGCAGGGGAGGAAGGACTGTGGTCACAGCTGTGCAGGCCCCTCCCCCAAGCCCTGGCGCACAGCAAGGCAGTGGCAGGCAGAATCCTAAATGCCCCCTCATTTCCTACCCCAGTCCCAGCACAGCGTCATGACCTTATGTGGCAGAAGGGATTCTGTGGATGTGATTAAGGTTATTAATCAGCTGACTTGGAGTCTATCAAAGGGGAGGCTAATCTAATCCAAAGGTGGCTGAACGGAATCACAGGGGCCTTTAGAAGCAGAGCAGGCTCCCCAGCTGGTGGGAGAGGAGCAAGTTGAGAGACTCAAGGTGCAGGAGGGACTGATGCAGGGAGTCCCCACTGCTGAGGCAAAGAGGCCACGGGGCGAGGACCTCGGGTGGTCTCTAGGAGCTGAGAGTGGTCCCCGACCAAACCGGAAAGAAAACAGAACCTCAGTCCCACAACTGCCACCTGCTGAGTGAGCAAGGAAGCCTATTTCTCCACTGAGCCTCCGCTGAGGGCCCAGCGTTGCTGACACGTTGATTCCGGCCCTGTGAGACCCTGAGCAGAGAACCCAGGTGAGCCATGCCGTGCCTGGACTTCTGCTTTACAGACCCGAGACAATCCGTGGGTGTTGTCAGGCCAGTGGCTCACACCTATAATCCTAGCACTTCGGGAGGCCACAGCAGGCAGACTGCTTGAGCCCAGGAGCTGCAGACCAGCCTGGGCAACATGAGGAAACCCCGTCTCTACAAAAAACATTAGCCAGGTGTGGTGGTGCGCACCTGTACTCCCAGCTACCTGGGAGGCTGAGGCAGGAGGTTCGCTTAATTAAGCCCAGAGGTCGAGGCTGCAGTGAACTGTGTTTACGCCATGGCACTCCAGCCTGGGCAACAGAGCGAGATCCTGACTCAAAAAAAAAAAAAAGTTGGTATTGTCTTAAAATGCTGTTTGTGGTGATTTGTTCTGCAGTCAAAGAAAACAACCTCAGAGGCCTCAGGACATCTGGACGTCTCACTGAACCCCAGCGGGAAACGACTGGCATCCGGCAGAGCCCACCGCCCGGCTGAGGCCATGCGCGCTCCTGCACTGGCCTCCGGCCTCCTCTAGGGGTCTGGGTTAGAGGCCGCCCTGCCCACCCTACTCCCCCCCGCCGCCAGTCCCCACGTACAGAACTCCTCCTGGCTGACTTCCTCCACTGCGTGGATGCCAGTGAGGTGGGCGACGCGGCCCTGGACACGAGTCCGCTTGTCCCCGGTGGTCTTCTCCACACGCTCGATCATCTGCTGTTGGCGGTCGATCCAGTAGAGGTGCTTGCCAAGGACGGTCAGGCCCAGAGGCTGCACGATGTTGGCGTCCTCCAGGGTCAGGCGGTTGGCCCCTGCAAGCAGCACAAGGGCCCCCCTGAGCGGTGCTGACCTCCAGAGCTCGCCCCACGTTCAGCTTGGGAGGACAGAGGTTGACAGGGCTGCCAGGGAGCCAGGGGTATTTGGTGCTCTGGACAGGGATGGGAGCTGCAGCAGAGTCCCTGGAAGCAGGCCAACCCAAGCCAAGCCCTCAGAAAGCCCTGCTCCCCCCTGGGCTGGGTTCGGGAGGAAGGGCATCAGTTCCAGCGGCAGGCCTCGGTCACTGGCCCCTGCAAGCACGGCCCCTCCCCTCCCCCACCCACCCCATCGTAAGAGGAAAAGCCATGGGGACCTGCGCCCCCTCTCTAAGCACCAACTCTCATTTCTCTCCAGTCCTCACGGCCTAACACAGCCCAGAGCAGAGCAGCTGCTTGTGCAGGTGCCAGGGGCAGAGGCTAGGCTAGAGTCCTGCTCCATCCCCGGCTGTGGGGCCCCAAGCAGCTCGCTCACCCTCTCTGAGCCTCATCTTCTGCCTCTGCCCAGTGGGGCTCACTCAGAACCCCAGCCTGGAGTTGTCAGCGTGAGGACTAAACATGCTACATGCAAAGTCTCCGGTGCGGTGCTGGGCTCACGGCAGGTCCCGGACAATCTGGCAGCTGCTGCCATTACTGACAAGGAAGGCAGGGTGTCTGCGGGCAGGGCAGGCCCCGGGGCGCGTACCTGACAGGTCGCAGCTCTCAATGCGCTTCAGGTCTGCGTCCACCCAGAACAGCTTGCCCAGTGTGTTGTCCACCACCAGGGCCACGGGGCGGATGAGGCCGGTGGTGAAGAGGACCTCGCGCTCAGTGCCGTCCAGGGCCGCGCGTTCGATCTTGGCTGCCCGGTCCTGCATGTTGGTGAAGTACAGGTACCTGCGGGAGGGTGGCAGGTGAAGGATGGGTGCGGGGACGGCGTCTCCTCAGCCAGCACGGAGCTCAGGGCACCCAGCTGGTCTGTGGAAAGGCCCTGCCTCTCAGGGCTGCCCGAGGCTGACAGGTCACATTCTGTACTAGTTGAACAGTGCTCCCCAAATTCACGTCCACCTCAGAACCTCGGAATGTGAGCTTATTTGGAAACAGCGTCTTCACAAACGTTACAAAGGATCAAGATACGACCACAATGGGTGAGGGTGGGCCCTAAAGCCAACTGAAGTGTCCTTAAGTGACACAGAAGAGGGCACGCAGTGTGCCATCAGAGAGACTGGAGTGACATGACCACAAGTCAAGGGATGCCTGGAGCCACCAGAAACCCAAAGGTTCCCTCAGAGCCTTCAGAGGGCACAGGGCCCTGCCACACCTTGATCTCGGGCTTCTGGCCTCAGGAACTGTGAGAGAACAAGCGTCCACTACTCTCAGCCTCTTAGCTTCTGGTAATTTCTGACAGCAGCCATGGGAGACAGATGCAGGCCCCCACAGCTGCTAAGGACCCCGGAGCCCTGGCCGTTGGGAGACCAGCTCAGCTGGCTCCTGCACAGCTACCTTACAGACCGGGGGCTCCCGCCCACTGACCCCACCGTGTGCTGCAGAGGCTGCACCACTGTGGCCGCCACTCCTACCAATGAGGAAACTGAGTCTCCCAGAGGTTATGCCACTCGCCTGAGGTCACGTGGGCAGTAAGTGGCCGAGTCAGGGCTCAAACGCTGGGCTCCTGGCCCAGGACCTGTGCTGGCTGTAGCTCCCGTCTTCATGCCAGCCCCCCAGCTATCGGAGGAAGGCCATCGCGCTCCTGTCCGCAAACATTGCCATGCTCAGTTTGGAGCCTGAGTTTCATGTCATGTGGGTTTCGGTCTCCCTCTTTCCCTGGCTATTCCCTCTGGAGACCTTCAGGTCCTGGGTGCCTTCCCACCAACCAGAAGCTCTGACGACCACCAGGTGGGAGCATCGGGGGCCTCCGGGAGGAATAAGCCCAGGAGCCCCCTGCGGTGGAACAGGAGCAAGTCAACGGGCAGCCCCCATGCTGTGGAAGGGATTTCTGCACAGGGTTCAAGTTTCACAGGGATGGTGCAAAACCTATCAACTGCAACTCCCGTTGGCCAGCGCTGCCCTGTGACCTCTCAGCAGAGCTACCCCATCCCTTCCAGCCCTCAGGGCTTTCTGCTTCCCTGGAGCGCCCGTGAAAGAGTCTGTGTTTGCTTTTGGGATCCTAGAAAGCCACCCATGGGATCACCGGGGTGGAAAATCACCCCAGCCTGTGAGAGGCTGGCATTCGGCCGAAGACACGGCGGGCATTGCCTGGGGGCAGCACCCCCACCCACCCGTTGGCCTCCTACCCTCGCTCCGCATTGACGACGATGGCCCTGGGCTTGTCGCGGTCCCCACGCAGCACCACCCCCATGGCTTCCCCGCTCAGCCTGTGGACGTTGATGGTATTGGTGGCCTCGCACGTCCAGAACAGCGTCCGGCTGTAGATGTCGATGCTGAGGTCGTGGGGCTGCCTGTCTGGGTTTTGGCCTTGGCTCAGAGAGGTCAAAACAAAGGGCTGTAAGACAAAGAAACCAAGACTCCTGAGCACTGGCAGAGACCCCCGGGCACTGGTGAAGACCCCCGGGCACTGGCTGGAGAGCTCTGGCAGGACAGCAGAGGCCACCGTTCTCGAGTTTAGCCTAAAAGTCAAATCCCAGTACTGGTGTGGGGGTCTCTCCTCTTCAATCAGCTCCTAACTACATGCCCGCCCGAGTATGCCAGAGCGATTAGGACAACGGTCTCTGGAAGAGTTCTTGCTGCCTCGGACTTGAGGCCTCATCAGCCAACCCGCCGGGGGACCCAGCTGTGTGCCACTAGCCTGGCGCTCCCATGAAGGCTCTGCTGACGGCCAAGAAGGCACCCGGGACCACAGGGCCCTTCCCAACACGTCCCTGTCTTCTCCACCTGCTAGGACGTAAGCTTTTGGGCTGCGGCCCTCACGTCCTGTTTTCTCCGCAGGGCACCAGGACAGCCAGTGTGGGGGCCACCCCTTATAACCCCTTCCCCTAGGGCAGGAGGCCAGGTGAGGGGGAGGCCAGGTGAAGATGGGGGACAGGTGAAGGTGCAGGGGTGGGTGAGTGGGTGAGGTGAGGGTACAGGGGAGGTGAGGGTGGGTAGGGCATGTGAGGGTAAAGGGGCTGGTACAGATGTGGGGGTAGGTGAGGTTGGGGGCCAGGTGAGGGTGGGTGGGAGCAGGTGAGTGTGGGAAATGACCCAGAGTCCTTCTTGAGAACGCAGGGCAGCCACATCTCTCAGTGACTCTCAAGGACTCTCCAGGGTCACCGGCCAGGAGATGCTGGAGCGCTGCCTGAGCCCAGCCCACCCTCTGCATCTCAGGGGGAGCCTGCGCTTTTGGGGCCTCGGAAACAGCATCCCTTGGGAGGGATCTTACTGAGCTGATGTAGAAGGAGAGGACAGCCCAGAAGCCTATTGCCCGGGGGGATCTGGTCCCTTTGGGTTACCCCGAAAGACAGCTGCATCCAAGATCCCGAGTGATTTGGCCTGGGGCAAATGGCGCCTGGAGAACCTGGGCTACTGCCACCCAGGCCTGAAGGAAAAGCTCCCCTCCCTCTCCCCCTCCCTTGAGTCAGAGGGAATCATCTCAGGATGGTGCTCTGATAGTAACTCTTTTCAGACTTTATCTAGGTCTTTCAGCAGTTAGGGAGGCAGCAGTGGCTCATGCCCGTGATCCCAGAATGTCGGGAAACCGAGGTGGGAGAATCACTTGAGCTGAGGAGTTTGAGACTAGTTTGGGTGGCCGGGCGCGGTGGCTCAAGCCTGTAATCCCAGCACTTTGGGAGGCCGAGACGGGTGGATCACGAGGTCAGGAGATCGAGACCATCCTGGCTAACACTGTGAAACCCCGTCTCTACTAAAAAATAAAAAAAACCAGCCGGACGAGGTGGCAGGCGCCTGTAGTCCCAGCTACTCGGGAGGCTGAGGCAGGAGAATGGCGTAAACCCGGGAGGCGGAGCTTGCAGTGAGCTGAGATCTGGCCACTGCCCTCCAGCCCGGGCAACAGAGCGAGACTCCGTCTCAAAAAAAAAAAAAAAAGAGAGAGACTAGTCTGGGCAATGCAGCAAGACTCCATCTGCATCAAAAAAAATCAAACCAACCAAACAAAAAAACACTAGCTCGGTATGGTGACGCACGCCTACAGTCCCAGCTACTCAGAAGGCTGAGGTGGGAGGATCACTTAAGCCTGGGAGGCCGAGGCTGCAGTGAGCTATGCCACCACACCCCAGCCTGGGTGCCAGAGTAGGACCCTGTCTCAAAAAAATACAAATAAAACAAAGTCTCTAAGTAGATAAAAAGAAGCTTCCGGCCGGGCGCGGTGGCTCAAGCCTGTAATCCCAGCACTTTGGGAGGCCGAGACGGGCGGATCACGAGGTCAGGAGATCGAGACCATCCTGGCTAACATGGTGAAACCCCGTCTCTACTAAAAAAATACAAAAAATTAGCCGGGCGAGATGGCGGGCACCTGTAGTCCCAGCTACTCTGGTGGTTGA
>NW_016803499.1:1929497-1933834 GCF_001698545.2 Rhinopithecus bieti | reverse complement strand
TAACAAAAAAAAAAAAAAAAAAAAAAAAAAAAAGAAGCTTCCTCCCCAGGCCCAGCCTCTTGGACCCAGGTGGAAAGGGTGCCTCCCTCCCCTATACACACACACACCCCACACACCACACACACACACACACACCCATGCTCACACCACCACACCCCAGCCTGAAAAATACAAATAAAGTCTCTAAGTAAATAAAAAGAAGCTTCTTCTTCCCCAGGCCCAGCCTCTTGGACCCAGGTGGAAAGGGTGCCTCCCTCCTCTATGCATACACACACACACGCACACCACACACACACCACACACCCACACCCACACACACACACACACACACAGCCTTGCTGGGCAGCTGCAAAGACATCATCACTTTCATCGGACACGAAGGATCATGTGTCTTTGTAGATAACAACATCCACATCGCCAGAGAGCGATGCACCCTAGGGGGCCGTGTGTCAACGCCGCCAACTGAACAAATTCCTTCCTAAAAGCCACCGAGCTCTCTAGCTGCGGACCCTGGCCTGGTACAGCTGCCAGGCTGGACGACAAGCAAGATTCCAGCTACCCTGGCAAAACCAGGCTCACCGTGGAGGGTGGGTCTGTGGGAACCAGATGCAAAACCAGACTTTGGGACAGCAGTCTGGAGAACCACCATCTGAGAAACGTGTACTGTGTGACATGACACCCTGGCTACACTCCTCCCAGGCACAAAAACAACACAGCAAACTTCACACGGCTGGCCAGTTTCATGAACCCTGAGTTCTTTTTTTTTTTTTTTTGACATGGAGTATTGCGTGAGACGGAGTCTTACTCTGGAGTGCAGTGGCGTGATCTTGGCTCACTGCAAGCTCCGCGCCTCCTGGGTTCACGCCATTCTCCTGCCTCAGCCTCCCGACTAGCTGGGACTGCAGGTGCCCGCCACCATGCCCAATTAATTTTTTTGTATTTTTAGTAGAGACGGGGTTTCACCGTGTTAGCCAGGATGGTCTCGATCTCTTGACCTTGTGATTTGCCTGCCTTGGCCTCCCAAAGTGCTGGGATTACAGACGTGAGCCACCGCGCCCGGCCCCTGAGCTTTCTTTTTAATGTTAAGTACAAATACTTACAATTAGTGCAAAGTTTCTTACCAGAATCCTATGCAACACCACAGGCAACACGCCTTTTCCTCACTAGAAGAAAACCTTCACCATGGAAGGAAATGTTCATAGTGGCTTATTCACGACAACCAGAGGAGGAAGCAACCTGGCACCCGTGGATGGATAAATAACAACATGTGGTCCGTACAATGATTTTTTTTTTTTTTTTGAGACGGGGTCTCACCGTGTTGCCCAGGCTGGACTGCAGAGGCACAATCTTGATTCACTGCAACCTCTGCCTCCCGGGTGCAAGCAATTCTCCTGCCTCAGCCTCCTGAATAACTGGGATTACAGGTGCGCACCACCACACCCAGCTAATTTTGTACTTTTAGTAAAAGCCAGGGTTTCACTATGTTGGCCAGGCTGGTCTCAAACTCCTGACCTCAAGTGATCGGCCCATCTGAGACTCCCAAAGTGCTGGGATTAGAGGACTTGTGCCACCACACCCAACCCTTACAATGGGTTATTACTCAGGCTTAATTTACAGAAGGAAATTCTGACACAGGCTACAACACAGATGAACCTTGAGGACACCACACCACGTGAAAAAAGCTAGTTACAGAAGGGCAAATATTGGTATAATTCCACTTACATGTGGTACCTAGAGAAGGCAGAGAGACAGCAAGTAGAATGGTGGCTGTGAGAGGGAGATGAGGAGTGTGTTTAATGCAGACAGTTTTGGTCCGAGAAGGTGAAGTAGTCTGGAGATGAATGGCGGTGGTGGTTACCATGTGAACTGACTGAATGCCACTGAACTGTCCACTGCAGAACAGGTAAAATGGGCTGGGTGCGGTGGCTCACGCCTGTTATCTCAGTACTTTGGGAGGCTGAGGTGGACGGGCTGCTTGAGTCCAGTTCGAGGCCAGCCTGGGCAACACGGTGAAACCTGTCTCTACATAAAATACCATTAGCCAAGTGTGGAGGTGCACAACTTGAGCCTGGGAGGTGGAGGCTGCAGCGAGCCAAGAGCCCACCACTGCACTCCAGTCTGGGCGACAGGGCAAGACCTTGTCTCAAAAAAAAAAAAAAAATGCCAGGCACGGTGGCTGACGCCTGTAATCTCAGCACTTTGGGAGGCTGAGATGGGCGGATAACCAGGTTAGGAGTTCAAGACCAGCCTGGCCAACATGGTGAAACCCCGTCTCTGCTAAAATTACAAAATTAGCTGGGCATGGTGATGGACCCCTGTA
Source organism: Rhinopithecus bieti (assembly GCF_001698545.2). Classification (NCBI taxonomy): domain Eukaryota; kingdom Metazoa; phylum Chordata; class Mammalia; order Primates; family Cercopithecidae; genus Rhinopithecus; species Rhinopithecus bieti. Next base: position 1,931,514 of record NW_016803499.1, on the reverse strand, counting down.
GTCCCAGCTACTCAGGAGGTTGAGGCAGAAGAATCGCTTGAACCTGGGAGGCGGAGGCTGCAGTGAGTCGATACCGCGCCGTTGCCCAGCCTGGGCGACAGAGTGAGACTCCGTCTCAAAAAAGAAAGAAAGAAAGAAAGAAAGTTACAATGGCTGGGTGTTGTGGCTCATGCCTATAATCCCAGCACTTTGGGAGGGTGGGGTGGGCGGATGGCTTGAGTCCAGGAGTTGAGACCAGCCTGGGCAACACAGTGGGTCTCTACAATTTAAAAAAATCAGCCAGATGTGGTAGTGTACACCTGTAGTTCCAGCTACTAGAGAGGCTGAGGTGTGAGGATCATTGGAGCCCAGGAGGCTGAGGTTGCAGTGAGCCATGATCGCACCACTGCACTCCAGCCCGGGCACTGGGGTAAGACCCTGTCTCAAAACAAGAACAAAATAATTAAAATGGTAAATTTTATGTTATGTATATTTACCACAATACAAAATAAAACAATTAATAGAAAACAAAACCTCGGCCAACTGGATGATAATTTAGCCACCATCTTTTGGAAGAGCAGGGGACCCCTGGTAAAGAATCAAAGCCAGCGTCCACAGAGCGGGGCGGCTGCAGGAGGCTGAACCTTAGCGACAGACACGAGTGGGGAAAAGCACGTTCTCCAAATTAAGTGGAAAACCTTCTGGGTTTTCTTCCAAGTCTTCATCACTTCTGCCTACTAGACACTAGAAAAGAATGCAGCGCCAATGAGACTCTAAGCAATGTACGCCCAGGAGCTTTCTCAGCACGGGAGCCACACATCCATCAATTAACACGTCCCTTTCTCCAAAGGACTCCATGTGACAGTCACCTGTAGCAAGCAAGATGAAAGGAATCCATTTCCACCATCTGCGCCACAACAGAGGCAGTGATCACAGCTGCCCAGGAGAGAAGCTCCAGGGAGCCGGGCATGGCTCTGAATTTCAATTCAGCTGACTTTTGCCATCAACCAAGGACACAGACCTCACAGTACAACTCAACTAGAAACTGCTGCGGGAGGAGGGATCTGGTGGAAAGGGGCGTCCAGCCTGTCTGGACAGCACTAGCCTTCAGATGGGGGGCACGACAGCGGAACTGACGGCGGACATGGCGACCCATCTGAAAGTCTTTCCAGATGCTCAGCCTCTCTCTGCCTCAAGAAAGTACCAAGATTTCATCACAATAACACAAGCTCCCACACCGATGCTCGGTGGAGAAAGAGGCCATGTGGCTCTGTAGTTTTTTGTTTTGTTTTGTTTTGAGATGGGGTCTCGCTCTGTTGCCTGGGCTGGAGTACAATGGCGTGGTCTCAGCTCACTGCACCCTCTGCCTTCCAGGTTCAAGCAATTCTCCTGCATCAGCCTCCTGAGTAGCTGGGACTACAGGTGCTCGCCACCACACCCAGCTAATTTTGTATATTTAGTAGAGATGGGATTTCACCACGTTGACCAGGCTGGTCTTGAGCTCCTGACTTCATGATCCACCCGCCTCAGCCTCCTAAAGTGCTGGGATTACATACGGGCTCTGTAGTTTTATAAAAGAAGGCTGCTTAGGAGCCAGGCCTGTCCTGGAATTCTACACTAATGAACCTGTTGTGCCCCATGCTGCAGACTCCAGGTGGGCCTGAGGCCGCCGTGAGCACATCATTCCTGGAACAGGTCACACAAGCCTGACACCGCAAAGTGGTTGCTTCCGCTACAGCACTTGTTTTTTTATTTTTTATTTTTTGAGATGGAGTTTTGCTCTTGTCACCCAGGCTGGAGTGCAATGGTGCGATCTTAGCTCACTGCAACCTCTGCCTCCCAGGTTCAAGTGATTTTCCTGTCTCAGCCTCTTGAGTAACTGGGATTACGGGCACCCACCACCACGCCCAGCTAATTTTTGTATTTTTAGTAGAGATGGGGTTTCACCATGTTGGCCAGGCTGGTCTTGAACTCCTGACCTCAGGTGATCCGCCTGCCTCAGCCTCCCAAAGTGCTGGGATTACAGGCGTGAGCCACC
>NW_016803499.1:1914929-1928984 GCF_001698545.2 Rhinopithecus bieti | reverse complement strand
TTGAGACGGGGTCTCACCGTGTTGCCCAGGCTGGACTGCAGAGGCACAATCTTGATTCACTGCAACCTCTGCCTCCCGGGTGCAAGCAATTCTCCTGCCTCAGCCTCCTGAATAACTGGGATTACAGGTGCGCACCACCACACCCAGCTAATTTTGTACTTTTAGTAAAAGCCAGGGTTTCACTATGTTGGCCAGGCTGGTCTCAAACTCCTGACCTCAAGTGATCGGCCCATCTGAGACTCCCAAAGTGCTGGGATTAGAGGACTTGTGCCACCACACCCAACCCTTACAATGGGTTATTACTCAGGCTTAATTTACAGAAGGAAATTCTGACACAGGCTACAACACAGATGAACCTTGAGGACACCACACCACGTGAAAAAAGCTAGTTACAGAAGGGCAAATATTGGTATAATTCCACTTACATGTGGTACCTAGAGAAGGCAGAGAGACAGCAAGTAGAATGGTGGCTGTGAGAGGGAGATGAGGAGTGTGTTTAATGCAGACAGTTTTGGTCCGAGAAGGTGAAGTAGTCTGGAGATGAATGGCGGTGGTGGTTACCATGTGAACTGACTGAATGCCACTGAACTGTCCACTGCAGAACAGGTAAAATGGGCTGGGTGCGGTGGCTCACGCCTGTTATCTCAGTACTTTGGGAGGCTGAGGTGGACGGGCTGCTTGAGTCCAGTTCGAGGCCAGCCTGGGCAACACGGTGAAACCTGTCTCTACATAAAATACCATTAGCCAAGTGTGGAGGTGCACAACTTGAGCCTGGGAGGTGGAGGCTGCAGCGAGCCAAGAGCCCACCACTGCACTCCAGTCTGGGCGACAGGGCAAGACCTTGTCTCAAAAAAAAAAAAAAAATGCCAGGCACGGTGGCTGACGCCTGTAATCTCAGCACTTTGGGAGGCTGAGATGGGCGGATAACCAGGTTAGGAGTTCAAGACCAGCCTGGCCAACATGGTGAAACCCCGTCTCTGCTAAAAATTACAAAAATTAGCTGGGCATGGTGATGGACCCCTGTAGTCCCAGCTACTCAGGAGGTTGAGGCAGAAGAATCGCTTGAACCTGGGAGGCGGAGGCTGCAGTGAGTCGATACCGCGCCGTTGCCCAGCCTGGGCGACAGAGTGAGACTCCGTCTCAAAAAAGAAAGAAAGAAAGAAAGAAAGTTACAATGGCTGGGTGTTGTGGCTCATGCCTATAATCCCAGCACTTTGGGAGGGTGGGGTGGGCGGATGGCTTGAGTCCAGGAGTTGAGACCAGCCTGGGCAACACAGTGGGTCTCTACAATTTAAAAAAATCAGCCAGATGTGGTAGTGTACACCTGTAGTTCCAGCTACTAGAGAGGCTGAGGTGTGAGGATCATTGGAGCCCAGGAGGCTGAGGTTGCAGTGAGCCATGATCGCACCACTGCACTCCAGCCCGGGCACTGGGGTAAGACCCTGTCTCAAAAACAAGAACAAAATAATTAAAATGGTAAATTTTATGTTATGTATATTTACCACAATACAAAATAAAAACAATTAATAGAAAACAAAACCTCGGCCAACTGGATGATAATTTAGCCACCATCTTTTGGAAGAGCAGGGGGACCCCTGGTAAAGAATCAAAGCCAGCGTCCACAGAGCGGGGCGGCTGCAGGAGGCTGAACCTTAGCGACAGACACGAGTGGGGAAAAGCACGTTCTCCAAATTAAGTGGAAAACCTTCTGGGTTTTCTTCCAAGTCTTCATCACTTCTGCCTACTAGACACTAGAAAAGAATGCAGCGCCAATGAGACTCTAAGCAATGTACGCCCAGGAGCTTTCTCAGCACGGGAGCCACACATCCATCAATTAACACGTCCCTTTCTCCAAAGGACTCCATGTGACAGTCACCTGTAGCAAGCAAGATGAAAGGAATCCATTTCCACCATCTGCGCCACAACAGAGGCAGTGATCACAGCTGCCCAGGAGAGAAGCTCCAGGGAGCCGGGCATGGCTCTGAATTTCAATTCAGCTGACTTTTGCCATCAACCAAGGACACAGACCTCACAGTACAACTCAACTAGAAACTGCTGCGGGAGGAGGGATCTGGTGGAAAGGGGCGTCCAGCCTGTCTGGACAGCACTAGCCTTCAGATGGGGGGCACGACAGCGGAACTGACGGCGGACATGGCGACCCATCTGAAAGTCTTTCCAGATGCTCAGCCTCTCTCTGCCTCAAGAAAGTACCAAGATTTCATCACAATAACACAAGCTCCCACACCGATGCTCGGTGGAGAAAGAGGCCATGTGGCTCTGTAGTTTTTTGTTTTGTTTTGTTTTGAGATGGGGTCTCGCTCTGTTGCCTGGGCTGGAGTACAATGGCGTGGTCTCAGCTCACTGCACCCTCTGCCTTCCAGGTTCAAGCAATTCTCCTGCATCAGCCTCCTGAGTAGCTGGGACTACAGGTGCTCGCCACCACACCCAGCTAATTTTTGTATATTTAGTAGAGATGGGATTTCACCACGTTGACCAGGCTGGTCTTGAGCTCCTGACTTCATGATCCACCCGCCTCAGCCTCCTAAAGTGCTGGGATTACATACGGGCTCTGTAGTTTTTATAAAAGAAGGCTGCTTAGGAGCCAGGCCTGTCCTGGAATTCTACACTAATGAACCTGTTGTGCCCCATGCTGCAGACTCCAGGTGGGCCTGAGGCCGCCGTGAGCACATCATTCCTGGAACAGGTCACACAAGCCTGACACCGCAAAGTGGTTGCTTCCGCTACAGCACTTGTTTTTTTATTTTTTATTTTTTGAGATGGAGTTTTGCTCTTGTCACCCAGGCTGGAGTGCAATGGTGCGATCTTAGCTCACTGCAACCTCTGCCTCCCAGGTTCAAGTGATTTTCCTGTCTCAGCCTCTTGAGTAACTGGGATTACGGGCACCCACCACCACGCCCAGCTAATTTTTGTATTTTTAGTAGAGATGGGGTTTCACCATGTTGGCCAGGCTGGTCTTGAACTCCTGACCTCAGGTGATCCGCCTGCCTCAGCCTCCCAAAGTGCTGGGATTACAGGCGTGAGCCACCATGCCCAGCCTAGTACTTGTTTTAAAAATGCAAATCTGGCTGGGCCGCGGTGGCTCACGCCTGTAATCCCAGTTATTCGGAGGGCTGAGGTAGGAGAATCGCTTGAACGTAGGAGGCAGAGGTTGCAGCAAGCCGAGATCACGCCACTGCACTCCAGGCTGGGTGACAGAGTGAGACTCCATCTCAAAAAAAAGCAAACCTGTTCCAACGCCGTGATGTATTAGACAATTTGAGCACAGCACGGTTTCACATTTGCTCATGCACAATTTCCTCCGTGAGACACATTAAGCGAATGCAGAAAACCACAGCCGGCAGGGAACTGCGCAGGGTCACACCCACACACACGCCTCTGTCTCTAACCTCCCTGGGCTCACTGCTGGGGCCATGACCCACTCCTCTCCACACCTGGGGTGAGAACTTTCCATCTGATTTCCCACAATTCTCCTTCCAGCGCTTCACAAAAACTCACGCGCTGCACTCTTCCACACTCAGGAGCCAACTCCAGATCTTCCCAAGGTAAAGTGCCGTATTTATAGCAGCGTTAACGTTTATAAATGCACAGTATTGTGGGATATATCTAACCATTTAATGTGTAAAAGGCGCTCTGCTATTTCCCAGGTTCCTCTCTTCTCTTACATGTCATTAACGGAGATTTTGGGGGCTGTGCCCTGGTCCCCCTTTTCCTATGAGTCGTGTCATTTTTACCGTGCGATTCTGCAGTGTGGTGACTTTTAGAAGCACATATACTGCATTGTAGCAGAAATGACTGTACAATTCCTACAAAATAAAGGATAAACCTAGATTAACCAGTACCAACTACCTCTGTATGACAGAAGACCACTTTTCTTTCTTGGAAAGAAAAAAAATCCTGTGGGGTTTGACCTCACCATGACTACTTAAACTACTAGGAAACCCAATTTCTACAGATAATCACAGTCTCGTGGTTCCACGCAGCTCAGGGTTATACCCCGTGACTATGTAATCGAAGCCCAAGTCATCGTTCACCCAGAACCAAGTTCTGTTTCCTCCCTCTGCTAAGGACAAGGGCAGCAGCCTGGAAACCAGCAAGAGGCGCACCTTGGGAAGCACCCCGCACCCCGCACCCTTCCAACGGGGCACCTGCCTGGGTCCCATCGTCCTTGGCTCGCTTGATGTTCTGGCGCCCGTCCACCCAGTAGATGAACTTGTCCAGTGGGTCATAGTCGATGGCTTTGACGTTCCTCAGCCCATGCAGGGGCAGGATGAGATCCGGGCTGTGCTGGTCATCTGGGATCATCCGACTGATGGCAGATTTCTGGCTGAACAGCAAGAAGGTGGTGGGCGCTAGAGGAGGCAAAGACAGGGCTGCAGGTGGGTGTCTGGAAGCCAAAGAGGAGCTGGCGGGCAGGATAGCACACCACTTGACTACAACAGGTGGCTCGGCATCCACCCCACTGGAGGTCCACAGGAAAGATGGGGGGACCAGGGCTGTCTCTCGGGGGTGCACTATGGGGAATTTCACTCTTCATGTCATATGTATCTCTGCTGTTTCAAAGTACAAGTGTTATTTTTGAAATAGATTTATTTATTTATTTATTTATTTATTTATTTATTTATTTATTTTGAGACGGAGTCTCGCACTGTTGCCCAGGCTGGACGATCTTGGCTCACTGCAAGCTCCGCCTCCTGGGTTCACGCCATTCTCCTGCCTCAACCTCCCGAGTAGCCAGGACTACAGGCACCCGCCACCACACCCAGTTAATTTTTTGTATTTTTAGTACAGACGGGGTTTCACTGTGTTAGCCAGGATGGTCTTGATCTCCTGACCTCGTGATCCGCCCGCCTCAGCCTCTAAAGTGCTGGGATTACAGGTGTGAGCCACCGCGCCCGGCCATTTATTTATTTATTTATTTATTGAGACAGTTTCGCTCTTGTTGTCCAGGCTAGAGTGCAGTGGCACAAACTCGGTTCACTTGAAACTTCTACTTCCCAAGTTCAAGCGATTCTCCTGTCTCAGCCTCCCAAGTAGCTGGGATTACAGGTGTGCCCCACCCTGCCCGGCTAATTTTTTATTTTCAGTAGAGATGAGGTTTCACCATATTGGCCAGGCTGGTCTTGAACTCCTGACCTCGGGTGATCCGCCCACCTCAGCTTCCCAAAGTGCTGGGATTATAGCCATGAGCCACCATGCCCAGCCCAATAAATTTCTTTTCTTTTCTTTTTTTTTTTTTTGAGACGGAGTCTCGCTCTGTCGCCCAGGCTGGAGTGCAGTGGCTGGATCTCAGCTCACTGTAAGCTCCGCCTCCCGGGTTTACGCCATTCTCCTGCCTCAGCCTCCCGAGTAGCTGGGACTACAGGCGCCCGCCACCTCGCCCCGCTATTTTTTGTATTTTTTTTTTAAGTAGAGACGGGGTTTCACCGTGTTAGCCAGGATGGTCTCGATCTCCTGACCTCGTGATCCGCCCGTCTCGGCCTCCCAAAGTGCTGGGATTACAGGCTTGAGCCACTGCGCCCAGCCAATAAATTTATTTTTAAATGATGAGAACTTCAGACAGAAGGCAGGTAATGGTGGTAAACACTAGTGGTGGAATGGTAGTGAAACTCGTACCCATGACTGTGTGTGCAGTTTGCTATGTGCCTATGTGTACACCAGTGAACTGCAGAAAACCGGGCAGAGTCAACGACAAGCCCAGGAGGAGACTGTCCTCGAGGGTGTCGGTGAGCAGCACATGCCACCACAGGGCAGCCCTGGAATCAAGCTGGGCCTCCTCTCAGGGCACTGGCAGCAGGACCGGAAGAACCAGCTCTCTAGCAGGACCAGGACATCCAGTGGCCTCTCCGTCTCAGCCGCAAACAGAGTCTCCTGGCCTGAGTCCTGCCTGGGTTCAGAAGCTGCGGCACTTCGGGCTACAGTGGCTGGTCTGAAATCCAAGTCATGGCAGCAGGTCTGCTGGGCACAGGACGGGGACTGTGAGTCATGGCAACTCCTCCTTGCCATGGGTTACCTGCACCTCCGTTTGACTCTCCAAGATCATGGCCCCAGGGAGGCATGGTGAGCAACAGGACTAAAGACAGTCCAGGCATGGGAAGTCCCAGACTCTGGCCCAGGCCCATCTCCTGCCAGCCTGGGCCTCGAACAGCCCCTTAACCTTTGCAAGCCTCAAGTTCCCCATCCATGCAGCTGGGACAGGCAAGACCAGCCCTGCCGGTGCCCAGGTCTACATGAGACTCCAACGGGGCCTGGATGACAAAGAGCTTTATGAACTATCAAGTTCTGCGTAGGGAGTCATAACCAGCTCACTGCTGATGTCATGGGGCAAGAGCCTGCCGACAGGAAGCACGTGTACTCTAGAGGGGCCACAGGAAAGTCACTCTTCTCTTCACTGACATGAGAACAAAGAGGCTCACCTGCTTCCGAGGGTCAGGGCAAAAATTCCCCGAACTGATGCCAGGCTGCCTGGCAAGGGTTCAGGAGCAGGGACTCTTGAGCCAGCCTGCCACAGTCAACCCTGGCTCAACCCGTTCCGGTCGTATGGCCTTGGGTGGGTTGCCACACCTCTCTGTGCGTCGGGTTCCTTGTATGTGAAATGGGACCATGCTACTCCCCACCCTCCAGGCTTGAGGAGTAAATGAGCGCTGTGGAAAGCACTCAGCATCGTGCTGGCAGTATGAGCGAGCACCCTTCCCCCGCGACTGGCTTTCACACCCAAAGATCCTTTCCGAGACCTGCCAGCTGAGGGGTTTTGGCCATTTACCTGTGTCCTGATGAAGCAACAAGTCCACCCAGACTGGACCTGGACCTCGACCTTCAGGTAGCATCATGCAGCTTGTGCAGTGCACAACCTACCCAACCATCTATGTACACCCAGGAACCCCAGATGAGAAACTCCTTTCAGCATCAGCTCCCAGAACCAGTCTGATCTAACCAGGGAGTGAGGTGCGGGGACCGCGAGGCACTTACGGCTGCAGTTGCGGCTGCTGGGGTCCAGGGTGTGGTGTGAGGCACAGCCGCAGCGGTGGCCGCCGGGGATGGCAAGGCACAGCTGCCCGCACTGCCCGTTGTTGTGCATGCAGTCGTTGAGGCCATCCTGGCGGGAGGAGTGGAACACTAGGATGTCCATCACGAAGTCCAGGTGGCCCTGGATGAGGGTGCGGTTCTGGCCGCTGGTCTTGTCGCCCGCTCGATGCTGTGCAGATTNAGTTGCGGCTGCTGGGGTCCAGGGTGTGGTGTGAGGCACAGCCGCAGCGGTGGCCGCCGGGGATGGCAAGGCACAGCTGCCCGCACTGCCCGTTGTTGTGCATGCAGTCGTTGAGGCCATCCTGGCGGGAGGAGTGGAACACTAGGATGTCCATCACGAAGTCCAGGTGGCCCTGGATGAGGGTGCGGTTCTGGCCGCTGGTCTTGTCGGCCCGCTCGATGCTGTGCAGATTCCAGTCCGTCCAGTAGATATAATCGCTGTACTGCGTCAGACCGAACGGGTGTGGGAGGTCGTCGGCAATCACAACCCGCTCCTGACCTGCGTGGACACACATGGGCACGGTGTCAGCAACGGCACAGCCAGGCCACAGAGCACAGGGCGCCCTAAAGGGACAAGCCGGAGTTCAACCCTGCAGCCTAGTGACCACGTGAGTGCCTTAAAGTGTTTGGCCACCTTGGAAAACCGGCAAGATCCACTGAAGAGCAGGCAGGATCTACTAATATTAAGTGACCTGGCTACAGTCACACAGTTGCTAAGCGGCAGGGCCAGGATTACTACCCAGGCAGGCAGTGAGGCTCCATGTTCCTGTTCTCACCATGTCAGGCCTGGCTATGCATCCTTCACTCCCGCAGCAACAAGCCCGGGCCTTCCATGTTATGATTCAAGCACTCAGTAAACATCTGGAGCGTTTAAGTCCAAAACACGTACAGCAGAATGACGGCCAGGCTGCAATGCACATGGCCACCCTCATTGGCAGGGTCACATGAATTTCCAGGGCTTTTGCTGGTTTTCATCTGAGTCTGTCCTCACTCCAGGGTGATTAATGAGCTTAATCATTTCAGGCAACCACAGCTGTGCTGTGACTGGTTTCTCGCCTGGCAACAGGTTTGCATGCAGCCTGGATGAGCTGGGTCACGGGATTCCTTGCAGAGCTGGTGACAGTCACGAAGTCACGTGCAAACCTAGGTACTGGCCTCACAAGCCAGGGTGCAGCCCACCCCCAGCAGCAACCAGGACACGGGGTTCAAGTGCCAGCTCTGCCTACGCAGTACGTGGGACAAGGCATGCAGCTGGCCGATGCCCCAGCCTTCTCATCTGTAAAATGGGCACAACCACACCCACTGCAGATGGCGAGTAGCCGTGGTGGTCAGAAGCCAAATTCTTGCTGCCCTTCCTGAGTGGTTCGACATGGCTGATGTGCTCAGAGGTTCTGCTAGGGTCAAGGTCACCAAAGGTCCCTCTGCCAGGGGCCAAAAGTCAGGGCTGCCCAGGTGACCCTCTCCTCCCTTGCCTGCCCTCAAGCCAAGGGCTGCCTGGGAGCTTGGACCTGAGCCCTCAGAGTTTTTTTCTTTTCTTCCTTTTTTTTTTTTTTTGAGACAGGGTCTCACTCTATTGCCCAGGCTGGAGTGCAGTGGCACGATCATAGCTCACCGCAGCCTCAACCTCCTGGGCTCAAGCAATCCTCCCATCAGACCTCCCAAGTAGCTAGGACTACAGGCATGAACCACCATGCCCAGCTAATTTTTTAAAAAATTTTTTGCAGAGATGGGGGTCTCACTACATTACCCAGGCTGGTCTTGAACTCCTGGGCTCAAACCATCTGCCCGCCTTGGCCTCACAAAGTGCTGGGATTACAGGTGTGAGCCACTGCACCTGGCCCTTCAGAGCGTCTGCCCCTGACCTTCCACTCTCCCGACTTGGCAGGGGGATGGGGGTCTCTTTGTTGAGCATGGTGGCTCCTGTCACCTGCCATATCACCCAGGGCAGCTAACGTAACTACTCTAGCAGAACAGAGTTTGCAGTCCCCTGCTCTGGGTTCAAATCCTGCTCCTGCCGCTGTGTGCCTTGGGATAGGTTTTTTTTTCAAACTTCCCTGAGCTTCATTCTCATGATCTGGAGAAAGGAGATGAGAGCACCAGCCCCTGGGTCCCGGGCATGTGGACACTCCCAGCACGATCCCTACACACGGTGGGGCTCAGGGCTGGGTGGGGATTGAGTGCCGGCCCTGGTGTCTCGGGGGGATCCTGAACTCACCAGCTCTGTGACCTAAGGCAAGTCATGTGGCTTCCTCAGGCCTCAGCTTCCCCAGCAATGAAAACCTCCACCATGTGCGTTAGAGTCCTGGCACAGGGATTAGCTGTGACCTGGCGCTCAGCAGGTGCACAGGAAACAGCTGTCACCAGAGCCTCTCCCAACACAACTGCAGCAACGGCACCCAGGGGTGGACAGGGACAACCCCCACAGCAGAGGGTGAGGCTGCTGGGCAGGCGAAGGTGTGGCCACAACTCCTGCCAGGTTGGGGAATTGCAGGCCACAGGGCATGTGCGGCGGGGCTGGGAGGTGGCCAACGTCCAGCTGCCCTGCCCTCCACGACCAGCAGGCCCCGGCCCGGCCCTCACCCAGCATGTTGGACGACTCAATCATGTTGGTGTCCAGGTCGGTCCAGTAGAGGCGCTGGTCAGCGTAGTCAATGGTGAGGTCGTTGGCCCGGCCCACCTTGTCCACCAGCGTCATGCAGTTGGTCCCGTCCATGAAGGCCCGCACGATCCTCGGCTTGCCGCCCCACTCGGTCCAGTAGATGTAGCTGGAAGGCACAAGGGAGAAGGGCAGGCTCAGTGAGTCCACTCTCACCGCAGGACAGCAGGTGGCGGGGAACGCAACTGCCCCCATCTCTTCAGCTCAGCCCTCCCCGTCCTGGAGAAAGCCACGCGCAGGAAGCAGGGAAGGGCGAGACCCTCGCCCCCTGCCACACACATATCCCTCCAGGGGTGGTCACTGGGCCACCTCCCTGAATTTCCACAGTGGCTCACTCGTAAGGCGAGTAAATACCCATGTACAGACACAAAAACAGACGCACAGACAGGGCGAGTGTGTGCTGGAACATCCCCCTAAGCTTGGCCGGATGTTGGGGACATGGCAGAAACCAGGATGGACACGAGCACATCACAAAACAAGACCTCAGGGCAGGGGAGGCCTTGCAGGATCCGGACGTAAACTCGGCTCTGGGGTCCTCCCCCAGCAGCCCCTCCTTCCCTCTTCTTTTAGCAGATTCAGAGGAGGAAATGCACATCCTCATTCCAGAATTTTCTAACTTTGACCTGCCCTTGCTCTAAAACCTGGACCTCTTTCTATGTCCTGCCATCCTAAAGTCTTCCTTCCTTCCCTAGCAGAGCAGGTGACAGGCAGAGATTGGGCTGCTGCACACATCACAGATGCTTTACGGGCTGGTCGCTGTGCCCACTGCACAGAAAAGAAAACTTAAGTCCAGAGAGACGCCCCCCGGGGCCTGTCTGACCCCAGTGCCCAAGGCATGGCCGCCAGGATGCCTGGCAGCTACAAGCACGTTTACTTCTCGAGGTGGGTCCTAAGCTGTGGCTCAGCAGCCTCCAAGAGGCCATTTCGGAGGAGCTTGAGGTCCGGGGACCTCAAAGTCAATTCTGGATCGTGGTTTTGGCAAAAGAGTACAAAGCAAGGAGGCCTGGTTGGGAGCCTGAGACAGCACTTCCTGGCCCAGCTCTGCTCTAACTGGGTATGTGACCTTAGGCAAGTCACTGGGTTTCTCTGAGCCTGTTTCTGCATCTGTAAAACTGACACAGATACTGCCCTATGCAGGCTCCATGGACGCTTTGGCAAGACGGCCCAGGTGAAAGCAGCCAGCACTGGGCCTGACACAGCCTCAGCCCCTGCTCCACGAATGAACTCCATGAACTCTGAGGGTCCTACCAGTCCTGGACATCATCAAGGCTAATCACCGAGGGCCACACGGGCAGCCTGCCACCTTGCCCAGTTGGCACTCCCTCACTGTCTCATACAGAGAGGTGGACACGAGGACACACGGCACAGGCAAACCCTTACCCTTTGGTGGGATCCAGGGCCAGCGACCTCGGGTTGTCCAAGTCCCTCCACACGAGGACTTGCCGGAACTGCCCGTCCAGCCTCGCCACTTCGATCCTGTTGGTCCCGGTGTCAGCCCAGTAGAGGTTCTTGCCCATCCAGTCAACGGCCATGCCCTCGGGGTAGTCAAGGCCAAACTCCACCACGTGCTCCACCGAACTCCCATTCATGAAGGCGCGGCTGATGGTCTGGCAGCAGGTGAGGAGGAAAAGGGCCACGTTTTAGGAACAAGCATCTTTTTGGTTTTTTTTTTTGAGACGGAGTTTCACTCTTCCTGCCCAGCCTGGAGTGCAATGGTGCGATCTCAGCTCACTGCAACCTCCACCCCCTGGGTTTAAGTGATTCTCCTGTCTTAGCCTCCCAAGGAGGTGGGTGCTCACCACCACGCCCAGCTAATTTTTTTGTATTTTTAGTTGAGATGGGGTTTCACCAGGTTGGCCAGGCTGGTCTCGAACTCTGGACCTCAGGTAATCCGCCTGCTTCAGCCTCCCAAAGTGCTGGGATTACAGGCGTGAGCCACCACGCCCAGCCAGAACCAGTGTGTTTTGTAGACATCTCCCGAGACGCTTGGCCACCAGGAGCAGCTACTGAACACATTCTGGACAAGATCACCAACATTCAAGTTTTTAAATGAACGTTTGAAATTTAGCAAGACACCTTTTGGAAAAGCAACTTGGAGATTTTATATACATATATATATAATATAAANTTGGAGTGCAGTGGTGTAATCTCAGGTCACTGCAGCATCAACCTCCTGGCGCTCAAGCAATCCTCCCAACTCAGCCCCCTGGGTAGCTGGGACTACAGCTGTGTACCACTACACCCGACTTATTAAAAAAGTTTTTTGTAGAGATGGGGTCTCACTATGTTGCCCAGGCTGGTCTCAAACTTCTGGGCTCAAGTGATCCTCCTGCCTCAGCCTCCCAAAGTGTTGGGATTACAGGCATGAGCCACTGTGCCCGGCTGTAACCAGCACACAGATAATAAAAGCATAGTTAAGCCTAAAAAGCACAGTTAAGCCTAAAAGGGAACATCTGTGCAGTGGAGTATTTCACACGTTTTAAAGATTGTGCCAAAGAGTGTGTCATAGCGTCGTCAAATACCTGTTGTAACATCAAGTGAAAAAATCAGGATACAGAATTCTGTGTAGCATATGTCTGTGATGATGAGAAATGCTATCTTAGAGAAAAAGACTTGAAGGCAATATGCTGAGGTGTCAGCAACGGTCGTCTCTGGCTGGAGAGGTTATGGACAATTTTTATTTTATTTTTTATACTTTTCTATATATTTTCTTTTTTCTACAAAGAACGCTTGTGACTTAAAGTCATAAAAAATATTTTAAAGATATGTAATACAGGCCGGGCGCGGTGGCTCAAGCCTGTAATCCCAGCACTTTGGGAGGCCGAGACGGGCAGATCACGAGGTCAGGAGATCGAGACCATCCTGGCTAATACGGTGAAACCCTGTCTCTACTTAAAAATACAAAAAAACTAGCCGGGCGATGAGGCGGGCGCCTGTAGTCCCAGCTACTCGGGAGGCTGAGGCAGGAGAATGGCGTAAACCCGGGAGGTGGAGCTTGCAGTGAGCTGAGATCTGGCCACTGCACTCCAGCCTGGGTGGCAGAGCAAGACTCCGTCTCAAAAAAAAAAAAAAAAAAAAAAAAAATATTAAAAAAAAAAAAGATATGTAATACAAATAATAGAATAGGCTGGGCATAGTGGCTCATACCTGTAATCCCAGCACTTTGGGAGGCTGAGGCAGGCGCTTGAGCCTAGGAGTTTGAAACCAGCCGGGGCAACATGGGTAAACCCTGTCTCCACAACATAAAAATCAGCCAGGTGTGGTGGTGTGTGCCTGTAGTCCCAGCTACTAGGGAGGCTGAGGTGGGAGGATCACTAGAGCCCAGGAGGTCGAGGCTGCAGTAAGCTGAGATTACACCACTGCACTCCAGCCTGAGTGACAGAGGGAGACCCTATCTCAAAAACAAACAAACAAAAATCCAGAAAACAAATAGTAGAATAATAAATGAGCAAACATTGTAGTTGTCCAATACTTTAGAACAGAGGTCAGCACACTTTTTCTGTAAAGGGGCGGATGGTACATATTTTAGGCTTTAGAGCCCATACAGATCTGCCACAACTCAACTCAGCAGCACAAAAACTGCCACAGACAATCCACAAACAAATGCGCTTTGGTGTGCACCAATCAAATTTTCTTTTTTTTGTTGAGACAGAGTTTCGCTCTTGTTGCCCAGGCTGGAGTGCAATGGTGCCATCTCGGCTTACCACAACCCCCGCCTGCCAGTTCAAGTGAGTCTCCTGCCTCAGCCTCCCAAGTAGTTGGGATTACAGGCGTGCACCGCCGTGCCCGGCTAATTTCTTTTGTATTTTTAGTAGACATGGGGTTTCTCCACATTGGTCAGGCTGGTCTCAAATTCCCAACCTCAGGTGATCCGCCCGCCTTGGCCTCCCAGAGTGCTGGGATTACGGGCGTGAGCCACTGCACCCAGCCACGAATCAAACTTTCTTTACACAATCAGAAGGCCAGCCCATGGACCAGTTTGCTAAACCCTTCTTCAGAGGCAAGAAGTCTTTCTAGGCCGGGCGCAGTGGCTCACACCTGTCATCCCAGCACTTTGGGAGGCTGAGGCGGGCAGATCACCTGAGGTTAGGAGTTTAAGACCAGCCTGGCCAACATGGTGAAATCCTGTCTCTACTAAAAATATAAAAAAGCTAGCTGGGCATGGTGGCACGTGCCTGTAATCTCAGTTACTCAGGAGGCTGAGGCAGGAAAATCGCTTGAACCTGGGAGGCGGAGGTTGCAGTGAGCTGAGATCACGCTACTGTACTCCAGCCTGGGCGACAGAGCAAGACTCCGTCTCAAAAAAAAAAAAAAAAAAAAAAAAAAGGTTTCCTCTTTTTTTCTTAATTGTTTAT
>NW_016803499.1:1902636-1914765 GCF_001698545.2 Rhinopithecus bieti | reverse complement strand
AAAAAAAAAAAAAAAAAAAAAAAAAAGTCTTCCTGTATTTGTCCTGAATGTTTATATTTGCACTATAAATGAAGAAAGAGTCTGCAAAGCAAACGGGCACTGACGAGGGAGCGGGTGGAGTCTCTGAAGTTAAGCTCAACAGACAACAAACATTTCACATTCACACAAGCATATCACAAAAGCCCTTGTGTGTCTACCGGATTTGCTCACTATAATCATCTATTTTTTTTTAAATAAGCTTGCTCATATTTGATTAGCTTGAATTGAGTTACAATAAATATGACAGTGCTTTAAGAAAAGTCTCTGAAGCCTTTGAGGTGGGAACAGAGGCAAGGTTTGCCCGTACAGGCTGTCTGTGGGCACGTCTGGCCCACGCTACCTTCAGGCTGACGTCTGTCCAGTAGATGTGGTTGTTGGACACGTCGAAGTCCAGGGCTGAGGCCTCCTTGACGCCCGTGAGTGGGATGGCCACGTCGTTGTTGTTGGTCTCGAGGGAGATCCTGTGGATGGCGGCTCTGCTAGTGAAGACCAAGAAGGCCTCGGGCACGATGCAGGTCTTCATGTCACTCAGTAGCTCCAGGCCGATGGGGCAGCCACACCGGGTTGCGTGGGGCGTGAAGAAGCACAGGTGGCTGCACCCCCCGTTCCTGTCCGCACACGGGTTGGTTCCTGGAAGCGAACACGGAGGCTCCAATCTAAACACCAACAGCCCAGCAGGGAAAGGGGTGTGGCCAAGCCACGAAGTGAATGCTGCTGTGAGCCACACAGCTCAGGGGTACTGAGCTCAGGACTCACCCCCGGGTTGGGTTCGACCTCATGGCTGGGCTGGGCTGTGATTATGGTTCCCCTGGCCAGGCTCAACCCTCAAACACACACACACCTTTCACCTGAAAGCCAGGATGGGACAAAAGCTCCAACGTGCACAGCTTTATTCCTGCCACACGTCAAACAGGGACAGTAGCTGGGGGTGGCGGGAACACGCCTGGCAATGGCAACCAAGTTCTCCCCTGGTACGGTCAAGGGTCAGTATCAGCAACAGCAGTGCAGGCTCTGACCGGACCTTGTCAGGCACCAGACACTGGTCCCAGAGAGTCACCTGTCTGAACTCACTCCATCCACCTTGGAGGTAGGAGCTATTTTCATCACCATGCCCATTTTTCATTTGAGGAAACTGAAGTGCAGAGAGCCTGCTGAAGGGAGCGTGGTCAGGAAGTCAGGGAGCAGCACCACGAGAGTGCCAGCCCAGTGGTCCAGCCTCCTGGCCTGCGCTCCTGCCCAGGAAGAAAACAGTTAACGCCTTGGGGCAGGGACCGGGCAAGTCCTTAGGGCCTCGGCTCCTGAGAGTCCCAGCTAGGCCCTTCCTCCAATTCACAGACATTCCCGGCAACCCTGAAAACTCACGTTCACCCAGCAGGACAAAAGTTGCCTCTTTTTCACACAGAACACACAGCATTCGTTTATTTTTGGCCAGTCTGTTAATTTCACTCATCAACCAAAGTGCTGTTAAAATTGGCTTTAATTTAGTGTTAAATACTTAAGCCAAAAAAAGAATCTTTTTCCCCATCTCCTTTAGTAAACCATGGGGTGAAAGCGGTGGGGAAGAAGCCCAATTTCTCAGCTTTAAATCACACCCCCATGGAGGCACCCTTTTGTCTTGTATCTCTGGGGTTTATTTTTTTTCTTCGAACAATCCCTCACAGGTCAGCCTCACCTTCCACGGTGGATAAATGCTTTTTTTTTTTGAGACAGGGTCTCACTCTGTCACTCAGGCTGGAGTGCAGTGACATGATCTCAGCTCACTGCAACCTCTGCCTCGAGGCTCTGGTGATCCTGCCACGTCAGTCCCCTAAAGCCCCCTAAGTAGCTGGGACCACAGGCACATGCCACCATGCCCGGCTAATTTTATGTAATTTTTTTTTTTTTTCTGGTAGAGATGAGGTCTCTCTATGTTGCCCAGGGGAGACACTCTCAAATTCCTGGGCTCAAGTGATCCTCCTGCCTCAGCCTTCCAAAGTTCTGGGATTTCAGGCATGCACCACCGCACTTGGCATAAATGTTATTATTTTATTTTTTTCTTTTTCTTTTTGAGACAGGGTCTCGCTCTATTGCCCAGGTGGAGGGCAGTGGTACAAAATCGGCTTACTACAACCTCCGCCTCCTGGGTTCAAGCGATTTTCCTGCCTCAACCTCCCGAGTAGCTGGGATTACAGGCATGTGACACCACACCTGGCTAATTTTTCTTTCTTTTTTTTTTTTTTTTTTTTGTATTTTTAGTAGAGATGGGGTTTCACCATGTTGGTCAGGTTGGTTTCAAACTCCTTACCTCAAGTGATCTGCCTGCCTCAGCCTCCCAAAGTGGTGGGATTTCAGATGTGAGCCACTGCCCCGGCATGAATGTATTTTTAAAGGAGGCTGGGAAAACTAAATTCATGGATTCCATCCTCTGCATGAGGACTGGAGGGTGCGACGAAGGCTGTGATGGAAGCACTCACTGCTCCTGGGGTCGTCCGCACTGCCTCAGCTCCAGGCCTCTGCGAGGCTGTCCTTTCTGCCCCAACCTGCTCCCTCAATTCCCAGCTCCCTCGTGTTTTAAAGTCAGGGATCTACCATCACAGCTAACATCACATCCACCCCACAGGGAGCACAGTCAATCCAGGCATCTCACCCAGGACTGCAGGCAATGCAGCAGCAAGCACCGCGTCCCTTGTCCTCTCATCCTTCATCAAGATTTACGGAGTGACTCTGACAAGCAGGTGCAGCACAGGACCCCGGGCCCCAGCCGGACACAGAGCCCCTGCCGCACCTGGATGCTGCTCTCTCCAGTGTAACGCTATCACCTTTTCAGGAAGAGACAAATCATCGTGCCAGACAACGACCCCCTCGGGGAGGGTACTGCGGATCCTGGCTTTCAGGTGAAAGGTACACGTGCATTGGCCACAGGGCAACAAGCACAGCCCAGCCCAGGCAGACCCAGCAGTGAGTCCTGAGCTTGGCACCTGTGAGTTGCACAGCTCTGCCTCCCGCTCCCCAGTGCAAGTAAGGCACGGAACTACATTCGCAGACAGGGTCACTCTGGGCACAAAGGCTCCTGGCCAGGGCCGGGCACATAGCACGGCACAAATGTTAGTCACTTTCTAACTATTGTTCCAGACATTCCTAGTCCATAACCACTCCCTAATCAACATTCTTGGTCCCTTCCCATCTGTCCTTGCCCAGATACTGTCACCTTTCCTGTCCTGCCCTTCCCCAGGACGGGGCACCTCAGCTCAACACTTACGCCCAGGCTTGGACCCGTCACTTCCTCCTCATGCAAGTCTGCATGGCTGAGCCACGGCTTGCGCCCCCCTGGACTCACCGACGACCTTGGCCACATTCACGGCTTTGAGCCCCATCAGGTCAGGCAGCTGGTCAATGATGACGTCCCGGCTGGCCTTGACCTTGTGCACCCGCTCAATGCTGCGGCGCTGCCAGTCAGTCCAGTAGATAAAGTCCCCCAGCAGTGTGAACCCGAAAATGTGCGGGAGCTTGTCCTCCAGGAGGGTCCGCCTCTTCGTCCCGTCAACATTGATCACCTGCAGGACGGCAGAGATAAAGGTCTGGATGGGCCAGGGCCATGCCAACGAGAACCAACCCTAACCCTCCCTGGGGCCTGAGCTGCTCCAAACAAGATGGGTTCAAGGCCCAAGAGCCTCAACTTCACCCGCACCGTGCCAGGTGCCATAGAACACCAGGTATAACGGTTCCCCAGGGGTGCCAGATAAATGACGCTTTCTTTAGTTTTTTTTTTTTTTTTTTTTTTTTGAGATTTTGAGACAGAGTCTCCCTCTGTTGCCCAGGCTGGGGTGCAGTAGCAAGATCTCGGCTCACTGCAACTTCCGCCTCCTGGGTTCAAGTGATTCTCCTGCCTCAGCCTCCCGAGTAGCTGGGATTACAGGTGCCTGCCACCACGCCTGGTGAATTTTTGTATTTTTGGTTGGCCAGGCTGGTCTCAAACTCCTGACCTCAAGTGATCCGCCCTCCTCAGCCTCCCAAAATGCCAGGATTCCAGGCGTGAGCCACCGCGCCTGGCCAAGACATTTTCACTAGGATGCCACATCCCCAGCTGATGGAGCAGTGACAGGGCCAGATGAAGATCCCTTTTCCATGGCCTCCCCCACCTGTGCTGGGATGAGCAGCAAGATTTGGAACAGACCAGGCAAGCAGGTATCCTCTCCCAACCACTACAGATTGACAGGCAGCGGCTGCCTGGAGAACCAGGGTGTGCTCTGCAGGAAGGAGTCCTGGGATCAATTAGCAATGCCTGCCCCAGGTGCAGCAATCGGGGACAGCTCCAGATCACACCCACCGCACAGAGCAACTGCAAGACCTGGGGCAGGACCTGGAGCAAATGCAAGGACCTGGGGCAAGGTTCTCCCACTTCTCTGTGAACTCATTTCCTGCTGGGTTAGGACACAATGAACTCTGAGGGCACTTCTGGTTCTAAGTCTAAGCCTGAAGGTCTCAGATGCTTCCCACCCTGTCTCCACTGAGATGTAACGGCTAAATACTTTTCTTGAGGAGACAATGCTGATTAAAAGCAACCATGGCAAAAGTTGCAGAGGAGAAAATACTGCCAAGGTAAGAACACCTGAACCAATGGAAGCATACAGCCGCATGGGATAGGACGTGGTTCTGGTGATCCATGAACCTGCGGAAATGTATGTTAACAGGAAGGCTGGGGTTAGGAGCAACATCCAAGTTCTCCAGCTCTCAGGAGAGGATGAAAGAGACACAAGGCCATTAAAGGCAAGCTTCCACGGGCCTCCTGCTGCCAGATTACATTTCCATCTTACCAGAAAAGCAACAAGTCCTCTGTTTTGTAGGTGGCGAAACTGTAAGGCAGATGGAATGCATGTTAAGAAGCAAAGACTTCGGTCATCTGTTGTTGGATGGCACAGGACAAAGCTGCTAGGGCCGGGTGCAGTGTAATCCCAGCCTGTAATTCTAGCACTTTGGGAGGCCGAGGCAGGTGGATCATTTGAGGTCAGGAGTTCGAGATCAGCCTGGCCAACATGGTGAAACCCCATCTCTACTAAAAATACAAACAAACAGACAAACAAACAAAAAAACGAGCTGGGGATGGCGGCATGCACCTGTAATCCCAGTTGCTCGGGAGTCTGAGGCAGGAGAATCACCTGAACACAGGAGGCGGAGATTGCAGTGAGCTGAGATCATGCCATTGTACTCCAGCCTGGGTCACAGGGTGAGACTTTGTCTCAAAAAAAAGTTGCCAGGAGAGCGGGAAGGGGACCAGCAGCTCCGGGACCCAAAGCCAGGCCCTGCCCCAGCTCTGCCCTAAGGGACTCTGGTTCCTTGGCAAGTCCTTGCACCCCCAGGGGTCTCAATTTCTCCACCTGTAACTGAGAGGCTCAGACTAGCCCAGTGGCTAACGTCACAGAGGAAACCACCAAACAGGAAACAGTGGCTTGGCCCCACCCTGGAGCAATTAAGTCAGAATCAGAAGGCCCAGGGCCCAGGTATGGAATCATGACAACAGCCCCCAACAGGCGGTTCTAGGGTCCAGGTACAGGATCATGATAACAGCTCCCAACAGGCGTTTCTGACGAGCAGGCCAGCGGAAGCATGGTTAGACCAGCTCCTGCGACCGTGCCTGGAAGTCCGAGCTCTCCGCCCACTCCTGGATGCTCTGGTGAGCAGTGAACAGCAGGTGACGGAGCCCTGGTCCCAAGATCGTCTAGGGTTCTTCACGTTTTGCCTCCACAACAGAAAGACACACAAAGGCCATGAATGCGCACACGCCCCTGTGTGACCTCAGAAAACACCTGAGGGGCTGGCCCCATCCCAGCAGCACAGAACCACGCCGAGGAGGGGCCCGGCCCTGGCGCACGAGAAGGAAGTGCAGGCTTCTCCAAGGACACCCAGCATGAGAGGAGGGGCTCACAGGAGCGGGGGAACCCTCGCCCCTTCTTCCACTCACAATGACGGGGCTGCGGGAGGGACGTCGGCACAGTACACAAACACCACGAAGAATCCGCATTTAGAAAAAGAAAGCACTCCAGGTTTCAATCTACCAAAAGGTCACTATTATCTCTTACGTTTTATTTTATTTTTGTAGAGATGGGGTTTCACCACGTTGGCCAGGCTGGTCTCGAACTCCTGTGCTAAAGCGATCTGCCCATCTCGGCCTCCCAAAGTGCTGGGATGCCGCACCTGGCCAGAGGTCACTTTTTTTTTTTTTTTTTGAGACAGAGTCTCACTCTTGTTGCCCAGGCTGGAGTGCAGTGGCACAATCTCGGCTCACTGCAACCTCTGCCTCCCAGGTTCAAGCGATTCTCCTGCCTCAGCCTCCTGAGCAGCTGGGATTATAGGCATGGGTCACCATGCCTGGCTAATTTTTTTTTTTTTTTTTAATAGAGACAGAGGTTTCTCCATGTTGGTCAGGCTGGTCTCAAACTCCCGACCTCAGGTGATCCGCCCACCTCACCCTCCCAAAGTACTGGGATTACAGGAATGAACCACCGCGCCTGGCCCAGAGGTCACTATTATCTCTTGGAGAGATTTTTCTCTTGCTCTATTTCCACACTTCCCTAATTTTAATAACCAAATTTCCAGACACGTTGAACTGAAGTGAGGTGAGGAAGTCCATTTCCCTGGCTTCATTCAAGAGCAACAAAAAGGAGCCCACAGAGGGCCCAACGCAAACAAGGGTGCTGGTCAATGGCTGGCAGCCACTTCCTCCCTCTCTACCCTTGCTCCAAACTCCCAGATGGCCCCAAAACAAAGTGAAAGGAGGCAACGGGCTGTTCCACCTGCTGGGGCTGGCTGTACCCTTGGCAAGCGCAAGACACGGGCTCTGGGCTGGCAGGGCCTGCGGAATCTCCTGGATGGGCAGAGGCTCCCACAGAGACCCCTATGGTGGCTCAGAAGCCACTCCCTGAACCTCACCACTTTCCACCTGGATTCCAGAACCCAAGACACTCCTCCAAGCCCCCGACTTTCCACCCAGATTCCAGAATCCCGGGGCACCCTGTGGACCCACCAACTTGGAAAACATCAGGCTCACAGTAGTTCTCAGCTGCCCTAATACTGGAGGAAAGAAATCCCAACGTGGCCTTCTGAGGACAACTTTCAGCACACCTTGACCAGTCCAACCCATCTGCAAAAGCTAGTCTGCTGGGTCAAGCCTCCCCCAGACCCGTGGCAGGTTCCCTCTAGGCCGACTCCAGAGGCATCCGCCTTTCCTGGAGCCAGACCTTTCCAAGAATGCCTGAGCCAAGCCAAGCCAAGCCTCTGAGCGTCAGAGGACAAGACTCAGAGAATGTGCCCGTCCTGGCTCCTGGGAGGGAACATGGTCAAAGCAGAGTTCAGAAATAACAGGGCCAAATTTAGGACACCCAGGAACGCCAGCACTGGAACAGAACTTTGGAGACAAATTTTCCAGGGCAGAGGTCGGCAAACTTTTTTGTAAAGGATAGAAAATATTTTCAGCTTTCAGGCCATAAGTGTCTCTGGAGCACAAAAGCAGCATGG
This sequence comes from Rhinopithecus bieti, assembly GCF_001698545.2. Taxonomy (NCBI): domain Eukaryota; kingdom Metazoa; phylum Chordata; class Mammalia; order Primates; family Cercopithecidae; genus Rhinopithecus; species Rhinopithecus bieti. The sequence goes on along the minus strand of NW_016803499.1, from coordinate 1,907,235 downwards.
AGAGCATGTGACTGAACGGGCACGGCTGTATTCCAATACATTTTTTTTTCTTTTTTTTTTTTTGAGAGGGAGTCTCGCTCTGTCGCCCAGGCTGGAGTGCAGTGGCCGGATCTCAGCTCACTGCAAGCTCCGCCTCCCAGGTTCACGCCATTCTCCTGCCTCAGCCTCCCGAGTAGCTGGGACTACAGGTGCCTGCCACCTCGCCCGGCTAGTTTTTTGTATTTTTTAGTAGAGACGGGGTTTCACCATGTTAGCCAGGATGGTCTTGATCTCCTGACCTCGTGATCCCCCCGTCTCGGCCTCCCAAAGTGCTGGGATTACAGGCTTGAGCCACGGCGCCCAGCCCCATTTTTTTTTTTAAGAGGCAGGGTCTGGGCTCTGTCACCCAGGCTGGAGTGTAGTGACACAATCTTGGTTCGCTGCAACCTCCAACTTCTGGGCTCAAGCGATCCTCCCACCTCAGCTAGCGAAGCAGCTGGGACCACACCCAGTGCTTTTTAAATATTTTTTTTAGAGATAGGGTCTTGCTGTGTGAGCCACCACACCCAGTGCTTTTTAAATACTTTTTTTTAGAGATAGGGTCTTGCTGTGTGAGCCACCACACCCAGTGCTTTTTAAATACTTTTTTTTAGAGATAGGGTCTTGCTGTGTGAGCCACCACACCCAGTGCTTTTTAAATACTTTTTTTTAGAGATAGGGTCTTGCTGTGTGAGCCACCACACCCAGTGCTTTTTAAATACTTTTTTTTAGAGATAGGGTCTTGCTGTGTGAGCCACCACACCCANACCACACCCAGTGCTTTTTAAATACTTTTTTTTAGAGATAGGGTCTTGCTGTGTCACCCAGGCTGGAATGCAGTGACATGATCATAGTTCACCTCTTGATCACTTGAGCCCAGCCTCAAACTCCTGGGCCTAAGCAATCCTCCCACCTCTGCCTCCCAAATCACTATAGGCACACACTACCACACCCAGCAAAACTTTATCAGTGAAAAACAAAGACAGGCCGGGCTCCGTGGCTCCAGCCTGTAATCCCAGCACTTTGGGAGGGCAAGATGGAGTTCAAGAACAGCCTGGGCAACATAGAAAGACCTTGTTTCTACTAAAAATTAAAAAAAAAAAAAATTAGCCGGACATGGTGGTATGCACCTGTAGTCCCAGCTACTCAGGAAGCTGAGGCAGGACGATCGCTCGAGCCTGGGAGGTCAAGGGTACAGTGAGCCATGCTCATAGCACTGTACTCCAGCCTGGGTGACAGAGCAAGACCCTGTCTCAAGAAACTATTTATGGACACTGAAATTTGAATTCCATATAATTTTCATGGGTCATGAAACCGCCTTTTGATTTTTTTTCAAGTAATTAAAAACTGTAAAAGCCACTCAGCTTCAGCATGGTGTGAGGATGGGGGCAGGGCTGGATCTGGCCGGGGCCACAGCTCGACTGGACTCCTGCTCTAGGAGTTCTGTGCACTTGTTTTTCAGGAAATGAAACTAGACCTGAAAGGCTGTGTCTGAGAACAATGAGATATCCAGCCAGAGGCCACCGAAGGGTACAAGCCCTGTCCTCTCCAAGCTGTCAGCTTCTGTCCCGTTCCCAGGGTGAGCACAGTAGGTGTGCACCCCCCTGACCAGCACACCAAGGAATGTGCCGGCCACCGGCTGCCAGGTGGGAGGGAAGGACAGGAGATCCCAAAGCAGCCCACCCTAGCTGTGCTCTGAGGGGCAGGGCTGCCGCCGTCCTACAGGCTGACTCTGGACAGTCGCCTGCTGTGCAATGTTTCTATGAAGAACCCTGTGTTTCCTCTGACTCGCTTGTGCAAACAGACATGAGCCCAAGACCCACCCTCTGACAGCACGTGTTTAAAGGAAGAGTTCTGTTGTCTGAGGGAAGAAATATCCCACTCTGTCAAACACAAAACCCACAAGTAAACGGCAACAGTTATCTTGCTTCACGTAATAAAAAAAGATCTTATACACACGAGTGCGTTTGCAAACACACACACACACACACACACACACACACACACACACACACACACACACACACATACATGGCTCTGCAGTGCCAAAGCCCAGGGGTGTAGCCTCTCCCCAGATCCCTGGGAGCACAGTGCAGCCAACAGACCCTGTCCCATGACTCCTGCTGTGAGTCATGTCACCTCCACCCACTTAGCAAAAGTCAGGAGTGCCTGTCAAAGGGCACGAGGTTTGGGGGTCACTCCTGACCCAGACCTGGTACGTCCCAAGATCCCATCAGGGGTCAGCATGGAGACCCCAACTCAAGCTGGACCTCAGAGGGTCTCTGCTTTGGGAGACCAGGTCGGCTCACAGACAAGCAAAATGACAATGATGATGGTGATGATGACAATGGTGATGGGAACTTGGGCAAGCAAGCGCACAAACCCTGGAGAGGCGTGGAAGGGCCACAGCTTCCAGCTTCCTGGCAGGGACCAGGTGTCGCCATTTGGAAAGAGGATCTTCCCTGGGCGGCCAAGGAGGCAGGTTGTCCGCACCACGGCATACGGCTGGAGTGACGCAGGCCTCCAGGGGAGAGGGCCAGGGGCAGCTGGACACACAGGGCTGGGGTTTGAGAAAGGGCTGGGCTGTCCCTGGCTCAGCATGAGGGCACGGCCAGCAGGTGGGAAGAGCGGCACGGGAGCGTGGGCCTCGGAGACCTGCAGAGATGCCAGACCCTGCCACTTTCACACACAGTCGTGTCTTGTGGCACAGGATATAAAAGCCGTGGCAGGGCAGAGGGGAGACGCTCCCAGCCAGGACTTCCCCTGGCTGAGCCCAGGTGAGTGGGGAGGCAAGAACGTGAGGGTTTGGTCCTGAGGGGACACGCTGGAGGTTCACAGGAGAAGTTGAGTGTGGCTGCAAGTGTCCCAGGGGCCAGAACTTCCAACCTCCGGGGCTCTAGACTCAGGAAGAGGGCTAAGGAGGTGTCCCAGGGGCAAAGCCAGCACAACACTGGAAGTCCTAGCCTAGGAGGTTGGAAAAACGGTGAGAAGAGGCAGCTATGGGAAGCAGAAGGGAGGTGGGGCTGCATCCAGGGGGCCTCAGCCCACAACCACTCGGGCCTCACATACGATGGGGCAGGACCCAAATGCAGCTCCAAGCAACCCTCGGGTGTCAGGACTGCCCTGGGTGGGCCCTAGCAGGTGAGGAGGACGCCCAGGGCTGGAGCCACCGCCACGCCCAGGGCTGGAGCCACCACCACTCCCAGCTGTCACTGATGATGGCAACAGCTGGTCGCAGGATGGGGCTAAAACCCCTGTGTGTGTCAGTCAGGCTGCTGGGGTGGCCTGGAAGCTGATTCCCAGGACAGCTGTCACAGACAAGACCAGCAGGAGGGGCCTCCCAGACCCATCCGCCATCTCTGCTTCACTCTATAAATCTGATGTGGGTGTCTCTAATGCCATCCACATGAAACCTCATTTCATAGATGTTTGTTCTTCTCCCAGTTCATCAAGGGATCAGCCACAGCTGCCCAAGAAGTCCTCTCACGCACTGGGAGCTGAAAACCTGGAGCCTGATCGTCTGCTCAAAGGCAGGGCCCGGCTAGCCCCCCAGAAAGCACGTTCCTTCCAGCGCCCAGCTCCACAGAGACCAGCTGCGCACGCCACTGTGTGGAATTGAATCCTCTCTCCCGCCACTCTCCAGCAAAGGTGAGCGTCAAAACACATCCAGGGCTGATGTGGGCTCCTCAGTACCTGGGCTGGCCACTTGGCTGCCTCCTGACACAGCATCTTAGAAATGTTCGCATTGTTCCAAATGTGTCTCCTTCCTGACCCCATTTATACCTCCCCCAACCATCCCTTCCACCTGGAGTCCAACTGCATCCTTAGGGAGCCGTGGCTCCTTACACCTCAGCTGTCCCCAGAGCCCCCAGAAGCTACCACAACCCCAGCAGCAGCCACTGTCCCCGCCATGGCCTGCGACGCAGATGGCACACACTGCATGCTTAGTGGGTGTTTGCTGAATGATCCTGCAGGCCCGAGACCCTCACGTGAGACGGGGGTTCACAGCAGGAACACCGGCGCATCCACCCCTGAACAAAGTGCCAGGAGGGTTTGCTCCTGGCGCTGGGCAAGGACCTGAGAAGCAGCCGTGACTCGCAGAAGCCTGCGGACATACCCAGGAGCGGTGTCCACTTGCAGGAGAAAAAGACGCATCAAACTCCAGCAGAAAACACAGAACCAGCATCTCCATGGGCACATCCGAGGTGTCCCAGAGCAGAAGGAGCTGCTGGCAGGAATCTCGAGGCTAAGTCAGCTCTGGATGTGCAGGTGGATGGCAGGGCGGGTCTCAGCATCCACCTGCACGTTCCCAGAGAGTGTACCACCAGGACCACAGCGGGGAAAGAAAGGGACCCTTGATAAGGCAGTCTGAGAAGGCGTAAGCAATGTATCCCCCTCTTAGAAACAGCCTATGTAAGCCGGGCGCGGTGGCTCAAGCCTGTAATCCCAGCACTTTGGGAGGCTGAGACGGGCAGATCACGAGGTCAGGAGATCGAGACCATCCCGGCTAACACGGTGAAACCCTGTCTCTACTAAAAATACAAAAAACTAGTCGGGCGAGGTGGCGGGCGCCTGTAGTCC
>NW_016803499.1:1815544-1900780 GCF_001698545.2 Rhinopithecus bieti | reverse complement strand
CCGGTCACGGGCCCGGTGTGCCACAGACAGTACACGCAACAGCGCCGGTCACGGGCCCGGTGTGCCACAGACAGTACACGCAACAGCGCCGGTCACGGGCCCGGTGTGCCACAGACAGTACACGCAACAGCGCCGGTCACGGGCCCGGTGTGCCACAGACAGTACACGCAACAGCGCCGGTCACGGGCCCGGTGTGCCACAGACAGTACACGCAACAGCGCCGGTCACGGGCCCGGTGTGCCACAGACAGTACACGCAACAGCGCCGGTCACGGGCCCGGTGTGCCACAGACAGTACACGCAACAGCGCCGGTCACGGGCCCGGTGTGCCACAGACAGTACACGCAACAGCGCCGGTCACGGGCCCGGTGTGCCACAGACAGTACACGCAACAGCGCCGGTCACGGGCCCGGTGTGCCACAGACAGTACACGCAACAGCGCCGGTCACGGGCCCGGTGTGCCACAGACAGTACACGCAACAGCGCCGGTCACGGGCCCGGTGTGCCACAGACAGTACACGCAACAGCGCCGGTCACGGGCCCGGTGTGCCACAGACACGCGAGTCCCTGACCTGCTCCCACAGGTAGAGGGGATGAGTGAAGGCAAATCATCTTCAGCAGCCTGGAAACACGGGCCTTGCCAAAAACAAAACCTTTACAAGGAGCTCCAGCAGGCCACACCTGCAGCTTCCAGGGTTTTCGTGGGAGGGGTGTCCACTCAGCCTCCCCCATCCCTGGGTTCCCCACCCTGAGGATACTGATGCTCCTTCTGCTAAGAAGCAGGGTCTGAAATCCCACACCACAGGCACACACTCGTGTTCTCCATCCCACCCTGCCCTGCAAGCTGCCTGGTTCGGGCCTCCCCTGGGAGCCCTGAGGAGAGCAAAGGTGACCCCGATGGTGATGTCAACAAGGACTGATGCAGCTCAGGAAAATCCTTCAGAAGTTGCTGGAAACAAAGGGAGGCGTCCACCCCGAGGAGAGGCAGCAATGTCACCTCAATGGATGACAATGGTGTGATAGGGACACATGTAACTAACATATCACTGGCACCGAGAGCACCTCAAAAAAATGCTCAACAGAGGCTGGGCACGGTGGCTCACGCCTGTCATCCCAGCACTTGGGAGGGCAAGGCGGGTGGATCACTTGAGGCCAGGAGTTCGAGACCAGCCTGGCCAACACGGTGAAACCCCGTCTCTACTAAAAATATAGAAATTAGCCAGGCGTGGTGGCGGGCGCCTGTAATTCCAGCTACTTAGGAGGCTGAGGCAGGAGAATCGTTAGAACCCGGAAGGCGGAGGTTGCAGTGAGCCGAGATCATGCCATTGCACTCCAGCCTGGGTAACAACAACAATAAAGACCACAAAAACAAACAATCAAACAAAACAAACAAAAAAGCTCAATAGAGGCTCCACAGGTGAGCAAAAAGCAAGCTGCCAAAGCACGCCCACTGGACAAGGCCACTGAAACCCGACCACAGCGGCAGGGCGAGGCTGCACCCAGCACAGGGACAACAGACATCCACGGAAGAACAAAACTGTCTTCAACTGCTTGGGAACGAATCACCAAACTGAGGCCAGCGGCTGCCTCTGGCTTCAACAACACCCATGTTTTATGTCTTCAGTGGGGTGGCAGACGTGTGATTAATTTTTTGTCTTAATTTTGTACTGTGAAATAGTGTAAGGCTCACACTAAGTGGCAAAAGCAGTGCAGAGGATTCCTGTGTCCCCTTTGCCCGGGCTGGCCTCAAACTCCTGGGCTCCAGCGATCCTCCCACCTCAGTCTCCAAGTAGCTGTGACTACAGGCGCCCAGCCCAACGATAACATCTTAACGTAACCACAGGACATTGTGTAGCGCTACCCTCTCAAGGCATTTTTGTCAGAAAGCATTGTAACTATTTTTTCAAGCATTCCATCTGGACAAATAGCAGAGCACAGGCACCCATCAGTGCCTCGCCAATACATATGTCTGGCTGCAGGGGGTGGCCGGACCTGGCCTCTCGGGAGCCCAGAGACAGCCGGGCAGGGCCAGGCCTCCTGGATCAAACATGTCCACGGGAGCCTCACCTCGATCTTGTCTGTCTTGGCGTCTCCCCAGTAGAGCTTCCCCTCCTGCAGGTCCAGGGCCAGGCCGTTGGGCCACCCGAGGGAGGCATTGACCAGCACACGCCGCTCCTGCCCGTCCAGATTGGCACACTCGATTTTAGGGTTCTCTCCCCAGTCTGTCCAGTACATGAGGCTGGAAAAGAAGCGGGAGTCCATGACTCCATGCGTCCGTCTGGTCTCTGCGGCATCCCCAGTGCCAAGGGCAAGGCCTGTCCCCGAGTTGGTCCCCATCACATGGCTAAATGTTGGTGTCAGCAAATATCGGCATTGGTAAATGTCTGCGTCGGTAAATGTCCGATGTCGGCGCTGGGAAATTCGGTGTCGGTAAATGTCGGTGTTGGTAAATGGTGTCAGTAGATGTAGGTGTTGGTAAACATGAGTGTCGGTAAATGCTGGTGTCAATAAATGTCGGCGCTGGGAAATTTGGCGTTGGTAACTGTCGGTGTCGGTAAATATCGGTGTCAGTAAATGGTGTCGTAGATGTCGGTGTCAGTAAATGTGTCGGTAAATGTCAGCATTGGTAAGTGTGTTGGTAGATGCTGGCATTTGGTAAATGTTCGGTGCTAAGGTAAATGTCAGCGCTGGTCAATGCTGGTGTTGTAAATGGTTGGTGTTTGGTAGATGGCTGGTGTCAGTAAAGTGCTGGGAGGACTGAGGCATGCCAGGGGCAAGCCCAGTGATCAGAGCCCCTGGAGGGTCCCCTGGGACAGGGATGCCCACTGCCACCCTGCGCAGGTTTCACCGCACCAGCCCTTGGACTCTCAGGAGCCAGGAGCTCATCTCCCATTCCAAAGGTCAGTGGACAGAAACGACCTTGCCCAGGGTCCGGGACAGCCTCACGTCTGACTGGTGGGCTGGAGAAGCTGAGCACCCAGAGGAGGAAGGGGCAGAGCGGAACCTTCTGCACATAGCTGAAGGGCTCCCCTGTGCAACGGACAGGTGACTTGTTCCTTGGGGCCTCCCAAGGAGGGAACCCAGATCCTGGGGTGGCAGTTCAGGGGTGGAGATTCTGGGGCCCCAGGTCACAGCCTTTGCTTTGGCTGTCTGACCCAGCCGGCCAGCCACTCTGCCTCCTGTTTCCAGCTCGGTGCCTCTCCCTGGACCCCACAACCTCACACGTCAGACTGCCAAGCCCATTTCCCTGGGATCCTCAGACTCATGAAACCAGAGCTAGGAGGGACCTTGCAATAGGCTCCCCCATCCCTTCCTCTTTCACAGATGAGGACACCGAGGCCCATGGAGGCAGTGACCCGACCAAGCTCCTGACCTCAGGGCCAGGTTCCCTTCACTGTGGCTGGCAAGAAGTTTTTGTGCTTCCTTCTGCTAAAGCCCCAGGGGGCCCCACTTCCTACCCTCATTCGCCCTCGTCAGGACACAACCCAGCCCTTCAGCCACTGACATGGAGCAGCCCTCGCCCACATGCTGCCGTGCCCCAGGGTCCACAGAGGGCTGCTCGAGCCCTGCCCGCTGCCTGCTGTGCTCCCGCTGCCTGCTGCCTGACATGCTGGCTTCTAGACACCAGTCCACTTGCAGGAAAAGCTCCCTGGCCAACACACTGGCAACCTCCAGAGCCGGGCCACGAGCACAGGCTCCACAGCCCGCAAATCCTCTGCCCGCCACTGCCCAACGGGCACCCTGGGCAAGTTCCTTCACCTTCTGAGCTTCAGGTCCCAGGGCCATGAGCCTGGAAACACACCTGGCTCCCACTAAATGCTCCATGGAAGGAAGCACTGCAACTGATCTCCCAGGTCCTCTGGGACGTCCCATCGGCACCCCCAGCTCCAGTGCGCCTCCTCCATCAGGGTTTTCCCATTCAGTGTTCCGGGTTATGAGCCCCCAGGAAGGCCCCTGGCTACTACCCTTTGAGCCGCTGGGGCGGGTCTCAGAAAGGCTCCCCTACCGACCGACAAGCTCTCTGCTTTCACAGACTTCTATGCTGCAAAGCTAGAGTCACACTGCCAGGCCCAGCCCCACACCTGCCACCTCCTGCTGTGTGACCCTGGGCAAGTCCCCGAGCCTCTCTGGGCTTCAGTGTCCTCAACTGTACAACTATACCTATCCCCCTGAATGAAAAGACTAACGATGTGCAAAGTGTTAAAAGAAGCCTGGCTTGACCGGGCACGGTGGCTCACGCCTGTAATCCCAGCACTTTGGGAGGCTGAGGCAGGTGGATCACCTGAGGTCAGGAGTTTGAGACCAGACTGGCCAACATGGCGAAACCCCGTCTCTACCAAAAATACAAAAATAGCTGAGCACAGTGGCAGGCGCCTGTAATCCCAGCTACTCAGGAGGCTGAGGCAGGTGGATCACCTGAGGTCAGGAGTTTGAGACCAGACTGGCCAACATGGCGAAACCCCGTCTCTACCAAAAATACAAAAATAGCTGAGCACAGTGGCAGGCGCCTGTAATCCTAGCTACTCAGGAGGCTGAGGCAGGAGAATCACTTGAGCCCAGGAGGCAGAGGTTGCAGTGAACTGAGATCGTGCCACTGCACTCCAGCCTGGACGACAGAGTGAGACTCCATCTCAAAAAAAAAAAGAGGCCTGGCCTGTACTGTGGTCAGTGTCACAGAGGCTGCCCTTACTGTCACTACTGGCATCCTGGAAATCACCCAGGTGGACCGTTCCATTCTACAGATGAGGAAACTGAAGCTGGGGAACAAAGAGCTCACTCCAGGTCTCCAGGGCTTTCTACGCATGGACCCAGCAGCAGCACTGGACCACTGGGGTGCTTGTTAGAAACCCAAGTCCTCAGCCCCGCCCTGGAGCTCCTGAATCACCACTCTGGGGGTGGGGCCCAGCTGCCAGTGTTTTAACAAGCTCTCCGGTTCTGATGCAAGACAATGCTCCGGAATGATGGGTCCCGGTCAATCTCCCTCTCGCCTGTCCTTGGCCTGGCCCAGGCTCCAGGCCCCAGTCCCCGCCCGTCTTACCCCATCACGGGGTGCAGTGCGATGGCTCGGGGCTCGTCCAGGTCCTCTGACACCAGGATCTTGCGGGAGGTGCCGTTCAGGCGCGTCACCTCGATGCGGTCCGTGCCCGTGTCGGTCCAGTAGAGGTTTCGGGCCACCCAGTCAACTGCGATGCCATCGGGGTCGTTGATCTCGGTGTTGACCAGCGTCTGCGCCCCAGACCCATCCAGGTACGCCCTGCGGATGGCCCGCACCTCGTCATCCGTCCAGTAGACATAGCCCTCCAGCGGGTCGTAGTCGATGGCAATGGCATGCCGGATGTCATCCACCTGCAGCACAATGTCGGTGAAGTCCGGCGTGTCCAGCGAGATCCTCCGTAGGTCTGTCCGCCGGGCCAGCAGCAGCACCTCCTCGGCTCCTGTGGAGACAGATGCAGTGGGGTCAGGGGTCAAGGGCCTGCAGCAGGCACAAGACTAGGCCTGGGGTGGGCCGGGCAAGGGAAAGACTCAGCCAGGCCCCCAGGGCTCTCCTTGCAAAGGCTGGTGATGTTAGGTGACACGCACCCAGCCCATGCTACATGGTCACTCGTTCATCCTCATGACAGCTCTGGGAGGCTGGCACTGTTTGTTTCCTTACTTTACAGATGAGAGAACCGAGGTACAGAGAGGTTATACACCCAGCTGAGAGCCACACAGCCAGGCCATCGGGCTTCAACCACTAGGTGGGAGTTGCCTCACAGTCCCCCTTGTCTCCTGCCAGCCCCTCTCCTGGCCACAAACCAGCCCCAACCACAAATCCCGCCAGGTACGACCTGCTGGCCATGCTGTTCAGCATCCCCAGCATGCTCGCCTTGCAGGGGCAGACCCACCTGTGGGCCATGCTGCTCAGTGTCCCCAGCATGCCCACCTTGCAGGGGCTCACCCTTCTTCCCCAGCTCGATGCCACTTCATTTCTCCCTCCCCTCCACCACCCGAGGGCAGCTTCAAGCCCCAGGATCACGCCAGGGGGCTCCTAGGCAGGACCAGACGCACCCGTCAAGTGAATCACCCGCTTTACTCATTGCCCAGATGCTCCCGGGCCACCGAGATGAAGAGAAAGCCTGGTTCTGAGGCCTGAGACCTGGGGGCACTTTCAGGAACACTAAGAGCTAACACAGTTTCGTGACCACTTGACACACCAGGCAACACAGGAGCGAGAAGAGAAACACCTCTGGGGCATGCGTTCTGGTCACGGCTCGACCCAGGGCCCTGGCTCCTTGGAGGGGCCTCCACTGCGGCCTCCACACAGCTGGGCCATCAGAACGTAGCAATGACCCCCAGTAACTCAGACCTGGTTTCTAAATAGGGTCCCACAGAGAACAGCCAAAGCACCATCCGTGCACTTCCAACTAAGTTTCAGAACCACGCTACGAAACACCCACCCCACAGCCACCTGGGTCTCTGCTGCACCCCGAGGCCACGCCTGCTGCTGGCAGAGCAGCTTGAAGTCAAGCCCCTCCACAGCACGGGTGGGCAGGGTTCAGAGTGGCACTTAGGCAGGTGGATGAGGGGAGAACCTGGTCCTCTCAGGATGTCCCTGCAGACAGGCTGGACACAGCCGGGGACAGGAGGATGCTCAGGTGATTCTGGTCTCAAATAAAAGCCCCCACTCTAGCTGAGGGCAGGATTTGCCAGCCCTCAAGATTTGCATGTGTTAAATCCCCAAGGAAAGTTCTCTCTGCTCCGGGCATCTGTGCCCTGCCTAACTCTCCAGCGTGGCCTAACAGCATATGACCGGCACAAGAGAAGCTGAACTCAGACTCCCTCGGGGACCACAGCAACACTCCGAGAGCATCTGAGCAGCATGGCCCAGGGATCAGCTGTGGACAGGGTCCTGCCACTCAGGCCCAGCCGCATGCAAACCCAAGGATCCCTCACCACCCACTCCACAGGACGCATAGAGACCCCCCCGACCTTTCAGCCATGGCCCTCCAGTGGGATTCTCAGTTTGCAGGTCGGGCGGATTACAGGATTCTCTTCTGAACCCCCGTGGCCCACCCTCCACATGCTCCTGACCCCCATGGCCCGAGGCTCCACACACAGCAGCATCAGCATTTCTGACTGTGTCCTAGGACTCTGGCTGGGATTTATCAGAGCTTCCTGCAGAAACTGCAAGTGGAGACCCATGCACACTGGGACCCCCAGGGTGCCCTAGAGTCCCGACACAGATCCTGCCAAGGCTGCTGGGGTCAGGATGTGGCTCCCTCCCCGAGTTAGGGCATCATCTACTCATTTGTTCCAAACCTTTCTGGTCTCAAGGATGCACAGAGCCAAGAAGGTCAGGGTCAGAGACCCCTCCCAGCGTCCTGTGGCCATGACCCTGCACAGGGGCCTGGGTCACAATCTGAAAAGGGGCCCAAGGCTAAACAAGCCCAGAGCCTCCCTCATGCCCTGGCCCCTAGACCTGGCCCTGCAGCCAACTGCCAGGTCTCCTGAGTGCCCTGCCAGGCTACAGCCTTCAAACAACAGATGGTCCCCTGCGCCCAGGCTCTGGCTTTTGCCAGGAGGAAATGGCAGAAGATGTTCCAGGATCCCGCAGTCCGTATGCAGAGACTGTCCAGGGCCCAGCGCCGTCATGCAGAGACTGTCTCAGGATCCCACTCCTGCTCCAAGCCCCGGAGTGCATAATCTGATTCCTCCACTAGAGGGCGCCCAGGTGATGGCGACAGCGACACAGGCCCAGGGCTGGGGAAACTGAGGCAGACAGGCTGGGGACAGTGAGGTGGAGGCAGCACTTGGAAGGTGCCCTAAATGCCCAGCTACAATGGAAATATCTGAGATCCAAATTCAGATCTGGTCAGAGGCGTCCGATTTGGTGTATATTGGTAGGGGGCGGGGGAATCTCTGAATTTCAATAAACTTTCTCCTTCTAGGCTCCACTCCCAAAATGTTCTGTTGACAATGGACCTGTCCCTCAAGGCCCAGGTCACACGGCACCGCCACCTCCTCAGGGAAGCCGTTCCTCCCCACACCCCAGTGGATGGCCGCTCCGCACTCCCAGTCTACCCCACGGCGAGGGCACCACCCCCACTGGCTCACTGGGGTCCTGGCGCAAGCCCCCTGCTCTCCAAGGCCCCCAGCACAGCCCCACGCCCACAGCAGCACTACATCCAGGGGATGAGCAGGGAGAATCTGAGACCGAAACCTCTGGGGCCTGCCCGTGCTGGGTGACTTCAGGCAGGTTCCTGCGCCTCTCTGGGCCTGTCTTCTCATCCAGTGAATAATCAGCCAGACTTGGCAGTGCCCGAGTCCCTGTCTAGCTATAACTTGGAGGGGACCAGAGACTCCACTTCACGAAGAATCCCTGCTTAATCAGCCACGGTGGGGAGATCACAGTCCTGAAGTCCCCAAGGGGTTGGCCAGAAGAACCCTGTCTACATGGTGTCTACAGAACTTTACAACAAGACTGCCAGGCATAGTGCAAGACAAATCACGCTTGACCTCAGCAGTGTGTCCATCGTGGCCCCACAGAGAACACCAGGGCCAGACAGAAACCAGCACTCGATCCCAAAACACATTCTAAGCCTGCCTTGCCAGACCGTTCCCTCTGTCCTCCTAAGAAATCACTAAAGTAGGCCGGGCGTGGTGGCTCATGCTTGTAATCCCAGCACTTTGGGAGGCCGAGGCGGGTGGATCACCTGAGGTCAGGAGTTCAAGACCAGCCTGGCCAACATGGCAAAACCCCGTCTCTACTAAAAATACAAAAATATGCTGCGCACCTGTAATCCCAGCTCTACTGGGGAGGCTGAGGCAGGAATCACTTGAACCCACGAGGCAGAGGTTGCAGTGAGCCGAGATCGCGCCACTGCACTCCAGCCTGTGCGCTGGGGTGAGACTTCATCTCAAAAACAAAACAAAACAAATCATTAAAGGAACACAATAGCGCAATTTTCACGCACCACACCCCTTGAGCTCTGAGGATGCCCCATCCTACTGACAAGGACGCCGATGCTAAGAGAGGGCAAGTTCCCGGCCCAAGGACACACAGCCACGAGAGGAAAGCTCACTTCACTGCGCTTCCTCAAACACTTCAATCCCAGGAGCCAGCACATGCAGGAAGCGCGTTTTTCACTTGCCGCCTGGCTGCCTTCATCATCCCACCAGTATCTCTGTGGGAAGCTACTTCAGGTCAGGCCCTGGACCAGCTGCTAGGGAAGGAGAGGTGGACGAAACAGACTTGGGATCTGCCCTCAGGATGCCCTTGGGGTCACAGGGCAGAGACCTTAGGTGAACACCACCACCCGTGAATACACAGCCACAAACTGCACTGCAAAGGCAGGCTAGGGTTATGGGGTCTGTGCGGCGGACCTGCTGAGATTGGGGGGGTCTGCTCCTCAGCTCAAGAGCCTCTGGGATTTAGGTAGCTGTCACCACGTGGCAGGTTCTGGTGGGCTGTCCCAAATGGGTCTAGAACCTTCAGGGGCTGAGCACACCCAGCCCTAGCCCTGTGTTAACTAGGTCAGCAAAGGGCCTCCAGTCCTACCGTCAGGAACCCATTCTCGGCATCCATTCCAATTGCTTAGGAGTAAAGAAACCTCTGTGGGGGGCAGTCCTTCACTGCTGGGTCAATCTGTAGGTGTTTACCGACTTCAAGGAGGAGCCTCTGACACCCCTCAGGCTGCAAGACCTCTGAGGTTTTTGAGTTTTGCAGAGACGGAGACAGCTGGGAGAGAGGCAGGACCCAACCCATTTGCCTGAAGCTCTGAGTGAGCTGTGACCAGCACAGAGGTGACCCCGGGGGTGGTGGGGACTCGGTCCGGCTAGGCCAGCAGGGAGCAGCTGCAGAGAGCGCCAGCAGCCTGGGCTCTGCCAGATGCCTGCCAAGGCTGGTGCCCACAGCTGGCCTCCAGGAGGTTCTGTGTGTAGAGAGGTCCAAGCAGCAGCCATGGCCACGGGGAAGCAGACCTGGGGTTGGGAGGGGCAGGTGCAGGGGACTGTGCCAGGCTATAAAGAAGAGAGGCCAACTCCTTCCCTGGGACCAGCTACAGAGCCTAGGCAGGAATTTATTTAAACACCAAGGAAGTAAATTGTTTAGAAACTAACAGTTTGGCCAAATGGTTTTCTTTGGGGTTGTTTAAACAAATAGCCAGCCCCACAACGTTGCCTGAAAGTGCAACCTTCCCCTCCCCCGAGCCTCCTCCAGGCGGGCTGCTGACCTCTCCCCTTCCTGCACGCATGCAGGAGAGAAGGACGACATCCCTTCCGCAAGGCCAAGCACAGGGCAGGGGCCTGGGGCAAGGGCCAGGCAGGGCACAGCTTCCTAGTAGGCAGCCTTGTCCTCAAAACAAAAAAGTAGTCCCAAGGGATGGCCCGATGTCATGGACATGTCCAGCTCAGCACCATCCATCCCTGCTCACCTCTGTTCCTGACCACATGGACATGCAGGACCTGCCAGGGGCTGCTGTGACACATTGCCGCCAACCAGGTGGCTTCTAACATCAGAAATGTACTCCCCCACCGCCCCCGCCAAGGCACGCACCCCAACGTCAAAAGTCAAGATGTCTGCAGGGACAGACTCCCTCTGAAGGCTCCAGGGGAGGATCCTTCCTGGCCTCTTCCAGCTTCTGGTGTTGCAGGAAATACTTGGAGTTCCTTGGCTTGTGGCCTCCATCACACTAAGCCCTGCTCTGCCTCCACGCAGCCTTCACCCCTGAATGTCAGTGCCTGTTCTCCTGCTCTTATGAGGACACCAGCACCATGGATACAGGCCCCCTACTCCAGGGTGACCTCATCCTCGCTTGATTACATCTGCCAAGACCCTGTTTCCAAACTAGGTCACATACACAGGTTCCTGGGGTTAGACCTTCAGCATATCTCCTTGAGGGACACAATTCAACGTACCCACGTCCTAGCGGTGAGCAGACGGTAATAGCAGCACTTCAGCGGAAGGCCAGAGGCAAGTGTGCCAGGCAGAGGGGACGGCCTGGGCCACTGCACGGAGGCCGGACAGAGGGTGGCCCGAACCTGTCGCTGGGGCTGATCTGAGTGTGGAGGCCTGGCACCCACTAGCGTTGGCGTTGCCCCGCCCGCTACAGCTCTCTTCTGAGGCCCCACTACGTGCAGGACACGCCCCACTGCGTCCAGCTCCGAGCCCAGCCCTGTCCTCCAGGAAGCCTCATGCAAACAGCCCGCCGTGCGTGCAGCAGATCCCAACCACAAAAGCAAACAGACTGCCACTCTCACACAAAAGCCGGGAAGGAAACGCGCTCAAATGTCAACAGTGGTTATCATCGGACGGGTCCTATCCTTCCTTCGAGCTGTCGGACAGAGGGCGGCAAGCACTCTGGGAAGGGCCAGAGAGCAAATATTTTCGGTGCTGTGGCCTGCACGGTCTCCTTCCCGCCTCCTCAGCTCTGCCGCAGCTGTGGGAAGGCAGTCTGCCTCAGTCAACACAGCTGGGAGCAAACAAAACTTCATTTATGGACACTGAAATGCGAGTTTCGTGTCATTTCCCCATGTCCCAAAACTATTCTCCCAATTTTCTTTTCAACCATATAAATATGTAAAAAGCATTCCGAGCTCATGGCCTGTTCCAACTGGCCCCTCAGCCAAACGACCCTCATACAAGAACCGTGTGTGACTTTGTTTTTGAACTTTGTTTTTGAGATGGAGCTTCACTCTTATTGCCCAGGCTGGAGTGCAGTGGCGCGATCTTGGCTCACTGCAAGCTCTGCCTCCCAGGTTCAAGCAATTCTTCTGCCTCAGCCCCCCGAGCAGCTGGGATTACAGGTGCCCGCCACCACACCGGGCTAATTTTTTGTAGTTTTAGTAGAGACAGGGTTTCACCATGTTGGCCAGGCTGGTCTCAAACTCCTGACCTCAGGTGATCTGCCTGCCTCTGCCTCCCAATGTGCTGGGATTACAGGGGTGAGCCACCACGCCCAACCATGTGTGACTTTTATAGTATCAGAAAGAAAATTACAATGGGGGAAGGAGGGGAGGTGGGGAAAAGGGGAAGAGGAGAGCGGGTGGAAGGAACTCTCTGTACTTGTCCCTTGATTTTTCTGTAAACTTAAAAGTGCTCTAAAAAAATGAAGACTATTAATGTTGCTTAAAAAATTAAAAGGCATACAAGTCAACAGGGACAACACCAAAACCTTAGCAATAAATGAGCAAAGACCATAAACACAAATTAACAGGAAAAAGAGCAGTCAGTAAACGTGGAAAACGGTAACTTCTCAGTCATCTGCAAATAGAAGGGAGCCACCCAGAGTTGCTGGTGAGGTGGAAAGGCTTGTTCGACATTTAAGTGGGGGCACCTCCCGCTTCCAGAAGGGCTGTAAAGCGCCGCAGGCTTCCTGGTCAGCAGCCTGGGAGCCGCTGACCCCAGCATTTCCTCTCTAAGACAACACAGGCGGAAGCAGCAGTTGGAACGCATGGAGGTTCATGCATCCAGACACCACCATGGCTGCATTAGAACAGCAAAACTCAAGGCCAAGAACCTGGAGACAACCAAAATGTCCCCAAATAGTTTTGAATAAAATTTACTTATTTTATCTAAACAAGGGCATTCAACATGATGGGTGATGACACAGGCACAAAACAGCATGCTCTGGGGAAGAGTTAATGAGGTAGGAATTTGCACGAACGATAAATGAAAAAATATCAGACACATTACACACATAGTTTGAATGAATCTCCTAAAACGCAATTTATTTATTTATTTATTTATTTATTTATTTATTTATTATTATTTTTTTGAGACAGAGTCTCGCTCTGTTGCCAGGCTAGAGTGCAGTGGCGTGATCTTGGCTCACTGCAACCTCTGCCTCCTAGGTTCAAGCAATTCTCCTGCTTCAGCCTCCTGAGTAGCTAGGATTACAGGCACCCACCACCACACCTGGCTAATTTTTTATTTTTAGTAGAGATGTAGTTTCGCCATGTTGGCCAGGCTGGTCTGGAACTCCCAACCGTGAGGGATCCACACCCCACCTCCAGCCTCCCAAAGTGCTGGGATTACAGGCATGAGCCACTGCGTCTGACCCTAAAAGTTGATTTTGATACATAAACAGAAAAAAAGTGCACAAGACACATAGACACAGCTAACTCTGTGTGGCAAAATTATGGGTAATTTCTATTTTCTTCACTGTTTTTTATAATGCTTTCCTTGCTACAGTGAATGTATAAATGTTATTTTATAAGAGGAAAGAAAAAAGCCTCTGAAACACGGGTGAATGGGTTTATCCTTAGAGGCTCTCAGTCTCCAAGGGAGATGGGTCGGGATGCTGGGGACCAGGCCCTCTTCCTGGGGCAACGTGGGGGAACAAGACACCTGCCTCGCCACTGAGTTGCCTCGGGGTGTGGGTACTGACATCCCAGGCTCATTCGGTTTCTAGGGTCTGAGATGTGTTGACAGGAAGAACGACAGGATATGAGCAGGATGGGGCCAAATAAGCCACCTGCAGCCCCAGGAACTATCTGGCCAGCACACGGTCATCCAGTGGCCTGAGCCACCCCTGCCAGAGCCAGGAGGAGACCCTGCCAACAGGTCACCAGTGTGCAGGAACTCAGAAGGTCATCACAGTTAATACCCTCCACGCCCCAATGTGGGAAAATAGTGTTTTTTCACAACAAACAAGATAATTTTTGTTATTTTGGCAAAAGGAGGCAGGGCAGCCCTGGACACCTCCATCCCACCTCATCACCCAGCCACAAGGCCCCAGCCATCCCTGCAGACAGAGTGGATGACACAACTTTCCTGTACCAAACCAAGTGCAGCTCCCAGGCCACAGGCCACCCAGGAAAGGTCCAGTGCCCCCCGGAGGCTCCCACCGCAGGCCTCCCACCACAGCTGGCACCACCCCAGGACGGCTCTGTTCTCCCAGCTTCTTTTCACACGGGTGGCAGAAAACCGAGATCCGGGGAAAGCTGAGAATCAGCCTCTGCTGCCCGGATGCCCAACCCCAGCTCTGCTCCCAGCTCCAGGGCCTCCTTCTCAGGGGCCCTTACGGGAGGCAGAGGGCTTTAGCCATCTCCCAGGCCTGGGGCACGCGGGGCGAACAGGGTCACAGTGCAGGCCACTGTCCACTGTACAGATCCCAAGGCCATAAACAGCCTGGCCGCAGTGGCTTTCCAGCTGGCAGGAGGCCAGATTACTTTTGTTTTTTAGCAATTGATTAAGTGTCTCTGCTGCCCCCAGGGGTAAGTGGTGGGGCAGATGCTGCGACCACAGCCCAGCACCTTGACCCGGGAACCTGCGCCGAGTGACCATAGGGTCACTTTTGACAGAGCACGAGGGAAGTGGCTGGGACCAATGCTGGCTCTGCTGGAACCTGAGGCCGGCTGCTGTCACCCGCACGGTGCCGGGGGTCTTCCAGCGAGCGCGGAGAGGCCGTGGCCTGCCAGGAGCAGCCGGCAGACACCCTGGCCTGCAGTCTGCGCAGCTCTAAAACAGGGAAGTCGCTGCTCTGCCTGGGGTCGGGGCAGCCAGAGCACCAAGTCAGAGACAGCCTCGGGAAGGGGCCTGCAGGCGGGTCCCTTCCTCCCCATCCCCTGGTGCCAGCCAGCACCTCCTGTGGCCCCCCACTGCCTGCCTCTGCCTCCACGCCCCACCACAACCTCAGGCCCACAGCTGCGTGACCACTCCCAGGCAGGCAGTGCCATCTGACAGGCTGTGTGCCTGCTCCCTCGGCAGACAGACCCGACTCCGGCTCCCAGCCCCATCTTGTCACTGAATGACCTTGAGTGAGCAACATGACTTGCTTCGCACATGTCCGACTCAAGGGGAAATGGGCTCCAGAGAGGTGGGATATGCCTGAGGCCAGGCCCCAGCGAGGTGGGATATGCCTGAGGCCAGGCTCCAGGACACAGACCCTCCTTGTGGGTGGTGTTGTTTTTGAGAGAGAGTTTTGCTCTGCCGCCCAGGCTGGAGTACAGTGGTGTGATCTCGGCTCACTGCAACCTCTGCCTCTCAGATTCAAGCAATTCTCCTGCCTCAGCCTCCCGAGCAGTTGGGACTACAGGCGCCTGCTACCATACCCAGCTAATTTTTGTATTTTTAGTAGGGACGGGATTTCACTATGTTGGCCAGGCTGGTCTCAAACTCCTGACCTCAGGTGATCCACCCACCTCAGCCTCCCAAAGTGCTGGGATTACAGGCATAAGTGACCACGCCAGCCCTCCCTGTATTAGACACTTGCAGCCCCTTGCTGGGGACCCTGGTGGGAACACAGCCTCACAAGCGAAATGTGGCATCGTTGGGCAAATGAAGTCTGGGCAGCCCTCTCATCTTTGCCTAGAACTGAAGAATTTAGGGGCGTGGACGTATAAAACAGTTGGTGACTTAAATGAAAAAGAAGGCCACATCCCCCCCTTTAGGCAGGCGGCTCTGCTCTTTAAAAGCCAGCACAGGGTGCCTTTCTGAACCCAGGCACACAGTAGGTGTTCAATGAACAGCAGGGGTCATTTGTACTGCTGATGACACCGTCTGTGGCCCCTGCAGCTGGCTCCGGCCTGAAGCACGACTGCACCCCTCTGCAAGGCCACCCCACTGTACCTGGAAACTCTGTGGAGGCGGCCTTGGGGACTGGCCAGGATGCCCAGGCCCAGATCCCATCTGTGCCCTTCCTCCATAGACCTCAGCAAGCTCTCAGCACTGCGTGCCTCAGGCCCATTTAAGAAGTAGGGCTGGGCCGGGCGCGGTGGCTCACGCCTGTAATCCCAGCTCTCAGGGAGGCAGAGGCGGGAGGATAGCTTGAGCCCAGGAGTTCGAGACCTGCCTGGGTAATACAGCGAGACCCCATTCTCCACAAAAGGAAAAAAAAAAAAAAAAAAAAAAAAAAAAAAAAAAAAGAAGTAGGGCTGGCCAGGCACGGTAGCTCACGCCTATAATCCCAGCACTTTGGGAGGCCAAGGTGGGTGGATCACAAGGTCAGGAGATCGAGACCATCCTGGCTAATACGGTGAAACCCTGTCTGTACTAAAAACAGAAAAAATTAGCCGGGCGTGATGGCACACACCTATAGTCCCAGCTACTCGGGAGGCTAAGGCAGGAGAATTGCTTGAGCTCAGGAGGCAGAGGTTGCAGTGAGCCGAGATCACGCTGCTGCACCCCAGCCTGGGTGACAGAGTGAGACTCCATCTCAAAAAAAAAAAAATGAAGCAGGGCCAGCCACGGATGACCCCTCACACAGCTCCCAGGAGGCGTGCCCAGGTGTAGGACTCAGGACTATGACAGCTGCAGTGGTCCCCAACAAACATCACTTCAGTCACCCACTCCGCCTCAGTGGTAGTGGCCAAAATAACGGATTAGAATGGAACCATGTGACAATACCACTGCCCTGAGTGATGGAAGACAGTTGACTATCAGTAGTTCACACAGCCCCATCTAACACAAGTGCAGGGCGCTCTGCAATTTATAAATCCTTGCCCAGACACCGTCCTTTCGACACTCCCAGGTCAGCAAGGCACACGGGGCCTGCATTTCACAGCCACACAGCAGAGGGCTGAGGCCGGAACTCAGATGTTCTGATTTCCATTCAATCACGTCCCCAGAGTTGGCACAGAGACGGGGGGCTTCTCTTCACAAAGTCGAGAAAGTCATTGCCAGCTCCACTGAAGACCAAAGAACCTCAGCTCTTAAACACTCTTGAAGGTGTTACTGAACTCTCCTAGCCTGTTTCCTGGGTCCTGGTGTTGGTCCCGTGGGACACAGGAAGAGGAAGAGGCCAGCTCTGCTCCAGGGAGCACACCTGCCACACTCTCAGAGGGCTGGGCGTGGGCAGAGGAGCCATGTGCAGGAGCGGGGTCTGGATGGAGGGGTGCTATGGCAGGGGGCAGGGGAAGGGTGCTCCGGGTGGCGGGCACAGCACGAGCAGGGGCAGGGAGGTCCACACTCGGATGTGTGCAGGGAGAGGCAAACCGTGCATTTCCATTGCAATAGGCAGTAAAGGTAGAAAAATAGAGTTGGGGCCAGGAAGGGAGTCGGAGACTTCTAGTGTCTCTCTGCAGGTGAGTGACGGCCGAGCTGTCAGCTCAGCACACCTGGGGCCTGGGGCCGTGTCTTCTATCACTGACCCCAGGGCACACGGAACTAGGCAGGGAGAGCAGAGGCACAGGGCACGGTCAATGAAACCAAACAAAGAGTCATCACCAAATGCAGAAAGGGCAAGGAGTGCCCACAGCCACACAGGGGCTTTGTCTGTGAAACATGGGGGTCCCATCAGGGCCTGCACCCTGCAAGCACAAAACTCGCCTCTGAAGATAAAGGGAAGCTGTTGGAGTTGCGGAGGTGGTCTGGGGTCAGCACAGAGCCGGGCTTATGCTGCAGTCACAAGGGGGACAAGGAAGAGGCTGCAGGGTACAAAACCAGTGGCCGGAGTGACCACAGTCTAACTCTGAGCCTGTGGCAAGGGCGCCCAGAGTTCACCCACCCAAGAGGTGCCATTCACCTGTGCCTCCGCCCCACGGTGACAGCGTTCTCCAGGAATACGGTGCGCCCCTCTCCGCTTGCATCAGCCCTGAAAGTGAGTACTCAGGCCAAAAAGCAGAAGAGCACAGCTGCGTGGTTCTATTTCCATTTAGTTCTGGAACAGGCAATGCTAATCCACAGTGATAGAAGTCAGGAGAGTGGTGGAGGGGGCGGGGGTTGAGGACAGCAAAGGGGCACCGGGAGCTTTCCCAGTGGTGGAAATGTTCTCTGTCTGGACCGGGTAGTAGTCATGCAGACATACGCAGCTGTCAAAGTTAATCCAAATGTACACGTTAAAATGTGTGCGTTTTATTGCCTCCAAGTTATACCTCAATTAAAAAAATAAAGTTAGCACTCAGGCTTCTTCCACAACTTCCTGAACCGTGCGAGCTGATTTTCTTGCTATTAAAAATTCACGGTCCATGGCTGAGAACAGCAGCTGCCTTCTGTTTGCAAAGTCAACGCCAATCACCGCCCGGCAGCGGCAGACTCGGCCCCTCAGGACCTCCTTTCTTTTTTCCCTTTGACCTACTTCCCTGATAAGTGACAAGACAGCCAGACTCTGGGAACAAACGCCCGTTATTCGGCCCCGAGCTGAGCGGGCCCTGCTCCCTGGGCTAATCCGCCCGGACAGACGGATGGATGTGAGGGGCTTTGCCGTCGGCTCCAGCTGTCAGTCTGCCTGTCAGACTCCACCGTGGCCCCTGTTCCTCCCGCCGCCCCCACTCCATCCCCGACTTCTTTTTGTTTCCTGTCTCTGACAGACGAACATCTGTTAAAACTCTGTCTGGGTGAGCTGTGGCCGGCGGCCCGCAGATCCCCAAGCCGCACCCCAGCCTCATCTGGGCGCTGCCGGGAGCACTGCCTGGCCACCCTCTGGACACGGCCCCGAGAGCCGCCGGCCTGGGCATGTGTGGCCCGAGTGGCAGGGCGCACGCCGCTAAGCCCACTGCCCAAAGGCCCCCAAGCAGGAGGCATGTGCGGGCGACAAAAGTCAAAGCAACAGGGGCACGTTCCACAGAGGATGGGGCTGGAGGGGTGGCCGTGAGGGACAACAGCTTCCAAGGACGGTGGTGGCAACTCCCAAATAAGGCCCCACTCCTGCTGTTTTTAGCTCATTCCACATAATTGGAAAAACATGGCAGAAACCGAAGCCAGCTGCTGCCTCGGTCCTGGGGCTGTGTGGAGGGGGTGGGGAAGCCGGGAGGCCCAGACTCTGCACTCGACTGCCAGGGATGAGAGTAACTCTGAGCTGCAGAGAGCAGAATCGCAGCCGCCGTGGTCCCCCCGAGCCCCGGCCACGCTGGGCGGCAGAGGGCTGCTCGCAGGACATGCCTGCCCTGTCTCATGGGGGTCACTTCAGGAGGGGCGAGGGAGCCAGGACACAGACAGCCCAGGGCCGGCGGTCACCCTGCAGCTCAGAGGCCATGCAAACAGCGCTGCCCTGAAGGCACACAGCAGTGCAGGGACCCCCCACGCATCCCCACCTCTTGGAGGCTGCCTGTGTGCCCCTGGGAACGCTGCTCCCCGTTCCTTGGGGTCCCGGCGTGACCACCCTCTCAGCCCCTTCCTGGGGAAGGCACCCAACTCCCTCCACCTGGCTGGCTTTCATTTACTCAGGAAAAAGCCGAATTCAAGACATCACAGAAATGTCTTCGCCTGTAACTCCATGAGAGATAAACGGTCAGACACCCTGGAGGGAGTCCCAGGGACCCTCAAATCTCACCTGAGCCTCTGGCTTCAAACCCCGAGATGTTTCCGGCCGTGCCAGCGCTGCCCCCCCACAACCTGCCACACACAGCCCTACCTGGGGAACTCGCAGATCTGGCCCCACCTGCCCACCCCGTTCCTTCTCGTGGGCTGGGTGGGTTGGGGTGGGGCCGGCGACTCTGGATGTGCCATAAGAGTCTGAGTGTTTCTGACACAGCCAGGCCCTGCCCCCATGCTGGCCTTCGCCCCACAGGAAAGGGAGCCACATGCCTGGAGCGCCCAGCACACCCCACTCTGTCCTCCCCAGGTTGCCCGCCAGCTGTGTGAGCTGTTCTCCCCATTGCCCCTTCACCCCTCCTCAGCTCCTCCTGGCAGCACCCAGCCTTGGAGGCTACTTCTGATTACAACCTCCAAAGGAAGCCTTGCTCCCCCGGCACTGACCCAGACGGCCTGCATCACTGCACTGCTCAGCACGAAACCCACGGCCTTCCTCCAAACCCCATGGATGGGGGAGTATAATCACCCCCTTTCTACCAACGGAGAAACTGAAGCTCAGAGAGGCTAAGTCACCTTCCTAAGGTCCCAACACAATGACAAAAAATAGAAAGCTGGCCCGCAAGTGGAACTAGGTGCCCCAAGTCCCGGGTCTGCCTGACACCGTACCTCCTCGCCACCACAGTCCCGGGTGTGCCTGACACTGCAATTCCTCCCCACCACAGTCCCGGGTCTGCCTGACACCACACCTCCTCCACTACAGTCCCGGGTCTGCCTGACACTGCAGTTCCTCGCCACCACAGTCCTGGGTCTGCCTGACACTGCACTTCCTCGCCACCACAGTCCCGCATCTGACACTGCATTTCCTCGCCACCACAGTCCCGCATCTGACACTGCATTTCCTCGCCACCACAGTCCCGGGTCTGCCTGACACTGCAGTTCCTCACCACCACAGTCCCGCGTCTGCCGGACACTGCAGTTCCTCGCCACCACAGTCCCGGGTCTGCCTGACACTGCACCTCCTTGCCACCAGTCCCGGGTCTGCCTGACACTGCATTTCCTCAACACCAGTCCTTGGCCGGCTCCCAACTACAAACCAAGTCATGTCCTCCATCCTGACTCCTCTCGGCCTAAACATCACTCCCAATGCCTCCCTCTGGAACAGGCACAAGGCCCACCAGCACAGCCTCCTTCATTACTCACATTTCCGCTAGCCCAGGGCCAGCTCTGGAGCCCTCACCACGGGGCCTCTATCCTTCACCCCCGGACACTGGACCTCACCAACCTATAGCCAGGAAGAGATCCCCGTGTGACCCCAGGGCCTCCTCTGCCCGACTCTGAATTTCATTGCTCAACGTGACACCTCGGAAGGCTCCCTGGGCACTGGCAGCCCTCCACGGGCACCGCTCCTTCCGGCCAGCTCTGACATCCTGGCTGGCGAGGTGCCCTACACGAGGCCTCTGCCCACTGGGACCTCAGAGCCGTGCTGTCAGCTGCAACAAGCAACAGAATTTCACGTTTTCTTCACGTTGCCCCTGGGTGAGCAGCTGCTATCTCCAGGTGGTTTTCGGTCGAGGTGAGGTGTCCCGTCAGCAGCCACGCTGCACAGCTAATTCATGCCTGCCAGGTGCACAGCCACACCACCAACAGGTGTCTGCAGCCTGGAAAGCCACAGAGGAAAGGAGAATAGAGACTGTGCTCAGGTGACAGGACTGTGGTCTTTTAACAAAACACTTTCCTTTAATGTGATATTTTATGGCAAGGAATAAAACCTGGAGGGCAGGACATTTGGATACTAAAGCCCCAGGATGCCGCGTGGTCTGCTTTGTGAAGTCTGAAGGCCATGATCCATTCTGGCCCCGCTCACAGGTCCGTCTCTGACTCACCAACTTCAATGCCAGGCTGCGCCTGTCCTCCAACCAGAACATGACTTTAAGGACAAAGCCGTTTCTCACCCATCCCCATCTCCCTCTGGATTAAGAAATACAGAAAGATCGGCCGGGCGCGGTGGCTCAAGCCTGTAATCCCAGCACTTTGGGAGGCCGAGACGGGCGGATCACGAGGTCAGGAGTTCGAGACCATCTGGCTAACACGGTGAAACCCCGTCTCTACTAAAAAATACAAAAAAACTAGCCAGGCGTGGTGGCGGGCGCCTGTAGTCCCAGCTACTTGGGAGGCTGAGGCAGGAGAATGGCGTAAACCCAGGAGGCAGAGCTTGTAGTGAGCTGAGATCCGGCCACTGCACTCCAGCCCAGGCGACAGAGCGAGACTCTGTCTCAAAAAAAAAAAAAAAAAAAGAATAAAAAACATGTTCAGGAGAGACTATTGAGGGCAGCCAAGACACCGTTTGCTAAAGAGATTATGGCTAGAAGGAAACCAGGTTCTATTCGCCAAGATAATTAGACAATGACCCTGAAGGCATTCCAGAGATCTTCACGGTAAGCTAAGACTTTGAGGGCAAGGCTCTCAGAGAGGTGCCTGTGGGACTTCAGCATACACTGCCCTACACTGCCCTGGGACTCTGCTCCCCAAATTCTGGCACAGCACCCCACAGATTGACCCACCATTCTGGAAGGTGTAAGCTGCAAACCTTGGTGGCATCCATGTGGCGCTGACTCTGCAGACATGCAGAATGCACAAGCTAGAGGGCCATGGTGGCCTCCACCTAGATTTCAAAGGATGACTTGCACAGACTAGGGGCTCAGGCAGAGACTTGTCACAGAGATGGGTCCATGGGAGCCGGGGAGCCCCTGATCCCCCAGAACTGTAGGGTCACCAGTGTGCAACTCAACTCCAACCTGGGAAAGCTGCAGGCATGAGACTGTGAGAGCTGCTGGGTGGACTGAGCCCAGCAAAGCCACAGGGGAGGGGCTGCCTGAGGTCTTGAGGGGTCCAAGCCCCACTCCAATGTGCCCAGATTGCAGGACAGGGAGTCAGAGGAGATTATTCTCCAGCTTTAAGACTTAATGTTGTTTTCCATTGATATAGTTTGGGTATTTGTCCCTTCCAAATCTCATGTTGAAATGTAACCTCCAATGTTGGAGGCGAGGCCTAGTGGGAGGTGTCTGGATCATGGTGGCGGGTCCCTAAAGAATGGCTTAGTGCCATCCCCTTTGTGACCAATGAGTTCACTTGAGATCTGGTTGTTTGAAAGTGTAGGGCACCTCCCTGCTTTTTCTCTTGCTCGCACTCTAACCATGTGAGACATTTGCTCTCCCTTGGCCTTCTACCATAACTGGAAACTTGCTGAGACCTTCACCAGAAGCAGATGCTAGCACCATGCTTTTTGCACTGTCTGCAGAACCATGACTGCATTAAATTTATTTCCTTTTCTTTTTCTGAGACCAGTCTCACTGTGTTGCTCAGGCTGGAGCACAGTGGCGAGATCATAGCTCACAGACTCAAGCAATCCTCCTGCTTCAGCCTCCTGAGTAGCTGGGACTACAGGCACACACAACCACACCCAGCATATATATATATACACACATATATACACACACACACACACATATATGTATATATTTACTAGAGATGTACATATATATGTGTGTGTGTATATATATATGTATATATTTACTAGAGATGAGGTCTCACTATGTTGCCCAGGCTGGTCTTGAACTCCTGAACTCAAGCAATCCTCCTGCCTCGGCCTCCCAAAGTGCTGGGATTATAGGCATGAGCCACCACACTGGCCTGTCTTTTCTTTATAAATTACCCAGCCTCAGGTATTTCTTTGTGGCAATGCAGAAACAGCCTAACACATGCATGTTGGGTTCTAGATGTAGCTGGAACCAGTTACCCCTTTCTTCTTGCCTGTCTCTCCCTTTTGGAATGAAATGCCTCTCCTATGCCTGCCCCACCGCTGTCTTTTGGGAGTAGAGAGTCTGTTTTGATTTCACAGGCTCGCGGCTGGAAATGAGTCTGCCTCAGGCGAGTCATGCCGGCCTTGGAGTCTCAGCCTCATCGGATTTAGATTGCACTCTGGAGTTTGAACTTTTCAGTTGGTACTGGAAGAGTTAAGCTTTTGGGGACTATTGGGATGAAATGAATGTATTTCACATGTGAGAAAGGCATGAATTTTGGGGGCTAGGAGAGAATGCTATGGCTTGAATGTGTCCCCTAAAGTTAATGTGTTGGAAACTTAATCCCCAATGCAACAGTGTTGAAAGATGGGAGGGACTTTTAAGAGGTGATGAGGTGTGATGGCTTTGCCCTCATGAATGGATTAATGCTGTGATCTCTAGAGTGGGTTAGTTATCTTGGGAGTGGGTTCCTGAAAAAACAATGAATTTGACCCCCTTACTCTCTCTCCACTCCCACCTCTCTTTTCTTTCCCTATCCCTCTCATTCTTTTGCGCTTCCACGTCTGCCATGGGAAAACACAGCAAGAAAACCCTAGCTGGATGCCAGCATCTTGATATCAGACTTCCCAGCCTCTAGAACTGTGAAAAATACATTTCTTTTCTTTATCAATTACCAGTCTATGGTATTCTGTTATAGCAACACAAATGGACTAAGACAACTAATTTTCAGTTTTCAAATGAGCATCCCATCAAGTCCTTAAGTTTTATACAGTCCACATTTAATTTCTGCTGCAACAAGACTATCTGATGAGTAGCAAAAACTGAAGGACAGTGTTCAGTGTTAAGGCCATGCAAACTAATATAGATAATCTGAACAGAAAAAGAGATATTTTACACAGTGATGAGATGGTTTCATTTTTGGACACCTGAGCAAATGCAACACATTATCTGCAACAACTTTGGTTTGAAAGTTCTATCCTGCACCAGTCCTAGAACAATTTCTACTGGTCCAGAATGTCAATGCTCAGACACAGTACTGCATGGAACCAGGTGCAGGATTGAGAACAGGGCATGCTTTAGAAAAAGCAAAAGCTGTTTCCAGGACTATCTGCTATGCTAGTTCAGTTTTGCCAAGCAATATTCAGATACTCATGGAGCAGCATATACTATGAGCAAAGTACTTAGTATTGTAGAAATGCAAAAGAAGAAGAAGAAGAAAAAAAGCTTAAACTGTTTATAATCCCCAAAGAAGTTTACAATATGCTTAGAAAAATTATTTTACTATGTAAACAGCTGATCCTGGCTGGAGCATCTGTTTGGGAGAGGAATGGAGAGGAGACTGGGAAGTCCACCGTGGTTAAATTGTGTGGGGCAGGACAGAACACCCAAGATTCACTGCACAGGGCACTTCTGGGCAGTATGAGGATGGATGTCTAACAAAAAAGCCTAGAGATGCTCGGTGCGGTGGCTCACGCCTGTAATCCCAGCACTTTGGGAGGCCGAGGAAGGTGGATCACCTGAGGTCAGGAGTTCGAGACCAGCCTGACCAACATGGAGAAACCCAGCTCTACCAAAAATACAAAACTTTGCCAGGCATGGTGGTGGGTGCCTGTCATCCCAGCTACTGGGAAAACTGAGGCAGGAGAATCACTTGAACCAGGGAGGTAGAGGTTGCAATGAGCTGAGATCACACCACCACACTCCAGCCTGGGCAACAGAGCCAGACTTCGTCAAAAAAAAAAAAAAAAAAAATGCCTAGAGATTTCTGTGTCTCTCCACCTTCCAGGTTCCAGGCCATTTCTGGGACCTCCCCAGAGTTTTTAAAACTTGACTCGGGCAAATTCTCTAAGAACCTTGTTCTCCTCAAATAAAATATTTTGGAAGGTGGACTTTTATGAAGTCTTGGCTCAACTTCCACGACCTTTAAGAGACATCTTAATTGTTTCATGGGAGAATATGACCCAACAAGTGGCATATGGTTTAGGTGGGGACATTTAATAACCAAACAATTTTGTAGAATAAGCAAGTCACACATCTTTTGTCCGATGCATGACAGATTTGAAACTGTAAAGCCAGGTCCCTAAATAGCTTCCAACGTTTCCACCCCACCGGCCCTTGCACCACTCCCTGTACTGCCCCTGAGCTTTCTAGTCTTGACTGAAAAGCAGGGAGGCAATGGGGTCTCTCCTGGTGCACTGTCCGGAGGAAGGCCCGCTCTGCTTCCTCAGAGGAGGCTTCAAAGGATGGACGTAATTAATAAAAACAACCCTCTAAGTGGTCATTAATTAATAAAGAACCTCCAGGCTGCTACAGGAGAGGGCTGTGCACCCCGCGGGCTAGGAGAAGGCTGGAGTGCCCAGAAAGACCGAGGATGTGCCCTTCGTGCATCTTTAATTCACAGCCTGCCCCTCACACTGCTCGCCACGGGTGCACTAGGGAGGAAGGGCTCCCTGGAGGGCCTGGGCAGGCGCCCCACACCTGCACCCGCGCAGAGGGGGCTGCGCCCCCCGAGGGAGAGCCCTGCCCCCTACATCCCTGGTACCCCGTCCCCTCCAAGGGCCGGAAAGAGGGCCCCTGCGCACCTCTTAGGGGTCCCCCATCCTGCGCCCCCCGCCACGGGAAAAGGGTCCCCGCTCTGCGCACCCTGGCCCCCGGGGGACAGCCCTGCCCTGCACTCCTTGCTCCCGCGGGGGACGGTCCGCGCCCAGCGCCTGGCGCGCCCGGGCAGGTGGGGCGCGGGGCTCGGGGAGTGACAGCGCTCGCCTCCCGTAGCCCGCCCGAGCCGCGTCAGGGCAGAGGCGGGGTGGGGCGCGGTTAAAAGGCGCAGCAGGTGGGAGCCGCGGCCTTCACCCGAAGCCGAATGAGCGCGCGACAGCCGGCGGCGCCCGAGCCCGACCTGCCTGCCCAGCCGGGAGCGAAGGGGCGCCGCCCCGCGCAGAGCCGGCGCCAGGGCCGCGAGCAGGTGAGCGGCGCGGACCGGCGGGTGCGCGGGGCGAGCGGGCGCGCCACCTGGGCCCGGGGGAGGAATTTCCTCCGAGAAACCAAAGCAGGCGAGGTCGGGGCTGGTCCCCACCTCGGCCCGTCGCTCCTGGTTGCGGGCTGGAGCGCGCCGGGCGGGGGTGGGTGTCCGGCCGCTCGGGGGGCGACCCGGCCCCATCTGCCTCCATCCGCACCCTCCTGTCCGCAGCGCCCCGGCCCCGGCCCCGGCCCGATGGTGGTGGGCGCCGCCCGCGCTGGCCCCTCTCGCTGTCCGCAGAGGAACGAGGATGGGCTGGTTTGACTTTTACCCCAGCGGGGCCCCCCTTGACTGGTACAACAGGTTTTATGAAGGTTTCGGACCGTATGTCTAAGAGGCCAGAGTGGGGCCGGTGCCCCTTTCCCCGTTTCATTTGCCGCGTGTTGGATTTTCTAAGCTTTTGTGGGTCACCGGCGTGTCCCCTTGGATTTGGGAAGAAGAAAGCCAGGTCTGGGATGCGGGTCTCAGTTCAGCCAAATCCTCGACTTGGGCCGATGCGTAAGTCCCCGAAGAACCGCAGGGTATGGGCTGCGTGATGGGCTTCCGAGAAACTTGGGAAATGCTGATGACAATAGCGTGGAAGACAGTAATTAAAAGTAATCGGCGACACATCTTAGTTAAAACGTGCAGGCACCAGAAGGCACATCCTGTCGGTGAAGGAGACCAGTCCCCGGTGTCACGGGCATCCTGTGTTGTGCAAACGGGGCTGGCCTCCCTTCCTGGGGAGCAGGACGGTCAGGGTGAGTGTGGCCTGCCCGCAGCTCTGCACTCCCGGAGGGTTAGGGACCTGCAGCCAGGCGGGGACACTGGCCCAGCGACCTCAGTGTCCCCTGGGTGGGCATACACTCTGTTTAGTGTCTGATTTAACCATGCCAGGTTGTTCTTTTCCCTCAAGTAGATTTTATGCCATACAACTCTTTTCTCGCCCCAGTTCTAGCAGAATCTAACCAGTGTTCTAGAAGAGAATGTCCTGCCCCCATGCAGTCTCCTTAGAATTGCAGGGCGCTGCTCAGAACTGCTCCTGTGGAGAGCTTTGTCTGTTGTTTGGATCCAGCAGGGTCTTTGGGGGTGTTGCTTGAAGCCTGCCAAGGAGGGGACGGGGGTTTTGAAGAGAGAACACCAGGGCTCTAGCCTGTCACGTAACTGGGGGTGTGGAGGGCACCTCACTACCACTGCAGTGACTAAAGCCTGGAAGACGCTGGTCAGTTCACCTGCCCCACTGGTTGTTTTTTAAACAAATTCTGATACAGGTAATGATGACTTTATGCTTCTTTTCTTGTGTTTTCTCTTCTGAATTCTGAGTGTTAGGAAGGAAAAGAAGTACAGAAGATCTGGCTAAACAATTTCAGTATGGCGAAAGAAAAATTCTAACTTACACGCCCTCTTCATGCATCTTTAATTCAATTTGAATATTCCAAGTGCTGTGAGCAGTTTGCACACATTAGTTTAAATATTAAATGGGATAAAATTGTGGGAAAGTAATTTCTGACCCAAGCTGCTTGGTCTGTGAGGGCATAACCTTCCAATGGCCACCTGCCACAGGTTATGATTTCTGTTTTAGTTGCTTAGTGCACGAGCGTAGACCTGGAACCCCAGAGGGCCTGCTCCATTTTTATTCCCAGGGTCATTTAAATCTAGTTGAGCCTAAATGTTTGGAAAGGACACAGTTTTGCTTGAATGAACAAACATATATTGCTAACAAGACCCAGAGAAGGAAAGTTTAACTTAATGGAAATCAATTTTTAACTCTTTGAATTCTTAAATGATGTAAGAAACATACATAATTCCATGAGTTGTCCATTGTTACATCTGGACTCCATAGACAGAAACAACGTTTCACTTTAGTGAGTTAATTTTGAAATGTATGAATCCTAGACCCATTGTTATCACTAGCTGTCACTTTATCAGGACAGTTGCTGAAGTTTTTTGTCACTACATTTAAAAATCAACTATCAGGTTGTCCCTTGGATGACCTAAGATTTCTAGAGACAAAAGAAATCTGTTCTTCCTGTTTAAAGAAAGAGCCTGAGATTTTTTTAAAAACACTGATTTGGGGATCAGGGAGTAGCCAGTGTCTCACACTCTCCCCTGTCCCTTTTTGTATTTCTCAAGGAGTGGGTTTGAGTCCTCAGTTGGGTGTTACCGTTATTTTGATAGGGAGAAGATCCTACTAAAGAGCACCTTTGATTATTTCGTGTGTGCAAAGTACAGAGCATCAGGAAGCTGGCAATTTCTGAACTTACCTCATAACAGTTCTGGGAATGAAGAAAAATACCCACAAAGTTTATTCAGGGGACACATTGCGGCGAGTAGGGGGGAGTTAAAGGAATATGGCAACAGCTACTATTTTTCCCTCAGCAGGCGACATCCTCACTGACCGAGCAAAGACTGACATTCGTGTCATCACTGTGCACCATTGGCACTCCAGTGGGGTAGGAGAAGGAGCTCTGACACCCTCGCAGAGGGACCTTGCCCTCATTCTTCGAGTCTGAAACGCTGGCAGTCGTTGGAAACAGGACTCAGGTTTGCTTGTTTTGCTTTGACATTGTTTTCCTTTTATCTATGCAGACTCCCCGAGTATCCAAAGCCACCTTCAAAATTGGGAGGCACATGTTCCTGTTCTCAGATCTATGAACAATTCCCTAGATGGCCGGGCGTGATGGCTCACGCCTGTAATCCCAACACTTTAGGAGGCCGAGGCTGAGGTCAGGAGTTCAAGACCAGCCTGACCAAGATGGCAAAACCCTGTCTCTACTAAAAAAAAAAAAAAAAAAAAAAATTAATTAAGCAGGTGTGGTGGCAGGTGCCTGTAGTCCCAGCTATTCAGGAGGCTGAAGCACAAGCGTCACTTGAACCCGGGAGGTAGAGGTTGCAGTGAGCTGAGACACACCACTGCACTCTGCCCTGGGTGACAGAGCAAGACTGTCTCATTTGCTAAATGACATTGAAAGTGGAACAGAGCTATCTAGAAAAATATGCTGAGGGGTATGGGGGCTTTCGTTTTGGTTCTGTCATTAGTGAAATTATAATGGCATCGCTAACTAAGCTAGTTGTGATTAATTTCCCAAGTAAGAAGTTTTAAAACAATCAAGAAATTTCATTACTGCAGTCAAATGCCAATCGATCTAAATTATTTGAGTTGTAAAAGGAAAGAATAATCTATCTTCATAATGCTGTGTGGCTCCTCAAAAGTAAAATCAATGCTTTACTTATTTTTAGAGCTAGATATTTCAAACTGGAGCTTTAGTATCAAGAATACAGCATTGAGTTGTTCACTATGAATAGATTTACTACAAAACCGAACACAGTTTACCTTTTTAAGTTTAAATGTAACCACATTCTTAGAAGTTGAAGACTGCAGAAGGTAAGCATATCTAGTCTTTCCTTAAAAGACAGCCAGAGAGGCATCAGTTAAAATGAACCTCTCTGGTTTCCGAAGAAAGGGTTAATATTTTACTTTGTATTGAAAAAGCTCCTCCCATTGGCTCCAGCCCTCCAGAAGCAGGAGAGGAAAGAGGTACTTTGTTTACCACAGCTGCAATGGATCCCAGTGGATGTCATGATTTTGGAAAGTAATTTGAAATTAGTGGCCGGGCACGGTGGCTCAAGCCTGTAATCCCAGCACTTTGGGAGGCCAAGGCGGGCGGATCATGAGGTCAGGAGATCGAGACCATCCTGGCTAACACGGTGAAACCCCGTCTCTACTAAAAAAATACAAAAAAAAAACTAGTCGGGCGAGGTGGCGGGCGCCTGTAGTCCCAGCTACTCGGGAGGCTGAGGAAGGAGAATGGCGTAAACCCGGGAGGCGGAGTTGGCAGTGAGCTGAGAGCTGGCCACTGCACTCCAGCCTGGGTGACAGAGCGAGACTCCTTCTCAAAAAAAAAAAAAAAAAAAAAAAAGAAATTAGTGACAACTTCACAAATTGAAATAACCTTCAAATCTTCTCCAACCAAGAGGATTTGTGAAAGATTATGCCCTGTGGTTATGTGTTTTCACAAGGGAGAGCCTGGGGGCTGGCGCTTTCTTTGCCACCCCCAACCCCCAACATCCTTCCTCTGGGCCCCTCTGCAGTCTGTCCACCCACCCTGTCCACCCATGAAAGTCAGGACAGGAGCAGCCAGTGGACTTGAGTCCTCCTTAAAACTTGCTGAGTCTCCTGCATTTACCGCCATCCTCCCACAGCTCCTTGAGTCGGAGCGTCTCCTGGGGCAGCCAGGACTGGTCAGTGATGGCAGCAATGTGCTGGAAATTTGGTGCTTGGTAACCCTCCACTGGCCCATCACCCTGGCCTGTCTCTTGACACTTGCAAGGGGAGCTCTCCTCTCCCTGGCTGTTGGCCTGCAGAGAATGCTACGCAGGCAGCGCAGATCTCTAGGGCTGGTTGGTGAGCCCCTCAGGAGTGACACAACCTGGAAGAGAGTGGGGAAGAGCCACTCTCTCACTGTCTCGATTGGGAAGCACTAGCTCAGGGGCACTGAGCGCCTAGGGGCAGCCCACTCAGGACCGGGCAGGTTTGGAGAGAGGACACGGCCCCTCCCTTGGATCACTTCTGCTGTCAGGAATAACAGGGCCTTTGTGGCTCTTGCAGGAGGACGCTGTGAACCAGGAGACTGAGACTGTCCTGAGTGACTGGGGGACTAAACACACTTGTATTGGGTTTAACCTCATTTTTCTCAGCAAGCTCAGCATCTCCTTTACTTTTCTTCGTTTAAAGGCATAGGTGGATTGCCGATTTTTAGTACCAGCATTGTGAAGCGCGCATTGTCAAACAGATTATTTTCTGTTCAGTTTTGCTATGTTAATAGAACACCTTCAGAGCGTGTGGTTTGGGGACCCAGAAGAATCCATAGAAATGTAAAAAGCTGCTGCCGTTATAATTGTCCCTGTTTTTTTTAAAAAACAAAAACAAAAACAAAAAAAAACAGGGAGAAGCCCGAAGCTGCAGAGGTCAGGGGCTTCTAGAAAGTGTGGACCAGTGTTCCTGGGGGGAATTTGTGACCTCTTGACTTTTTCTGTGACTGTAGCCTCTCAGAATCATCCAGGCCATGTCGCCCTCTGGCTCCCTGATCCGTTTGCTGCCTAGAAGGTTGGAGCACAGGGGACCACGGGGTGCCGTTGTTCAGGCAGGCCACGTGCTAGGGAACCGAGAGAACACAGCCATCTCACCTGCTGGGGAGGTTAAATTCTATGGACTTCGAAGTGTTGGAGAAAATGCGAACCATTTATCTGATAAATCAAACTCTTGCTGATTGGGCATTTTGTTGATCAAATTTCAATAGGAGGTGTTTCTTGGTTAATAAGAGAACATCTTCATTTTATAAATAAACAGGACTGATCCCATAGGTGAACAGCTGCTGTAAAATAGGTTTAAACATCAAGATGTACAAATTTCTTGCTCCTCACTGGTCACATTTTGAAATGCTTTTGAGATAGAACATCAACAATTAGGAAAATGTATTATACCTTTCGTCTGAGAATAATATTAATTTTACAAATCATAGCATTTAGCATGAGCTTTTTAAATGAAGCTGCATTTACTGTGGACAGTGGCCATCTCTTTAGGCTGCGAAATGTGTTGTACATGAAAGGGAGGCATTAGGAAACACACTTTAATTATGGAACGCTGGGACCAGGGCTCCTAGGGGAACCCGCTGTGCATTGCCCCAGCAGACACTCACGCAGCCTCTGATGAAATGCTTCAAGGGATGAGAAAACAAGGTTTGAAGGGTAGCCATTTCAATTTTCTTTTTTTATTATTATTTTTTAAGAAAAACCTGGCTTAAAAGCAAAAACCTGGCTTTCTGTTAATGCTGAGTGCCAGATCCAGTTCTTAGTCCTAGATCCATGCAGGCATTGAATCTTCTGCCTCACATTCCAGGGTCACCGCCCTGTGCCTCAGCATCTTCCTCAAGCTAGTGTTTGTTCTGTTCCCTCTGCTGTGAGGTAACCTCCAGCCTCTTCCATCTGTCCACACACCTGTTGATGCGCCCCCGAGGACCACGTCTTTCCTGAAACATGAAAAGAGCCCACCCTTCTGATGTGGGCTGCCTGGGGAGCCCAGCACTCTGTTCCCTTCACACAGCCTGAGCCTGAGTCTCTTTCTTGCAGCCTTGTGCTGTGGTGCTGATATCCCGCTGATAAGGATATCCCTCCTAAGGAATACCAGTATTCCTGAAGTAAAATGCTGAGCTGCAGTTATTAAAAGAACCATGAAAATACAACCTACCCACGATAGGCGCGGCGTCAACAAGGACCGTTGTGATTCCAAGACTCAGTGCCGTTGCCATCACCATAGTTGCTATCACGAAACTCTTAACAAGAAATTTAGTGATGCCGCTTTAGAATGTTGCTGCAGGCTCAACAGAAAGCCCCCCAGTTCACACATACATATTTTCTCTTATTTTAAAAATCAAGGTAGTTGCCCTCCTCCAGGAATTGGGCCCCTCTTTTCATTCTGAATAATAATATTCTCTTCTCCTGTGGAAATGCTTAAAGAATTAAAAATAGAATAACCATGAGATCCAGCAATCTCACAATGAGATACCTAAAAGACTTGAAAGCAGGGTCTTGAAAAAAGTATTAGTACACCCTTACTCAGAGTAGTGTTACAACAGCCAAAAGGTGGAAGCAGCCCAGTGTCCATCGATGGGTGAATGAGTAAACAAAATGGGGACCATCTATACAGTGGAATAGTATTCAGCCTCCCAAATAAGGAAATCCTATCACTCGCTGCAACGTGGAGGAACCTCGAGGACATGATGCTGAGTGAAATAAGCCAGTCCCAAAAGACAAGTGCTATGGCTTTCTACTTATATGAGGTCAGTAGAGCAGTCAAAATCATAGACACAGAAAGTAGAATGGTGGTTGCTGGGGGCTGGGGAGGGGGAAATGGAGAATTGTTGCTTAATATTAATACCCAGACAAGGGCAAAAAAAACAATTTCTCAGAAAGCCAACAGAACTAGGAGTTGGAATTTTCCAACAGGTCTGCTGACCGCACCCGGCCAAGCATGAGAATGTTTTTAGGGTGAGCATTCCTTTTCAGAAAACCTCAGACTAGCAGGGCAGGGAGTTGAAGTTATAAAATATCACAGCCTACATCAAAATAAAGTTGGCTTCAGTCTGTAATATCACTGTGTCACTTTCCCAAAAGATGCTGCCTTGGGGCACACAGTAGCACCCCACTCCAAGGCCAACGCACTCCTGGGTGGGGAGAGGCTGCCTCCATTCACCCAACTGCTTCCAGGAGCAGCCAGCATAATGC
This sequence comes from Rhinopithecus bieti, assembly GCF_001698545.2. Lineage (NCBI taxonomy): Eukaryota > Metazoa > Chordata > Mammalia > Primates > Cercopithecidae > Rhinopithecus > Rhinopithecus bieti. Next base: position 1,867,531 of record NW_016803499.1, on the reverse strand, counting down.
AGAGGTGTGTGGGCCAGAGCGTGAGGTCCAGGGGGCTGGCATGAGAAGGGGAGGCTGACAGGTGTCCCTCACCCATTCAGGGACAAGAAAGTCTAAGACCGGTGAACAGACGGACTTTGGTGACTCCCTCATGCCCTGACAGCCTGTAAAAAAATGCCTGAGTGAATTACTCTGGGGAGAGGTCTTTTACTTTCTGAAAATTTTCAAAGGGTCCATGATACCTCCTTTTATTTTTCGAAGGGGAATGCTGACCAGTTCTATAGTCTTCCGTGGCAGTGTAGGATAAGAAGGCAACTGTTTGAATTATAGCAGAAGTGTCCATAGCTGTAAAGAAGTCCTTTTTCTCTTGGGATGGAGAATCAGTGCATTCACAGGGAAGGAGGCCCTGGGTGGCAGGGGCGGCAGATCCCCTCCTCGGCTGCCCCTGGCGCAAACAGGACCCGCTGGGGAGGCAAAGCCAACGTGGGCTTGGTTATACTGAAGATATGTTGGAGAACAATGGAGCAATCTTTATAAAAGATTGTGAGTCTCTTTTAGAAGAGGATTTCTCAGTAGTTGACAATATTAGATTTCCTAAGAACACATGAGTATGGCAGATGATGTTATTCAAGCTAGAATTAAGTATAAATATATTGTATAAATAAGCTAGTATTTTGTTTTTTCCCTTCTTAGTCTGTTGGGTAAACTAGATTATGTCATTCCAATGAAAGTTTTGTTTTCCCTGAATAAGCTATTTAACGAATAAAATCTACCGTGGAAGCTCGGTGAGGAGCCCTTGGATAAAGCCAAACTGGTGTAACAGCTCAGAAAGTGATTAAAAAGGAGCTTGGAAATGAATTCATTTACCTGTGTTCCTGGATTAATGCAAACAGCAATCTAATATATGATCTGAATTCAGTTGAATCAAGATGATCTGAACTCCCTCCTCTGAAAACTTATTTCTGACCAAAAACATGAGATTTTTTTTTTTTTTCCCCTTTGGTGAGACAGAATCTCAGAATCTCGCTCTGTCGCCCAGGCTGGAGTGCACTGGCGCGATCTCAGCTCACTGTAAGTCCACCTCCCTGGTTCACCCCATTCTCCTGCCTCAGCCTCCCAAGTAGCTGGGACTACAGGTGCCCGCCACCATGCCCGGCTAAATTTTTATTGTATTTTTAGTAGAGACGGGGTTTCACCTTGTTAGCCAGGATGGTCTCAATCTCCTGACCTCGTGATCCACCCGCCTTGGCCTCCCAAAGTGCTGGGATTCCAGGCGTGAGCCACCACGCCCGGCCAAGCATGAGAATGTTTTTAGGGTGAGCATTCCTTTTCAGAAAGCCTCAGACGAGCAGGGCAGGGAGTTGAAGTTGTAAAATACCACAGCCTACCTTAAAATAAAGTTGGCTTCAGTCTGTAATATCACTGTGTCACTTTCCCAGGGCCTCTTCCACTAACAAACCTTTGCCCCCTTTTGTCTGTTTAGGGATAAACCGGCACAATGGACTGGGGGGCCCTGCACACTTTGATTGGGGGCGTCAACAAACACTCCACCAGCATCGGGAAGGTGTGGGTCACGGTCATCTTCATCTTTCGAGTCATGATCCTTGTGGTGGCTGCTCACGAAGTGTGGGGCGACGAGCAGGAGGACTTTGTCTGCAACACACTGCAACCGGGATGCAAAAACGTGTGCTACGACCACTTTTTTCCGGTGTCCCACATCCGGCTGTGGGCCCTCCAGCTGATCTTCGTCTCCACCCCAGCGCTGCTGGTGGCCATGCACGTGGCCTACTACAGGCACGAAACCACCCGCAAGTTCAGGCGAGGAGACAAGAGGAATGAATTCAAAGACATAGAGGACATTAAAAAGCAGAAGGTTCGGATAGAGGGGTCGCTGTGGTGGACGTACACCAGCAGCATCTTTTTCCGAATCATCTTCGAAGCGGCCTTTATGTATGTGTTTTACTTCCTTTACAATGGGTACCACCTGCCCTGGGTGTTGAAATGTGGGATTGATCCCTGCCCCAACCTTGTTGACTGCTTTATTTCTAGGCCAACGGAGAAGACTGTGTTTACCATTTTTATGATTTCTGCATCTGTGATTTGCATGCTGCTTAACGTGGCAGAGTTGTGCTACCTGCTGCTGAAAGTGTGTTTTAGGAGATCAAAGAGAGCACAGACACAGAGAAATCACCCCAACCATGCCCTAAAGGAGAGTAAGCAGAATGAAATGAATGAGCTGATTTCAGATAGTGGTCAAAATGCAATCACAGGTTTCCCAAGCTAAACATTTCAAGGTGAAATATAGCTGCGTCATAAGGAGACTTTTGTCTTCTCCAGAAGGCAATACCAACCTGAAAGTTCCTTCTCTAGCCTGAAGAGTTTGTCTTTATAAATGACTTTCATAATAAATAGACACTTGAGTTAACTTTTTGTAGGATACTTGTGCCATTCATACACAACGTGATCAAATATGTGGTCCATCTCTGAAAACAAGAGACTGCTTGACAGAGGAGCATTGCAGTCACTTCAACAGGTTCCTTTTAAGTGGACTCTCTGACAAAGTGGGTACTTCCTGAAAATTTATGTAACTGTTGTTGGTAAAGAACATTTATCTAGAAATCGATACTTTTATTAGGAAAAGATATTTTTATAGGCTTGGATGCTTTTAGTTCTGACTTTGAATTTATATAAAGTATTTTATAATGACTGGTCTTCCTTACCTGGAAAACATGAGATGTTAGTTTTAGAATTACACCACAAGTATCTAAATTTGGAACTTACAAAGGGTCTATCTTGTAAATATTGTTTTGCATTGTCTGTTGGCAAATTTGTGAACTGTCATGATATGCTTAAGGTGGAAAGTTCATTGCACAATTTATTTTTACTGCTTTCTGAAGGTAGATGGAACAATATGGAAGCAGAAGGCTTTTTTAACTCACCTATTTGCCAATCATTGTGAACAACTGAAAGTGAATGTGATTACCTCAATAAAGCTCGGCCCCATTGCTTAAGCCTTCGCACGCCTTGTGGTTTCTGTTGCATCTGGGCAGCTTGCTGCCAACCCTCGTGGGCTGGGTGCTTTTGCTGGGAAGGCGACCAGTTACTGTGGGTGGAGGGGCCTGGGACCTCAACAGGGATTCGTGCATCCTCACTGCGAATGGGCAGAGGCTAAGTTTAGCAGCCTACAGGGCACTCAGCTTGGAGCGGGCCACTTGTACGACACTAGGAATGATGTCCTCAGGGTCAGTTCATCCTGGAAAGAGAGGAGGTTAGGGAAATCTTAAGCCTTCATCCCGTGGTGACTGAGAAAAGCACCCACAGTTTAGCACCCAGAGGTGGGGAAACCTCTTCCCCCCCCCAAGGATTTCCAGATTGGACACAGATACCGTTAGTGTGGGTGTGGGTGAGGCAGGTGCAGACTGATCGCTCCTGGGAGCAATGGCACACCCGTGAACTCACTCCCTGCATAAAGGGACACAGCATGATACACCACCCATGGGGACACCCGGCGAACGGTGAACACACATGTGGGCTTGGCGTGGCACATTGATCCCTCCAGGACCTCCTTCAGAAACTTGCTCCAGAGAAACAAAAATAGACTTCTCATTTTCTTTAGTCTAAAGCAAATCCCAAAATATTTCATCCATAAATATTTTAGTACCAATCTATAAAAACAAGCGCTAAGCTTTTAAAGCAAAATCACAATTTCATCATCACACTAAAACAATCTAGTTGGCACTCATAATCCCTGCTTTTCCTGGGATGTTCCTTTCTTTTATTTTATTTATTTTATTTTATTTTTTGAGACAGAGCCTCACTCTGTAGCCCAGGCTGGAGTGCAGTGGCACAATCTTGGCTCACTGCAACCTCTGCCTCCCAGGTTCAAGTGATTCTCCTGCCTTAGCCTCCCAAGTGGCTGGGATTACAGGCGTGCACCACCACGCCTGGCTAATTTTTATGCTTTCAGTAGAGATGAGCTTTTACCATGTTGGCCAGGCTGGTCTCCAACTCCTGGACTCAAGTGATCCGCCCTCCTCAGCTTCCCAAAGTGCTGAGATTACAAGAGTGAGCCACCGCGTCCAGCCCTGTTCCTTTCTTTTAATTTTTTTTTTTTTTTTTGAGACGGAGTCTTGCTCTGCCGCCCAGGCTGGAGTGCAGTGGCCGGATCTCAGCTCACTGCAAGCTCCGCCTCCCGGGTTCACACCATTCTCCTGCCTCAGCCTCCCGAGTAGCTGGGACTACAGGCGCCGCCACCTCGCCCGGCTAGTTTTTTTTTGTATTTTTTAGCAGAGACGGGGTTTCACCGTGTTAGCCAGGATGGTCTCGATCTCCTGACCTCGTGATCCGCCCGTCTCGGCCTCCCAAAGTGCTGGGATTACAGGCTTGAGCCACCGCGCCCGGCCTCCTTTCTTTTTAAATCGCTGGTTGTACAAGTATTGCATGAAGCCCATAGGAAGCGGGGAAGATCGGGGCAAATAATACAGCCTTGGCAACAATCCCAGTACAAATGGAGGAGGCATCTTCTCCCCACCTCTCCCCCAGGACTACTGCAGTTGGCCCCTCCATTCCCTCTCTTCTTTTTTAGACAATAAATTGAGGTAAAATGGATATACACAGAACTACCCATATCTAAAGTGTCCAATTTGATGGGTTTGGACCTATGGAAACACCCAGGACACCCAGCACCATAATCAAGGTAATAAAAATACCCATCACCTCCATAGGCTCCTGTGTTGCATTGTTTTTTGTTTTGTTTTTGTTTGTTTGTTTGTTTGTGGTAAGAACATTTAACATGGCCGGGCGCGGTGGCTCAAGCCTGTAATCTCCAGCACTTTGGGAGCCGAGACGGCGGATCACTGAGTCAGAGATCGAGACCATCCTGGCTAACACGGTGAAACCCCGTCTCCTACTAAAAATACAGAAAACTAGCTGGTGCGAGGGTGGCGGTGCTCTGTAGTCCCAGTACTCGTGAGCTGAAGGCAGGAGAATGGGTAAAACCCGGGAGGCGGAGCTTTGCAGTGAGCTGAGATCTGGCCACTCGCACTCCAGTCTGGGCACAGCGCAGACTCCGTCCAAAAAAAAAAAAAAAAAAAAAATATATATATATATATATATATATATAAAGAACATTTAACATGAGAACTATCCTCTTAAGGTATTCTGAAGTGCACAAGACGTTGTTCACTATGGGCAGGATGCTGTGCAGAAGATCTCTAGAACATACTCTTCTAGCATCACTGAAACTTTATATCCATTGAATAATAATTCCCCACATCCTTAAATCCACACCCCTCCCCAGCCCTGGAAACTGCTGTTGGATTCTTTGCTACTCAAGAGATTGACTGTTTTAGACACACATCAGTACGATCAGGAATATTTACCTTCCTGTGCCTGGCTTATTTCACTTAGCATAATGTCCTCTGGGTTCATCCATGTTGCCCCAGATGGCAGGATTTTCTTCCTTTTTAAGGTTGAATAATATTCCATTGTATGGATATACCATACTTTCCATTTTCATTTATCTGTCTAAACTATCATGAGATATCACCTTATATCTGTTAGGACGGCTATTATCAAAAAACAAAACAAAACAGAAACAAAGGATGAGTGTTGGTGAAGATGTGGGGCAAATGGAGTTCTCATGCACTGTTAGCAGGAATGAAGAAGGGTGCAGCATTATGGAAGGCAGGATGGAGGAACTTAGATCTCAGTCTTTTCTTCTTTCCTATGGTGTGCATTCAGTGCTACACATTTCCTTATTAGCACTCCTTTAGCTATGCTAACAAATTTTGATATGTTGTATTTTTAAATTTCATTCAGTACAATGTATTCAGAAGTGTGTTTTAGTTTCCAAGTGTTTGGAAATTTTCCTATTATCTTTCTGCTATTCATTTCTAGTTTGATTTTATTATGGCCAGAGAACATACTATTATTTTATTCTTTGAAATGTATTGAGGTTTGTTTTATGGCTTATGTATTAAGCATGTCTTTTTACTCTTATGTTTTGACATCAGAATAATGTCCGTGGCCTTACTAACCCTGAGGAGACTGTCCCTCCCAGGGCCAGCTAATTCCTAAGAGAGGGCAAATAACTCCCTGTGAGTGCACCAATAATACGCAAACCAATCAATCCAAACCTAGACCCTAACCACCCCCTTCATCAGTCCCTCACAGAGATTTCACATTCGAGGCCACTGTCTACCTGCCCTAATCAGTCCAGGGCCAGGTACCAGACCAATGGGGATAGCCCCTATGCCTCAGAGCCCCCTGAAATTTTCACACTAGTCAATCCCAAGTCTGCTAAGCCTGTTTACTCTGCCTTGCCTTTCCCAGAGAAACCACATTAATGGCTGTTGCGGGAAGTCAGGGACCCCAAACAGAGGGACCAGCTGGAGCCATGGCAAAGAAACATAAATTGTGAAGATTTCATTTTAATATGGACATTTATCAGTTCCCAAATAATACTTTTATAAATTCTTATGCCTGTCTTTAATCTCTTAATCCTGTTACCTTCATAAGCTGAGGATGTACGTCACCTCAGGACCATTGTGATAACTGTGTTAACTGTACAAACTGATTGTAAAACATGTGTGTTTGAACAATATGAAATCAGTGCATCTTGAAAAGAACAGAATAACAGCAATTTTAGGGAACAAGGTTAAGACAACCATAAGGTCTGACTGCCTGTGGGGTCAGGCAAAAGAGCCATATTTTCTTCTTGCAGAGAGCCTATAAACGAATGTGCAAGTAGGGAAGATATTGTTAATTATTTTCCTAGCAAGGAATGTTAATATTAATACTCTGGGAAAAAATGCCTTCCTGTGAAGAGGTCTACAAAAGGCCGTTCTGGGAATGTCTGTCTTATGCAGTTAAGATAAGGACTGAGATATGCCCTGGTCTCCTGCAGTACCCTCAGGCTCACTGGGGTGGGGAAAAAACTCCGCTCTGGTAAATTTGTGGTCAGACCGGTTCTCTGCTCTTGAACTCTGTTTTCTGTTTTTTAAGATGTTTATCAAGACAATACATGTACTGCTGAACATAGACCCTTATCAGTAGTTCTGCTTTTGCCCTTTGTTCTGTTCCCTCAGAAGCATGTGATCTTTGTTAGACGCTTACTACTAGTTCTGCTTTTTGCCTTTTGAAGCATGTGATCTTTGTACCTCCTCCCTATTCCTACACCCCCTCCCCTTTTGAAACACTTAATAAAAACTTGCTGGTCTGAGACTCAGGCGGGCAACACAGTCCTACCGACATGTGATGTCACCCCCAGTGGTCCAGCTGTAAAAGTCCTCTCTTTACACTGTCTCTCTTTATTTCTCAGCCGGCCGACACTTATGGAAAGTAGAACCTATGTTGAAATACTGGGGACAGTTTCCCCCAATAAATGCCTCTTGCCCACATTTCCCCTGACCCCCTCTGCCTCCTGGCTGACTCTGGTACTTTTCCATATGGCCCTGTGTGGTGTGTTTGCCCCCTATTTCTAGAGCACTGTGAGTAAAAACCTTTTCCTTCATGACAGTCATTTCCATGCCTGCATTTCTTATCACACCTGATTAAAACAGGTGTGATATTTTAAAATAAAATGTGGTCTATCTTGGTACACATTTGTTGGACTAGAAAAGAATGTTTATTTCAGTGTTGTTGGGTGAAGTGCTTGGTAAATCCCAACTACAGCCTGTTGGTTGATGGTGTGGTTGAGTTCTTCTATGTCCTTGCTGGTTTTTTGCCTAGTTTTTCTATCAGTTGTTGAGAGGGGGTGTTCAAGTGTTCGTCCATATTTGTGGATATATCTATTTCTCCTTTCAGTTCCATCAGCTTTTGCATCACTTATTTTTCAGCTTTGTTATTTGGTGCATACACATTCAGGATTGTTGTGTCTTCTTAGTGAATTGACACTTTTAGCATTATGTGATGTCACTCTCTGACTCATAATTTTCTTTGCTCTGAAGTCTACATGATATACTTTTTTCCATCCTTTTATTTTTGACTTGCCTATGTCATTAAATTTGAAGTGAGTTTCTTATAGACAACACCTAGTTTGATAATGTGTTTTAGTCCGTTTTGTTAATCTGTCTTTTAATGGATATATTTAGACCAATTTATTTAATGTAATTGTTGATGTTTTAAGGCTTTAGCTCTGCTCTTTTATTTTTTGTTTTCTTTTTGTTGTGTCTGTTTTTTATTTCTGTTTTCTTTCCCTCGTCCCTTTCTGTGGTTTGCTTAAATGATTTTTACAGTTCTATTTTATGTATCTATTATTTTGTGTGTATCTTTCTGTGGCATTTTTAGTCATTGCCCTAGGTATTATATTGTATTTATATAACTTATCACAGTCGCCTAATGTCATCACTTTACCAGTTTGAGTGACACAGAGAAAACTTACTTCCCATTATGTCCCTTAATCCTTCTCCATTTATAATTATCTCAGATGTTTCCTCTACATACTTTTAGAACCACATCAGTCAGTGTTATAATTTTTCTTTCAACAGCTAAATACAATTTAGAAAACACAAAAGAAGAAGGAAAATCTATTGTATTTACCCATATTGTTGCTTACCATGTTCTTTCTGGTGTTCTAAGGTTCCTTCTTTTATCATTTTCTTTCTGAATACAGAACTTCTGTTGGCTATTCTTTTATGATTGGTCTCTTGGTGATAAATTTTTTGCTTTCTTTTATTTGAGAAAGTTTTTATTACCTCCTCACTCATGAAGGATATTTTGGCTGGAATAGAATTTTGAGTTGACCTGAAAAATACTGTGCCACAGCCTCCATGATTTCTTGCAGTGGTGCAATCTCAGCTCACTGCAACCTCTGCCTCCTGGGCTCAAGCGATCCTCCCACCTCAGCTTTTTGAGCAGCTGAGATTACAGGCACACCACACCATGACTGGCTAATTTTTTTTTTTTTTTTTTTTTTTTTTTTGTATTTTTAGTAGAGCCCTGGTTTTGCCTATTGGTCAGGCAGGTCTCAAACTCCTGGCCTCAAGCGATCTACCTGCCTCAGCCTCCCAAAGTGCTCGGATTACAGGCATGAGCCACCTTGCCCAGCCTGGCCTCCATAATTTCCAATGAGAAATTTGAATGGTTTTACCCTATAGGTAGTGTTTTTCTCTAGCTACTTTTAAGATTGTTCCCTTGTCTTCAGTTTTCCAAAATTTAATTATGACGTGTCTTGGCATGATTTCTTTGGGTTTATTTTGTTTAGGGTTCACTTCTTGAATCTGTGGATGTAGATCTCTTGCAAAATTTGGAAAGTTTTCAGCCATTATTTTTTCAAGTACTTTATTTATTTATTTATTTATTTATTTATTTATTTATTTTTTGAGACAGAGTCTCGTTCTGTCGCCCAGGCTGGAGTACAGTGGCCGGATCTCAGCTCACTGCAAGCTCCACCTCCCGGGTTCACGCCATTCTCCTGCCTCAGCCTCCCGAGTAGCTGGGACTACAGGCGCCGCCACCTCGCCCGGCTAGTTTTTTTGTATTTTTTAGTAGAGATGGGGTTTCACCATGTTAGCCAGGATGGTCTCGATCTCCTGACCTCGTGATCCGCCCGTCTCGGCCTCCCAAAGTGCTGGGATTACAGGCTTGAGCCACCGCGCCCGGCCTCAAGTACTTTTTTTAGTCCTGCCCTCTTTCTCCTCGACTTCTGGGATTCTGATGACACAAATGTCAAAGCTTTTGTTATAATAACTCAGGTCTCCAGAATTCTGCTCACTTTTTTTTTCAGTCTCTATTCTCTCTGTTGTTTAGATTGAGTAGTTTTATTGTTTTGGTCCACTAATTCTTTCTATTTTAGTTTTTGTATTTTTATTTTAGTTACTGTAGCTTACAGTTCTAGAATTTCTATTCGGTTCTTCTCTATATCATCTATTTCTTCACTAACATTTTCTATTTCTTTGCTGAGGCTTTCTATTTCTGTTTCAAACATGTTTGTAATTGTTCATTGAAGCCTTTTTATCATGACTGCCGTAAGATCTTTGTCAGATTATTCTAACATCCCTGTCATCTTGGTATTAGTATCCACTGATTGTTTTGTTTATTCAGGTTGAGGTCTTGGTTCTTTGTATGACAAGGATTTTCAGTTGAAACCTGGACACTCTGGCCGGGTGTGATGGCTCACGTCTGTAATCCCAGAACTTTGGGAGGCTGAGGCAGGTGGATTGCCTGAAGTCAGGAGTTTGAGACCAGCCTGGCCAACATGGTGAAACCCCATCTTTACTTAAAAAAAAATACAAAAATCAGCAGGGGGTAGTGACTCAATAGGCTGAGGAGGGAGAATTGCTTGAACCCAGGAGGTGGAGGTTGCAGTGAGTCGAGATCATGCCACTGCACTCCAGCCTGGGCAACAACAGTGAAATTCTGCCTCAAAAACAACAACAAAAAAAAACCTGGACACTCTGGGTGTTATGTCAAAAGACTCTGGGTCTCCTTTACAGTCTCTGTTTTAACTGGTTTTCTCTATCACCTCTCCAGAAGGGAATGGGTGCCACCTCATGCTGTCAGGTGGAGGTAGAAGTCCAGGTTTTCCATTTGGCCTCCATTGACACCCAAGGTGAGGAGAGGCTCCTTGTGGGGCAGGGTTGACAGTTCCAGTGCTCAGTGTAATTTCCACCAGCACCATGGTGGGGGTGGCCTCGTTTCCGGTAGGCAGTGATGAAAGTCCTCACTCTCCACTAGACCTTCTTTGACACCACCTGGAGGAGGGGTAGTGGTGCCTCATTACCACTAGGTGGGATGGGCACCAGACTCCCAACATGGCCACCACTAACATCATGTGGCAGGAGGGTCTTGTTACTTGCTGGGACAAAAGTCCAAGCTCCCTACTTTGCTTTCTCTGACACTGTCCCAGTGGGGATGCTGAGGCACCCTGTTACAGCCTTGCTAGGGCAGAAGCCTGGGCCACCTGTTTGGCCTTTGCTGGCATGGGTGAGTGGTAGGAGGGACACAGTTTTTTCTGGGATATTTGGCTGAAGTAGATTGGTTATTGTCTAAAAAAAATTTTTTTTTTGAGATAGAGTCTTGCTTTGTCGCCAGGTTGGAGTGCAATGGCACGATCTCGGCTTACTGCAACCTCTGCCTCCCGGATTCAAGCGATTCTCCTGCCTCAGCCTCCTGAGAAGCTGGGACTGCAGGCGTGCACCACCATGCCCAGCTAATTTTTTGTATTTTAGTAGAGACGGGGTTTCACCATGTTGGCCAGGATGGTCTCAATCTCCTGACCTCGTGATTCACCCGCCTCGGCCTCCCAAAGTGCTGGGATTACAGGTGTGAGCCAGTGCACCGGGCCTAAAATTTTCATGTCTTTCTAGGCTTCCCCTTTACTGACCCTATGACTGGAGACAGAAGGCTTTTCCTGGCTTGTCTTTGAGTTTGTTTTGTTTTTGTTGACATTCACCTGTGTTTTGGGTCACTGGTTCCCAACCCTTCCAACCACATCCCAGCCTTAGTCTCCCAGTTAATTTCTCAGTCTGAGAGTGATGGGGAGTCTCCGTGCTCCCCATTTTCAACCTTCCCAAGGGCACTTGCTGTTCATTTTCTTATCCTCACCTCTGGGCATTGCACAAGCTCTCTTCTACCTGGAATGGTCTGCCTGCTTGTCCCCTCCTCCACCCCGTCCTTCTAGACCAGCTCAAAGTCTTCTTCTTGAGGATTCTCCTGCCTCCCCTCAGGCAGCTCTGAGGGTGTTTCTGCTTTGCTAACTTCTCTCTGCTTCTCCACCAGGGCAGGGGCTCCTGGACAGAGAAGAGCTGATCTCATTCCCTATGCTCCTGCCTCAACGTGATCCTTCACATACTGAGCCCCAATAAGTGGATGTTCAACTAATCGGCATCTGAAATACCAATCCTTTTTCTCCTGACTTTGTGGCATGGCTGCTGGGAAGGGAAGAAGGCTCATTGGCTTCCTTACCGTGAGGGACCTGCCGGTAGCTTTTTGAAGGCCTGTGAATAACCTCCCTATGCCCCAGAACTGCTGTTGCCATGGTTTCTCCCACCCATGAGGAGTACTTAGGTGAATGCTGATGGAAGAACACAGCAGGCTGGCCAAGGCCTTTTCAGGCCATTTTAATAGGGAAAAAGTTGGTGAAGTAACAGAAGACCTTGAAACCATTCAGATGGCAGAGTGCAGTGGGAAAATCTCACCAAGATGAGGAATTAAATTAACTGTGAAACTACAGCCAAGAATCTCTTTAAAGATAATACTGCAGACAGCAGAGACTCTATCATTAATCAGCCTCAGAAATGTGAAGGTGCTTGTCAATCTAAATTATTTCTAGGTATGATTGATTTCTAACTTTTTCCTAACCTAACTTTTAAGTTTATAGATTCAGGATTAATGTAGCATTTTAAATTGTGTTTAGCAGTAAGCTGTAAATAATTATTTCTTTGTATACCATTTACTTTTTATTCGTCTCTTACTAACTTAGACATTAGTTTTCTATTTGAAATATATTAATACAACATGAAACAGTCTCTTCCGACTGGTAGCCAGTATCTATTCAACTCTTCAATGTTCACTAAAGAGAAGGCATAAATCCAGAGGGGAATTGACTGCTTCTGGCTGAACTTCAGCCATTAAGAGAGACCTATGAGTAGTCTTCTAGACTCTGCTCATGAAGGGGTCTGCCTGGCACTTGTCAAAAACTATTTAGGTTCAGAATTAATATCAGAGAGAGGCTCTTGGCTGAAAGTGTGCCACAGGCTCTAACCTCCTTAATAGACATGTGAGATTTAAAATTTAACACTTCATGTTTCCTCCCCATACACCACATTTCTACATGCTGCAGACAGACACCCTTCAGTTGGAGCTCATGTTAATGGGATCAAGATCCTAAGTTTCCCCAGAAGTACATTCATCAAAATAGTGCCGTCCTAATCAGTTCAGGCCGCTATAAAAGAATACCATAGACTGGGGGGCTTATAAACCACAGAAATTTATTTTTCACCGTTCTGGAGGCTGAGAGTCCAAAATCAGACATCACCAGATTTGGTGTCTGGTGAGGGCTGCCTCCTAGTTCACAGACACCGCCTTCTCACCGTGCCCTCCTGTGGCTGAAGGGGCAAGGGAGCTCTCTGGGATCTCTTTCATAAGGGCACTAATTCTATTCCCCTTAATCACCTCCACAAGACCCCACCTCCTAATTTGGAGTTAGGATTTCAACACAGGAATTTCAGGGGAGATACAAACATTCAATCCTTAAGAAGTGCTAAGTCCAGTTATAAGATCATAAGAACCAAATAATTACAGACTATAACCCATGGCTTTCCAAATCTACTGGATCAGAACCTCTGGTCACACAACCCAGAAATCTGTATTTTTAACAAACTTGGGAGTTGATTTTTTTTTAATTTTTATTTATTTTATTTATTTATTTATTTAAGAGAAGTCTCACTCTTGTCCCCCAGGTTTGAGTGCAATGGCTTTATCTAGGCTCACTGCAACCTCAGCCTCCCGGGTTCAAACGATTCTCCTGCCTCTGCCTCCCAAGTAGCTGGGATTAAGGCGCCTGCCACCATGCCCGGCTAATTTTTGTATTTTTTAGTAGAGACGGGGTTTCACCATGTTGGCCAGGCTGGTCTCGAACTTGGGAGTTGATTTTTTTTTAATTTTATTTATTTTATTTATTTATTTATTTTTATTTATTTTTTTATTTTGAGACAGAGTTTCACTCTTGTTCCACAGGCTGGAGTGCAATGGCACAACCTTGGCTCACCACAGCTTCTGCCTCCCGGGTTCGAGCGATTGTCCTGCCTCAGCCCCCAGAGTAGCTAGGATTACAGGCGCCCAACACCGCACCCGGCTAACTTTTTATATTTTTGGTAGAGAAGGGGTTTCACCCTTGGCCAGGCTGGTCTCGAACTCCTGACCTCTGATGATCCACCTGCCTTGGCCTCCCAAACTGCTGGGATTAAAGGCATGAGCCACCACGCCCAACCAAGAGTTGATTTTTAATCAGTCAGCCTTATTCCACTTGAAAACAGTGTGTATTATGCAGTTGCTAAACTTGGTGTTCTGTAAATGTAAGTGAGATCAAATTAGCTGATAGTATTCCTTAGATCTTCTAGATCCTTACTGATTTTTATTATATACATGTTCTGTCAATTACTCAGTTATTATAACTATGAATATGGATTTATCATTTTTCTCTTTAATGTTCTTAATTTTGCTTCATGTAATTTGGATCTCTGTTACTTAGGGAATACACATTTAAGATTGATGTCTTCTTTTTTTCTTTTTTTGAGATGGAGTTTTGCCCTGTTGCCCAGACTGGAGTGCAATGGCATGATCTCAGCTCACTGCAACCTCTGCCTCCCAGGTTCAAATGATTCTGCCTGCCTCAGCCTCCCAAGTAGCTGGGATTACTGGCGCCCACCACCATGCCCAGCTAATTTTTTGTATTTTTAGTAGAGACGGGGTTTTGCCATGTTGGCCAGGCTGGTCTCGAACTCCTGACCTCAGGTGATCTGCCCGCCTCGGTCTCCCAAAGTGCTGGGATTACCGGTGTGAGCCACCGCGCCTGGCCAAGATTGATGTCTTCTTGATGGAAAGACCCTTTTACCGTTTGAAATGTCTTTTTAACTCTGGTAGTTTCCTTGCTTTGAAGTATATTCTGTGTAGTAAAGCCACCCCAGCTTCCCTATAATTTAAGTTTGCATTGTATACGTACATTTTCCCATGCTTTTATTTTCAATATGTAGTGAATCTGCTTCTATTGACTGTTTTTTTACCTCCTGATATGGATCTCATTTTCCTATTTCCTCACGTCTTGCAATTTTTTTACTAAATGTTAGTCATTGCATATAAAAGACTATCCAGGAGTGTTTTGTTTTTGTTTTTTTTTTAGTGAGTGCAAGTCCTTTTCTCTCTGCCAGCTGGCTGGAATGAGAATCTGATCAGATTTCATCAAGAGTCAGGTTGAGCTGAGACTGAGCGGTAGTGTTCACTAAATTGAGTGCACCACTGATATCTAATGGAAACAAGGACATTTTACTTTGCTCCTCAGCCTAACCTGAATTTCCTATGCCACCACTGTATAATGGCTGGTTTCTTTGGTTTTCCTAGTGTGTGAGCTGGAAGCAGGTTGAGACATAGATTTCATATCATTTTGGCTTCCCTTGCATCTAACATGGCTCCACAATTCAAGCACTATGAAATTGTTTAACTGTTTTCCAGTCTTGCCTCCACGGCCCCTTTTGCAGTAAAATCACGGATGGGGGTGACGTTGAGCCAAACTATTTTTGCATTTGGTGGACTTCTAAATTCCAATCCAGCTCCAAATCTTTTGGCAGATTTTTCTTAAAGGTACGAAGTCTCTTCACTGATAGAGGCCTGCTTCTCCACCTTCCCACATAGAAATCAGGTACTTTCCCTCAAGTATGAAAGAAGCTGTGGACCCTCTGCTCACCATCACGTCCAGTAATTCAGCTCATCAAAGCTTACCCTCTCCACTGTTCTTTGGTAATTGCCACAAAAAAAAGTATGATTTTTATTTTATCAGGGTTTTTTGTTATTGTTATCATATGAATAATGGTATTTTGCATTCTATATTTTAATTGGAAGCAGAAGCCATATTGTTGTTTGTAACAGCAAATTATTAGAGATAATCCAAACACCCATCAAAAAAGGGTTTTTAATTAAATGATTACATAATCATATAAAGGAATACTATGAAACTGTGTGAAAGAGTGAAGAAACTTTGTTCACTTATATAAAAAGATCCCATGATACATTAAGAAAAGCAAAGTGTAGAATAGTATGTAAAATATTCTACCTTATGTGCATGAGGGGGAATAAAAGCCATCAATATTCATGTAGATTCAGTTCACATATAGATTCATATCACATTCCTATATGGAGAGAGATTCTGGAAAAACACAAAAGAAATTAGTACAAGTTGTTACTTCATTGTAGTTTTTAAAGTTTTTTGCCACTTTCAGGCCGGGCGCGGTGGCTCAAGCCTGTAACCCCAGCACTTTGGGAGGCCGAGACGGGCGGATCACGAGGTCAGGAGATCGAGACCATCCTGACTATCCCGGTGAAACCCCGTCTGTACTAAAAAATGAAAAAAAAATTAGCCGGGCGAGGTGGCGGGCGCCTGTAGTCCCAGCCACTCGGGAGGCTGAGGCAGGAGAATGGCGTAAACCCGGGAGGCGGAGCTTGCAGTGAGTTGAGATCCGGCCACTGAACTCCAGCCTGGGCGACAATGAGACTCCGTCTCAAAAAAAAATAAAAAAAAAAAAATTTAAAGCCCAGCCACCTAATTACCTACATGGAATATCACGTAACCTGTAAGAATAAGTGAATGTTTATCAGATGGTGACTGAGATGGCCAATGCCATCTTCACCCATGAAAGCTATGTGTACTAGAGCCCCATAGCACTAATAGCAATAGCCTAGTAAGCTAAACTCCCCACCATCATTGATTCATTTCAAAGCCAATAGGTGATACAAATCATTATGTTGATTGCCTCCTCTTTTTCAAAGCACAATTGTTCAATGCATATGTTTGACATGAAAAGTCTCTATCTGGTTCTTTAAACATGGAACCCATTAAAATGACTGATCCACGATTTCTGAGCATACTACATATCAAAGTATTATTCCTATCCTTTTTTAGACAAATAATTATATTAAGTTACTAAAAGGCCTAACTAAATGTTGCTATTGCTTCTCAGATCACAAAGAGGAGCCCTGGGGACGTCCTTTTCCAAACTGAAATGATGGTCCTAAGCAGCCCCTCCACAAATAAATCTCACCAACCTGGGGTTTCTGGGATCAGTGGACTGTGAACTTAAAGCACAGCAGAGCTGGGGCTGCTCTTAAAGCCCTGCTATCTCTCCTCTTAGTAACAACCCCATTTCACATGAGGTGACAGTGGTGTCTTTTGTTGCCCTGGAAATGGAATACAACAGGGGCTTTCCAACTTGTCTGTGGCAGAGACCTACAGACCAAAGTACATTTTACACCGGATCCAGGACACACACCAGTCTGAAAGCACACACATGAACCAAATGTTTCCTAAAGCATTACTTACCCTTGCTAATAGCAACACATTCTCATATTCTTTTATACTTCATTTAATTTCATTTAAAAAAGAAAAAGATAGGAAAGAAATCTATTTCTCAGCCCATTAATAAGGTCAGGCACAGCAACACTAGACGAGAAGAAAAGTTTCCCTACCGATTTTTCTCCCACCTCCTGAGTGCGCACGGCTTTCCGACAAGTGTCAGTGCCATCTACTGTGCGCTCTGGGCACTACAATAGCCTTTTTTTTTTTTTTTTTTTAGAATGAGACTAAATCAGAGAACACAAAGAACTTCTTTCCCCACAGTGGAGATGGCTCTGGAAGCGTTTAAGGAATGGCTTAGATTAGTGGCTAACACGTTATCCCAGTTCTGAATTCTTAGACCACAGACTCCATGTCCAATCCCCAAAGAGAGGCTTTGCAAGCTACAGAATCCCCTCTGACTGGGGCCTCGGGAGCTAAACTGACCACCTAACTGGTTCTAGAAAGTGAAACGTTTTCATTTGAAACATTCAAATGAGCATTTTGTGAAAAGCTACTGTCGTCCATCAAATACAACACAGCCAGGGAGTCGTCGCTCTACTGCCCCTGTCAATCTACATCTGTAGTTTTTTGCTACAGCAGCTCGTAAGTGTTGACTCTATTCTAACTTGTTCCAGAAGCCCTTCAAGATGATAACACAATATTTTTGTAGCCAGAGCTAGAATGTAGAGTTCTTTTTTGCTTCCTTGTGAATGATCTAGAATTTCCATGTTGACAAGCCACCATAATTTACAGAATTTACTTTTTATATTCAATAGAAGTAAAAAAAAAAAAAAATTACCTATTTAGGGAGTTATAGCTCTGGATTCATTTCTGACCAAAATGTGCTTTTTGACACAAATACAGTTGGAAATATCTTTGTAATTTCTCCACAGTCTACCTAGATAATCATAAAATAACTGCATGGATATATTTGTGAGTAAGAGCATGTGTCCATTCAGGAAAACCAAGGAGATCAACTAATTCTACCATTGCCTTGAAATGGAGACACATCCAGCAGTTTGAATTTCCCCCAAAAGATTGTACGTGTGAAAATAAGAATAGAATGAGGAAAATTTAAAAGCCGATAATAATTCCAGTCACAACCTGGCAATTAGAATTTTATGAGATGTCTTTAATTTGGAAGCAAAGAACAATTAAATTATTGAAGGCTGGAATTCTTTTTTTTTTTTTTTTTCTTTTGAATGAAAAAACTTATTTTCCCTAAAAGATTTGACTTTAACAATTTTCAGAAAACATAAGTCAGGGTGTGGTTCAATTACACAGAGAGAAATTGTAGTGAAATCGTGTTCCCTGTAATAATTATCCACAAAGGATCACAGTGGAGCCACTCCTGCATTAAAATTACAATATCGTATGTAAGTTATTAATTAACCAGAGATGCCAGGGGCTTGTCAGTTTCCAACTACTATTTTGAGGAGGGCTAAAGTTTCTCTTTTTGCCAGTTATTATTATTAATATTTCAACAGCAAGCCAAGAAAAGGGAATGTGGTCCATTAACTAATGGCTCTTGAAGAGAGTCAGTGAATCTAACTTGCCCTAAAACTGCCAAGTGGTAGGACAGTCTCTTTGCGTCTTGCATCATTTTCTGCCATCACCTACGTGTGATTCGTGAGTCGGAAATTCAACCGAGACATGTTTAATGTATATTTAGAGCACCCTTCCCAGCAGGAATTTGTGGGGCCGTTCCATCAGGCAGTTGGCAAGCAGTCACTTGAAATACTAAGAAACATGATTTGTCTCACACCGATTTATTGCACAATAGCAATTTGTTTCTTTTTGGTTCATTTATAAAACAACTATCAAAATGCCAAATAGCTTTAAACATTGGCATTTTCACCTTATAACCTTACAAGTGCATTACTTTAAACATCTGCATAAAAGTTCAGCTCGATGATAATTGCCTGGGATTTACCTGCAGGGTACTAAGCATAGATGTAAAAATATTACTGATAGGTATCTCTGGCACTCTGAAGTGACAAAGTGTAGCCTTCACAGATCCTTGTCAGTTAATCATCAATATTTACCTGATAAGTGCCCACTTGCCATCCTTCAAGATCAATCAGGCAGACACCACAGTGAGTTTTCATCAAAAACAGCTTCTCTATCTGGTCCGTCCCTGCAGGTCAATGAGACAAAGTTGTGCGCTGCACGCAGCAGGACTGTCCTAGGCTCCCTCTGTTCTCACCACGGGGCTGGGTGGCTGGGGTAGAGGAACACAGGATTGGGCTTCACCTTCTCTCGGGACTGGTACATTAAGAGATGAAAACAGTAAAAGGTGAGAAAATCATAGTTTATTTCCAATGTTTCCATTTCTGTTAAAAGTAATGCTTTCAACAGAAAAAAAAATGCAGCAATGTAAGTGTGTAATTTACAAAATAATTTCAGGATTTGTTTAATCATTAATTTGTGGTGTGATCTGTTAATTGGATCTATGTCTAAGCTCATTGGTAAACGACTTCAAATATCCAAGCCTTCCCTCGCCCTCTTCCCACCTCACCTCTCCTCTTTCTCCTCCCCTACACTGGAGGACACTATGTACATGCATATAATGTCCTGCCCTAGAGAAGTCCTCAGCCTGGTTGGGAAGAAAACACCAACTCACAGCAAAACAACAGAAACCATACAGAACCGAATAAAAGCAAGCGCGGATTTGTAAGTGAAGACTTAAGTGCTGTAGGACTTCTAGCTACAAATCCTGAAAACTCGGAGTGGCTGTGATAATACGACTAGCCAACATCACGCAGTAATTTTTGCACATAAGGAGAACTAAATCAAAGAAAACAAGGAAAAGAAAGTTGAGCCTATAATCGTGATACAGACAATAAAATCTCAGGTGACATTTTTCAATGGGGGAAAGTCAGTCAACTTCCAATCTCCAAACCATCTTTACTAGCGAGCTTCCCACAATAGTTCTAGAACCTTCCTTCATTCCAACCAACCAGGACTCCAACAGACTCATAAACAGCATAGCTCTTGAGAAATTAAAGGGAGAACCCACCAACCGGCACCCCACTCCACCCCACCCCAAGTCACCTCTGGCTCAACCAAGATGTGCTCAGGCCGAGAAAGCTGCCCCACCCCGCAGGCTTTGCCTGTCATTTTTAACAAGCCGACTCAGCACATCTCTCAGATGGGCCATGCAAGGCTTTTTGGCAGTTCTTGGTGCTTTGCCTCTTCATGAGCAGACACTCCCTCTTAGACCAAGACCTGGATGGAGCTGGAAAGTAGGTGGTAACCCGCGATCCAAAACTCCACGCTCATCCCTGCAGAAACTGCCTAGGTCGGCCCATGGCCACGGGGCGCCAGTTTTTCAAGGAAAAGTCAATGCTAATAATGGTGGCAATCACAGGAAATCCACTCTGAGGCCAGATCTGACGTGTCAGGATTAATCACCATTTCCACTTAACTTCGAATTGACCCGGGTAAAAACGTGAGCGCGAGGGGACCAGGCTGCACCTCTGACCTGGCTCCCCTCTGCAAAAATCGCGAAGTGGGTGCCCGAGGTGGGGCGGGGTGGGGAGACGTCCCTGGGGGTCCCCACCCTGCCTGCTCCGCACATCTTAGCTCCTCACCCGCTCGCGTTGTGCAAACCTGTCTTCGGTCATTTGTATCTCAAGACATCAAACTCCCCAACCAAATGCAAACACTGAGACCTCATAATGTGAGACAAAGCTTCGCGGTATCCAGAAAGCCCCAGCAGGTGCGCAGTGCAGAGCCAGCCGCCCCGCGGTCCTCCGCAGAATCCCATCAGTGTCCCCCTTTCGTGCTGCGCGCATCGGGCAGGAAGGGGCTTGGGAGACTTCACCTGCCCTCTTTCCTCTCTGAAAACTCCGGGCCTCCTCACCCCAAACCGAGACACCTCCTTGCAGTTCCCTAGTTGTGAAAAGAGGAGGAAGCTGGCTGGGCCGGGGGCCGGGGGGGCGACGTCCGCAGATGGCGGGACCCCCCTGCCGGCCACCGCAAAGGCGAGGCTTGTCGCCCCCAACCTTAGTCCCTGACACATCGTTGAAAGTAATCGAATCAAATCGGAAATTCGAGAAGGCGTTCGTTCGGGTTGGTGAGGTTTTGAGGGGAGAAAGCAGCGGGGACTTCGCCAGCACCGGCGCCCCCTCCCCGGTCACCCCATTCCAGAGGGCACCGCCCCGCGACCCAGCCCAGACCCCCTGCGAGAGCCTCGCGGGCCCGCGCAGCCCCCGCGCCTCGAACAGGTCAGTCCTTGGACGAACGCCTGTTTCTCCGACAATAAAACATTAAAGAAGCGCTTTGAATGCCCAGTCCTCGCGCACCAGGCGGAGTAGAGAGGAACGACCGCAGCCAGCCCCGAACCCCGCCCACCGCACAGCGCCGGAACCAGGCCTGGGGCGCCGCTGCCTGGGGGTCCCGACGCGCAGCCGGCCCCGCTCCACCCGGGCCACCAAGGGGCTGGAGGAGGCGGCGCTCGGGGTAACCGGGGGAGACTCGGGGCGCTGGGGGCTCCTGGGGAACTCATGGCGGCTCAAAGGAACTCGGAGACTCGGGGCCTCGAAGGGGACTCGGGGGGTTCGGGGCTTTCGGGGGGCGGTCGTGAGTTCGTGGACACGGGAAGCCCTGGGGACCCGGAGGCCGGGCGCGCCCCGCCCGCGGCGCCGCCCCCTCCGTAACTTCCCCTGGTCTCCCGGGAAAGAGGCGGGGTGTGGGGTGCGGTTAAAAGGCGCCGCGGCGGGCTACAGGTGTTGCGGCCCCGCAGCGCCCGCGCGCTCTTCTCCCTGACTCGGAGCCCCTCGGCGGCGCCCGGCCCAGGACCCGCCCAGGAGCGCGGGAGCCCCAGCGCAGAGACCCCAACGCCGAGACCCCCGCCCCGGCCCGCCAAGCGCTGCCTCCCGACGCAGGTGAGCCCGTCGGCCCCGGACTGCCCGGCCAGGAACCCGGCACGGGGAGGGACCGCGAGCCCCAGAGAGGGTGCCCGGCCGCGTGGGTCTCGGGGAACCGGGGGCCTGGACCAGCGCGCGTCCTTGGTCCGGGGGACGAGGGCCGCCTTCCGGAGCGGGCGTTGCTGCGGCCGAGCTCCGGAGCTGGAATCGGGCGGCCGGGGAAGTGGACGCGATGGCACCGACCGGGCTGCGAGTGGGGCCGAGTGCGCGCGGGAGGGGAAGGAGGCGGGGGCGAGCACCAGCGCGAGGTTTGTGGTGTCGCCGATGTCGCTTTGGGGTACGCGAGCGCAGCCGCGTGGCTACTTGACCCACTGACACCAAACGTTTTAAATTGACCGAACGCTTAGCTTCGAAGTCAAGCTGCGTTTCGCGGGAGAAGCAGGAAGCCTCCGCTGCAGGAACTGACCTTTACCTCCTGGGACGGCTTCTGCAGAAAAAGCGCCCGGGGAGAGGTCTGGGCGGAGTTTGCCTGGAACTAACGCGGAGCCCGCCGACCCCGGCCGAACGCGGGGCCAAGATTTCGGTGGCTTCCCTTTTTCCTAAACACCTCACGAGGGTTTGTTTCCGGGCTGCGCGCCCCGGCTAGAAAGAAAATTTTTAGGACCTTTGTTCCCAAAGAGGTGGGGTGCGCCTGAGACCCGCGTCTTCAGGACGGTTGCATCAGTGCCTCGATCCTGCCCCACTGGAGGAGAAAGGCAGCCTGAACAGCGCTCACCTAACAGCTGCTGACAGCTGGGTTCTGTGTCCATGCACCTGGGACTGCCTTGAGAAGGGTGTCCCCATGTGACCTTAGGTCCCTTTCGAAACTGCTGTGCAAAGCCTGTCACAATTTCAGACACTGGTGAGAAGGGTGGAGGAACCCTCTGGGGGCAGCCAGGCAAGGTCAACCACCCATCACCTAAGGGTGGAGAAATTAAGGGGTGAAGAGTCTCTTTTGTCTTTTCTGGAACTTGGTGATACACCCAGTGTCTTCCCTAAGGAACTGAACCAACTCCTCCTCTGGCCTCTGGCAGCTCTCCAGGCGGTGCGCCGTGGCGTAGGCCGGGTAGGAAGCTGCATGTAACCGCCCAGGGTCGGGAGGCCAGGAGGGCAGCTCCTCCTCTGACTTGAATATTGAAAACAACATCCTGCTTCTGAGCCCCTCTTAACCCATGACCCCCTAGCCCATTAGTAAATTAATTAGTAAATTAAAATTTACTCCCCTTCCTGAAAAAGGATCTTTAAAACAGGTAGCTTCAGCTCAAACTTTATAAAATAACAATATAGGGTTTCTTGGAACTGTATTTTTCTCAGCAGATGGTAACTGGACAGGTCTGTTGAAGGGTATATGACCTGGGTTTGGCTGGTAGAAGAGGGCAAAAGATAAACCCCTCCTCCTGCAGCCCCATATTCTTGGCCAGGTGTAAACCAGGAGAGAGTTTACTTCGGGGAGTATCCTGTTTTCCACTCAGTGAGGGCCAATGAAGAATGTCTAATTCCGTAAGATGCTTTTGTTAAAACCGGAATGTTGCTGCCCTCAGTGGTTCTGCTGTCGGGATGGTACTGGCCTGAGCCATAGGTGCTTTAGCAGGTCAACCAACTCATCTAAGGGCTTCCCAGTCTGGATTTCAATGGGTCAGTACTGAGTCTGGGCTAAAATATTGTTTTTTCCAGTGATGTTTGTCTTTCCCAAGCTCAGTGGGGCTGTTTCACCGGCCTGTGTCAATCCGATGTAACTTTCTTGGCCACCTCTCTCCTGTCGCCTCTGACCAAGGTGACACTACATGGTTTCGGCCTGACCTTGGTGTACCATGGCAGTGACTCTGGGTCATGAAAGACATTCACTACGACCCTGCTTCCAGAGTCCATCAGAAAACAGGATGCAACTTGCCTAAAATGAGGAGAGGAGGATGCTTTTAAGTAAAAGGAGGAGGAGGGTTCACTGCCAGCTCTGAAGGGTGGAAAAGAGATGATTCATCCGGATTGTGGAGAGGGTGGAATCTTGTTTAGGAGCAGGTTAGTTGTGGCAGGCAGGGTGTAACTATGAATCAGTGAAGATAGTTCACATCCTGGGATGAAAAGAAGGCCACGGGCTCACGGCAGGTTATCCACGGGCCTCTCCACATCCACTTGCAGTAAGGAGTGTGGGACTCCCCCAAGCTTCAGCACTGAACTGCAGTGCAGTGACGTCGCTTAGTCGGCCAGTAACTGGGGGAGTTGAATTTTCTGTCCTTTTTAAATAATGTATCTTTTAAGAAACACTTTGAAATTAAAACCACAGCCCACAATTATAATGCACTGTTGCAGCACTTGTCAAAACAGATATGCTTACTGAGCGGTCAGTGCCAGCCTGACAATGAGGCCACCAAGCCATCCACAAAACCTACATAAAAGTCTATACTCACAGTGGCTTTCCTCCATGAAGAGGGCATTCATAACTTCTTCCTCTCATGTAGAAGGAAGCAAGGTGCTTTGTAAAATTTTAACTCGGGGTGCCTCAAATGTAAACTTAACCACTGGTAACAACAGTTTCACTGCTACATACCAAGTCTGTGAAAATTAATTCAAGACGTTAAGGAAAGTGGCTCAGCAGAGAGACTAGATAGAAGAGCTATAAGTTACATCTTATCCTCACAGTTCTCCTGTACTTGGCCTCTCAGCCTTTGAGCAAGGTTGACCCAAGCTAGTATCAGCCCCACTGGTACAGCCAAAACTTGAGACTGCAAATCAATGCAGCTGCTGAATGCTAAGTAACTTGTGCAGAATCAGGAGGACCCAAGGAAGCTCTGCAGAGGATGCAGGGGTCCGGTCAGAACCCATGAGTGCCTTTCAGCTAACGAGTACTTTGTGACACTCCCTGACACAGTAAATTTTATGATGTGTTTAAAACTGGGTGAATTACTCAGGTGAACAAGCTACCGTTTATCAGAGAATGCCTAAAAACATGTTCGAGAGGGTTTGGGAACTATACATTTAATCCTATGACAAACTAAGTTGGTTCTGTCTTCACCTGTTTTGGTGAGGTTACATAAGAGTTGGTGTTTGCCCAGGAAGAGATTTAAGCATGCTTGCTTATCCAGACCCAGAGAAGTCTCCCTGTTCTGGCCTAACTAGTGATTCCTGTGTTGTGTGCATTCGTCTTTTCCAGAGCAAACCGCCCAGAGTAGAAGATGGATTGGGGCACGCTGCAGACCATCCTGGGGGGCGTGAACAAACACTCCACCAGCATCGGGAAGATCTGGCTCACCGTCCTCTTCATTTTTCGCATTATGATCCTCGTTGTGGCTGCAAAGGAGGTGTGGGGAGATGAGCAGGCCGACTTTGTCTGCAACACCCTGCAGCCTGGCTGCAAGAATGTGTGCTACGATCACTACTTCCCCATCTCCCACATCCGGCTGTGGGCCCTGCAGCTGATCTTTGTGTCCACGCCGGCGCTCCTGGTGGCCATGCACGTGGCCTACCGGAGACATGAGAAGAAGAGGAAGTTCATCAAGGGGGAGATAAAGAGTGAATTTAAGGACATCGAGGAGATCAAAACCCAGAAGGTCCGCATCGAAGGCTCTCTGTGGTGGACCTACACCAGCAGCATCTTCTTCCGGGTCGTCTTCGAAGCTGCCTTCATGTACGTCTTCTACGTCATGTATGATGGCTTCTCCATGCAGCGGCTGGTGAAGTGCAATGCCTGGCCTTGTCCCAACACTGTCGACTGCTTTGTGTCGCGGCCCACGGAGAAGACTGTCTTCACGGTGTTCATGATTGCGGTGTCTGGAATTTGCATCCTGCTGAATGTCACTGAATTGTGTTATTTGCTAATTAGATTTTGTTCTGGGAAGTCAAAAAAGCCAGTGTAATGCATTTCCCAGTTGTTAGATTAAAAAATAGACAGCATGAGAGGGATGAGGCAACCTGTGCTCAGCTGTCAATGCCCAGTCGCCAGCATTTCCCAGCACAAAGATTCTGATCTTAAACAACCATTTGAAACCCCCGTAGGCCTCACGTGACACACAATGAGCACACATGGCACAATGGAGCTCTGCTCTCCTAAAGCCTCAAAACAAAGGCCTAATTCTATGCCTGTCTTAATTTTCACTGAAGTTAGTTCCACTGAGACCCCAGGCCGCTAGGGGTTATTGGTGTAAGGTACTTTCATATTTTAAACAGAGGATATCGGCGTTTGTTTTTCTTTCTCTGAGGACGAGAGAGAAAGGCCAGGCTCCACAGAGGACACAGAGAAGGTTTGGGTGTCCTCATGGGGTTCCTTTTGCCAATTTCCCCCACATTAAAGGTGAACATTGGTTCTTTTATTTGCTTTGGAAGTTTTAATCTCTAACAGTGGACAAAGTTACCAGTGCCTTAAACTCTGTTACACTTTTTGTAAGTGAAAACTTTTTAGTATGATAGATTATTCTGATGTAAAGATGTTCTGGATACCATTATATGTTCCCCTGTTTCAGAGACTCAGATTGTGATATGTAAATGGTATGTCATTAGCTACTATGATTTAATTTGAAATATGGCCTTTTGGTTATGAATACTTCGCAGCGCAGCTGAGAGGCTGTCTGTTGCATTCATTGTGGTCATAGCACCTAACAACATTGCAGCCTCAATCGAGTGAGACAGACTAGAAGTTCTTAGTGATGGCTTATGATAGCAAATGGCCTCATGTCAAATATTTAGATGTAATTTTGTGTAAGAAACACAGACTGGATGTACCACCAACTACTACCTGTAATGACAGACCTGTCCAACACATCTCCCTTTTCCATGACTGTGGTGAATGGCAGCCAGCATCAGAAGGAACGCTGATTTAAAGGGGTCTCTTGGGAATTTTATTGACACAGTACCATTTAATGGGGAGGACAAAATGGGGCAGGGGAGGGAGGAGTTTCTGTTGTTAAAAAACAGATTTGGAAAGACTGGACTCTAAATTCTGTTGATTAAAGATGAGCTTTGTCTACTTGAAAAGTTTGTTTGCTTACCCCTTCAGCCTCCAATTTTTTAAGTGAAAATATAACTAGTAACGTGAAAAGAATAGAAGCTAAGGTTTAGATAAATATTGAGCAGATTTATAGGAAGATTGAACCTGAATATTGCCATTATGCTTGACATGGTTTCCAAAAAATGGTACTCCACATACTTCAGTGAGGGTAAGTATTTTCCTGTTGTCAAGAATAGCATTGTAAAAGCATTTTGTAATAATAAAGAATAGCTTTAATGATATGCTTGTAACTAAAATAATTTTGTAATGTATCAAATACATTTAAAACATTAAAATATAATCTCTATAATAATTTAAAATCTAATACAGTTTTAATAGAACAGCAAATTTTAATTTCATCTATCACTATTTTTATAGAAGTACATTAATGTTTTATATTTCATAACACAAATGGGTAAGTTGCCAGGGTGTCTGCCCCCATTCTGCCTCAGTTACGGAAAAACTTCTGTCACCAGAAAGATTGGTGGGGAAGGAAGGGAGGCAGATGATTTCTACCCAACCCTATGCCCACCTCTACCGGGTTTTTGAGGCATATCAGTCTACGGACAATGTGGCATGTGGACTGGAAACATACCTTGGGGAACGTTGGGTGGATGTGACCCATTTAGCTCCTGGATGAATCGCAGAAATAGACCTTCAAAATGTCACTCATAGCACGACCTCGGCTCACTGCAACCTCTGCCTCCCAAGCTCAAGTGACCCTCCCACCCTAGCGTCCCAAGTAGCTGGGACCACAGGAGTGTGCCACCACGCTCCACTAATTTTTTCATTTTTTGTAGAAACAAGGTCTCACTATATTGCCCAGTCTTGTCTCGAACTCCTGCACTCAAGGGATCCCCCTGCCTCAGCCTCCCAAAGTGCAAGGATTACAGACATGGGCCACCGCACCTGGCCTGAAACTGCTTTTTATTCTTCAGTGCCCACTTCCATGGGAAATAAGCCCGCTAGGTCAGCCTGCCCCATGAGAGTGACTGCCTGCTGCCCCCACCAGCTTGCCCGGCCCTCATGAGCCTCTCCCAGAGACCCCACCAACGGTTCTATTCTTTCATGGTACAAGCTTTCCATCCAAGGATTTCAAAGCATTTCCCACACCAATAATTAGAAGCATTTTCATAGAGGACCATACACTTTTAAAATGGATTTCAAATAACAAAAACCAATCAACTATCACCCAGGTAACAGAAAATGGGAAATGGTTTCTACCTGACTTCCAAAATGCTCTGCACATAGACTGTGAAAATAGGACTTTTTAAGCAGGCTGCAGAGGCTTACACCTATAATCCCAACACTTTGGGAGGCTGAGACAAGAGGATCACTTCAGCCCAGGAGTTCAAAACCAGCCTGGGCAATATAGGGAGACCTTGTTTCTACAAAAAATAAAAATGTTAGCCAGGCAGGTGTGATGACATGCGCCTGGAGTCTCAGCTACTTAGGAGGCTGAGGTGGGAAGATTATTTGAACCTAGCAGGTCCATGCTGCAGTGAGCTGTGCTGTGCCACTGCACTCCAGCCTAGGCGACAGCAAGATCCTGTCTCAAACAACAACAACATCAAAAAACACAGAACTTTTAAAATAAGTACATTCACTCCTACGAGCTATGTAGATTATTACTCTCAAGCTATTAAAAGACCAAGCCAAAATAATTACGGGCTGCTCTCGACCACTTGCAGGAATGGACAGAGAGGTCTGGTCACATTCCTGGAAATTAGAGCTCAAGCTCTGAAAATGATCATCCTGACTGTATCTCAAAGCATCAGTCTGCACTTTGTACCGAGCAAGAAAAAGCCTTGTGGAAGCGGCCTCCCACCCAGCCGAGCCCTCGGCGTGGACAAGCTCTGCTTTTTATGAGCAGCAGGTACAGCATCGCTGCTCCCTCCGCCTGCGTGAGATTCACGAACAAACTGGGAAATGTGGTCTCAAGCAACCTTCCAGAAGGGGCATCAAAAGACAGTCACAGCTGGGTGAGCAGGTCAGGCCCACTTGGGAGGCCCCAAGGAGTATGCTGCAGGGGTGGGGCCTGAGCCACCCCCTCGGGTTGGTCTCTGACAACTAGAGAGCATCTGAGAGGTGGGTAAAAGCTCACTCACTCACCCTGGCCTCAGTGTCCTCATCTTAAAACGGGTTTCCTGAATCTTTCCCAAGTTCGTGGCAATGAACTAAGATAATGTATGCAAACATTCTCCACATAGTAAAGCACTAACTAACATGTGACTGTCATCTGTTTTCCACTAGACAGATCCCAAGCTGGAAGGGTGACGGAAGGTATTTCAGATACAAGTGACTCAAGCAAAGCTTGATAAACTGGGGGCTGGAAAAAAATGCACATTTACACAAAGCCTGGAGTAACTGCAGCACGGGCAGATGAGTCTAGCCACACAAGCCGGGAGAGGAATGGCTGGGGGCAGATACAGCAGCAAAAAAGGATAAGGTGGTGACAGCTATGCGACTCTGCAGTTAAAGAAAGGTCGACAGAGTAGCGAAGAAGACCATTGACTCATCCGGTCTGGGTCTCTGCACTTTCCACACATCTCACCAAACGCTTTTCCCGTGTTACCTCATTTGCACCTCACAGCAGTGCTCGGAAGTCCTAGGCTGTCAGAGTGCTTTTCCCACTGAGGGCAGCAGGAAGGCGCTGCTCAGAGAGGTAACAGATCATGCCAGAGGCCAACAGCAGCTGGTCCTACCACACAGAGCATGTGGACTGCACTTCTACAGTTCTCTAGTGCATTTGATCCCTGAAGCCAGTCACGGGCACAGCGGGAACACCCCAACTGCCCCAGTGTTCACAGGGTCCAGGGGCAACCCCAACTTGGTGAGACGCTGTTCCATTTCTGCACATGGCTAACGATTCGTTTTCCCAGGCAATATTCACTGAGTGCCATGAACTGTTAGGGGCTGGGGCCATAGCTGGGAACAAAACCAAACCTCAGGCTTCATATTGAAGGCGGCCGACTCTCAACAGATCCCTGTAGGTGGTACCTGCTGCAGGTAATTTAAATGGAGGAAAATAAGACATCATGAGGGAAACGGGAAATGGCAATGTAACTAACATGGGGTGGTCAGGGAGGGCCTCTTCTAAGAGATCCGGAGGACACAGGGCAGCAAACACACAGGTCTCTTAGGGAAGCATCCCAGTGAGAGGGAAAGGCCAGGATGCCAGACAGTCAGGGTGAGAAAGGGGGAGATGGGGCCAAGGAGGGCGTGGCTGGGACAGACACGCAGGCCGCTGTGAGGATTCATGGTTTTCAGATGGAATTCTAGCATCTGAGCTCCAGCATTTGTTCTGCCCTCTGGTGGACCCGAAGTCAGTCTATTTTCCACTTGAGAAAGCTTCAAATAGCTGAGAACAACAGGTCCCAGTTCCGACTTTATCCTCCTGCTCCACAGCCCCACATTCCTGCACACATTCAGCATTAAGCAAAGACTGCATACCGCCCCACTAGATATAGGCTGCCTTCAACTTCCCTAAGAAAACACATGCTCTGACAGTCAAGCAGCAGTAACTGTGCTGGGAGCCTCCATCAGGCAGGAACAATATTCCAGTCCACAGTGTCCTCCTAGAAGGCAGATGGTCCCCTGTCCTCAGTGCAGCCCCCGACATGGCTGAGCCATGGGACCACTGTTCTGGACACCACATTATCGCTCAAGTGACTTAGCTTTTTAACAGCCCTATCACTTTTGCTAATTTCAAAATGAAAAGGCAACCAATGTGATTTTTGTAATTATGGAGTATATAAATACATTTTCACTTACATAATACAGGAGTATATGAAAGCAAAAGTGAGTCTCATTTCACTCCCGTGCTTGGAAGTTTCAGTGTTGACATCTGAATTACGTCCTTCCAGTCTTTTCCCCTGTGAAACTGAATATATTAATACTTACATACATAGACACACAACACATACATGACCATGTTGGTTTGCATTTCTTACATCATTTTTTCTATGATAGTTTCCCATTTAGTAATACGTCTTAGAAATCCTTCCAGGTCTGGCCGGGTGTGGTGACTCACGCCTGTAATCCCAGCATTTTGGGAGGCCAAGGCGGGTGGATCACTTGAGGTCAGGAGTTCGAGACCAGCCTGGCCAACATGGGGAAACCCTGTCTCCACTGAAAAAAAAATAAGCTAGCTGGGCATGGTGGCGCATGCCTGTGGTCCCAGCTACTTGGGAGACTGAGGCAGAAGAATCTCTCGAATCCAGGAGGTGGAGGTTACAGTGAGCCAAGACCGCACCACTGCACTCCAGCCCGAGCAACAGAGGGAGACTCCATCTCCAAAAAAACAAAACAAACAAAAAACCCACAAACAAAAACAAAAAGGAAATCCTTTCATGTCAGCATGTATAGATATTTGTTCTTTTAACAATGTGCAATGTCCCATCGAATGTTACTGAACCATCTCCTTGTTAAGAGATAGTAGCATTGTCTCCCATTTTTCACAAAGTCTACCCTTCCTGCCCATATTTTCCTAACCTAAATTCAGGGCTTTGCATTTTCCCTGTTACATTTCATCTTGCTGGTTTGGGCTCATCCTTCTGGTGCATCCAGATCTTTTTGAAGCCTGTCTTCAGTTTATTAGCAGTTCATTCCAAGTTTATGTCATCTGTCAGTTTAATGAGCGTGCTTTCTCTACGGTCATTTAAGCCAGTAAAAATGCTGAATAAGGAATGCCACCAACAATTTCCTTCTAGCTTAACATCAGTTCATTTAACAACATGATTCAAGTTTGGAGTTTTAAGGATAGATGTACTTAGCCACATCTCATTCACAAGTTTCCATTTCATAGTAGAGATATTTATGGAAGGCTGTCAAGTGTTTTGCAAAAATATCTAAGCATATCCACCATTTGATTAGCCATTTCAAAAACACATTTATGGAGATCTTCATTTGGGCAGAGCATTATTCCAGGCCTCTGAAGAACCAAAGATGATTTTGAAAGGAGGTCACAGTGCAGACAGCAGGTGTGTTTATAAGGTGGTTACTTCACAAAACAGGATGTGGCAAGCTGACCCGATAGACACATCAAAGCCTCTGAACAGAGTTCATGGCATGACATTGTTTCTTTTGGGGGTCTTCAGGAACAATTTCACGAAAGCTAAATCATGAAAGATAGCAGGCTTTTCCCAGAAAAAAAACAAAACAAGACTAGTGATTAGTTTGGTGTTTTCGGTTTCTTTGAGAAGCGAAATAACTTATCAAGGACTCTTTTTGCCACTTGATGTTCTAACCGGTTGATGGGTCACTCAGAAGCCGTTTCTGCAAACTAGAACCTGCAGGGATGTGCAAAGCCTCTCTCTGCTGCCATCTGCTGTCTTACAAGAGGTCACTGCGAGAGGTTGAATCCGCCAGTGCCTTGGGGATTCCCACGGCAGGGCAGGGGTGCCAGCCTGTGTTCGTAACCACCTGAACGGCCACATGGACCCTCCACAAAAGTGTCATGTTCCCATTGCTCTGGAGTTTGTATTCCCAGTGTGTAGTCTTTGTTAGGGCACTCATAAAAGTTAAAACAAAATTCACAGCAGCATACACTACTTTCTTTCTTTCTTTCTTTCTTTTTTTTTTTTTTTTGAGACGGAGTCCTGCTCTGTCGCCCAGGCTGGAGTGAGTGGCCGATCTCAGCTCACTGCAAGCTCCGCCTCCCGGGTTCCCGCCATTCTCCTGCCTCAGCCTCCCGAGTAGCTGGGACCACAGGTGCCGCCACCACACCTGGCTAATTTTTTGTATTTTTTAAGTAGAGACAGAGTTTCACCATGGTCTCGATCTCCTGACCTCGTGATCCGCCCGCCTCGGCCTCCCAAAGTGCTGGGATTACAGGTGTGAGCCACCGCGCCCGGCCAGGCATACACTACTTTCATTCATAAACAACACAATAACCAAACTGAGAACAATATCAGCAAACTTCTGTGATTTCATGGTTGTAGTTAGTAGCTTTTTACAGGTCCTTATTTAAGTTTTTTTCGCATTTCTCTAACTATTCTGTCTCTTGGATTTTGAATTTTTACTATCCAGGACTATAAATGCTATGAGGTCGGATTATTTCTTGACACTCATCCACGAGAGGAAAATCTCTTATTTAGAAAAATGTTTAAATCAACATCTAATAGAAACATGGAAGCTCTCTAAAGATTCAGCATCATTTCATTTTACTTCTTTTATATTCTTACGAAGGGAAATCACCTAACATATTTCACTCAAAATTTTAAGGATTTTAAAATTAATTGTGACATCTACTTTTCAAAATAAGAAGTAGGTTTGGGAAATTTTAAATCACAATAAATCAGGAAAGCATGATTTTTTTCACATTTGCCCTGCCTTTTCCAACGGAGAGCGATCTCAATCTGAACAGATATTTGTACATCCATGTTCACTGCAGCTGTATTCACAACAGCCAAGAAGTGAAAGCTACCCAAGTGCCCATCAGCAAATGGATAGAGAAGCAGAATGTAGTCTCTCCATGCAAGGGAATGTTATTCAGCCTTAAAAAGGAAGGAATTCCTGACACAGGCTACAACATGGATGAACCTTGAGGACATCATGCTAAGTTAAATAAGCCAGACACAAAAGAACAAATATGTGCAATTCCACTTATGTGAGATACTCACAGCAGGCAAATTCATAGAGGCAGAGAATGGAGTGGTTGCCAGGGGCTGGGAGGAGAGGGGATTGGGAGTTGTTTAATGAGTACAGCGTTTCTATTTGGGAAGTTGGGAAAGTTCTGGAGACGCGTGGTGGTAATGATTGCACAGCAGTGTGAATGTACTTAATGCCACTGAGCTGTACACCTAAAAATAGTTAAGATGGTCAATTTTATGTTACGTGTGTGTGTACATGTGCATTTACTAAAATTTTCAATGAAAAAAGTGTAAAAGATCTTTTAACACAAGAGACAATGGGTGGGCTGCATTACAAGACATTGATTGTGATCATAAGCATGTTAAGATGTGCTCTGAACTCAGACACACATCAAACCCTGTTATCGTCTCTGTCCTATTTTATTAGCACTATAATGCGCTGAAAGAAACTCCTAAGCTCATATGCACATGAACCATAAGCATTAGACTAAGAGGACAGGTCTGAGCACACAGCTGGGCCTTGCCCTTCCTTGTGAAAAACAATCACATTCAAGTCTGGTCAAGTTATTTAGGGAAGAAGGACCAGAAAATTATTCTGCCTCAAATTCAAATGGCATGCTAGAACTGACCTTTCCTACTCTCAAAAAAATTTATAGTACTCTCTATAGCCCATACTAGGTAGAATATTATGCATAAAAATTATTCTCCAGAAAAAATTAGCTGGGTGTGGTGGAACACACCTGTAGTCCTAGCTACTCAGGAGGCTGAGATGGGAGGATCGCCTGAGCTGGGGGAGGTCAAGGCTGCAGTGAGTGGTGATCGCACCACTGCACTCCAGCGAGGGAGACAGAGTGACACTCTGTCTCAAGAAAAAAAAAAAGTATTCTCAGGAATCGTGATAAAAGGAGGAGGCACCCATATCAAGCTTTGAAAACCTCGTATTTCTCTAAATCTAAATCTCTGTGTAGTTAAGCCCCTTGGCAACTTATTTCCCAAAGCTGGTATGAATTATAATTCATTTAGTAATCTTGTCTAGCAGTTTTCGCCCGTATTCCAAACAGAAGCAGAAGTTTCAATAATACTCATCATCTATATCCAGAAGCACATAAGAACTTGGAAGAATTTGTTCTCCCCAGCCAGCAAACTTCTAGTTGTATAAACGGTAGGAAAAATTCAAAGTCACAAAGAGATAATATTTTCATAGGATTTTCATCCTCCCGAGTCTTTGACAACCTTTGGGTTCCCAAAAACATACTCCAGTGCTCTAGGAAGTAGCAAACAAAATCAGTCCTTATGGGAAACAGGAAATCAGTCCTTATGGGAAACAGGTTGTTGCTCTTATTGTTTTAAAGATTTATTCTTGGCTTACTCTGCTCATTCTGAATGGGAAAATAGCTATGTTTATGGGCCTGGGAGAGTGAAGCTGTGGTCACAAAGGAGAAGGAAAGGCTAGAAATTACAAATGTCCAGCACTTTGACTCTATGTATTAGTTATGTGTGTTCAGAATTTTGTAAAATGACTTAATTTTGTTCATCCAGAGAATAGCAGAGGAAAGGCAAGGTTTATGAGAAAACTCAGGTGGATTCAAGGATGGCCTAACTGAAAGAACTCCACATAATTCCAGACTCGTGAACTCGGTCCAGCGAGGCTCCAGGGGAGTTATAAAGTCCTCTAAAACTCGGTTCTGGGCTCTCAGATCTTGCAGGAGAGGACAGCAAAGGACAGCAAAGGAAGGTAAGCTAGCTCACATTGACAAGAGTGAGCGAAGGGCACACTCCGAAGCGGAGAGAAGTCTCGCTTACAGGGAGTGGAGCAGGGAAGGCCCCTAAGCAGAAAGAGGGAGGACAGAGTTTGCTTGCTGGACAATGGGAAGCCGTGGAATGTTTCGAGGCTGAAAATCCACACAGTCAGAGCTGGGCTCCAGAAACATAAGGCTGAGGCAGTACAGTAGTATGTGGCCAAATAAATTTGGTGGCCGAAATGGAAAAATACATATTAAATATCTTAATAATAATCATGGGCTTTGTAGCTGCCAATGCCCCCAGGATCCCCTGCCACCAGCCATGGTCAACTCTGCCATGTTTTATGACATTGCTGAGCCTTAAACCACATCTCTTTTGAGCTAGTTGCAGACAAAGTTCCAAAGATAGCAGGAAACATTCATGCTATGAGCACTGGAGAGAAAGGATTTGGTTATAAGGGCTCCTACTTTCACAGAATTATTCCAGGGCTTACATGCCAGGGTGGCGACTTCACACGCCATCATGACACTGGCGGCAAGTCCGTCTATGGGCAGAAATTTGATGATGAGAACTTCATCCTGAAGCATTCAGGTCCTGGCATCTTGTGCATGGCAAATGCTGGACCAGACACAAATGGTTCCCAGGTTTTCATCTGCGCTGCCAAAACTGAGTGGTGGGCCGGCAGGCAGGTGGTCTTTGCAAGGTGCAAGAGGGCATGATTATCATGGAAGCCATGGAGCGTTTTGGGTCCAGGAAGAGTAAAGCCAGCAAGAAGATCACCACTGCCAAATGTGACAACTCTAACAAATTTCACTTGTGTTTCTCTTAACCACCACAGCGCTCCTTCTGTGGCTCAGGAGCGCTACCTCCACCCATTTGTGCATAATATCCTATAATTTTCATGCTCCTGCTGCAGTTTTTGGAGCTTCATATGTTTTCTATTCTCCTCCACTTCTAGCCAGATTGCAGAGTTAAGTTTATGATTATGAAATAAAAACTAAATACCAAAACTCATGACTTGTCAATAGATAAGTTATAAAGGGTGAGAGAGAGAGAGGAAAGACCCCAAGGTGACTACATTTTTACATCTGTGCAGTGGGAAATAAAAACAAGTATGTCCCCAGGCCAGGCATCATGGCTCATGCCTGTAATCTCAGCACTTTGGGAGGCTGAGGTGGGAGAATCACTTGAGCCTAGGAATTTGAGACCAGCCTGGGCAATACAGCGAAACTCCAACTCTACAAAAATGGGTCCAGAAATCAGTCAGACATGATGTCTCATGCCTGTAGTCCCAGCTATTCAGGAGGCTGAGGTGGGAGGATCAACCTGAGCCCAGGGAGATTGAGATTGAGGATGCAGTGAGCCATGATTGCGCCACTGCACTCCAGCCTGCCAGCCTGGATGGCAGAGTGAAACCCTCAGAAAAAAAAAAAAAAAGCCCCAGGGCAACACATCTGTGTCATGAGGGGAGAGGACAGTCTGATTTAAAACATGTTGAGTAGGAGACACTTGTAACTTGGGAAAATCAAGCAGGCTAGAAAGGCTTGTCTAAAACTCATGCCAAACCCAGGCTGGAAATATTCCTGTGGGCTATGTCCTTGCATCCCTGCTGGCTGAGGTCACCAGAGGAGGCAAAGCTCTCCAGGGAAGGGGCAGGGGGACAGTCGGCATGGAAGATGGTCCAGGGTGCCAGGGCCGAGGAGCAGGGAGGGCCTCGAAGGAGCAGAGAGGAGGATGAGCCCAGGAGGAGTCAGGGAAAGGCAGATGGGTTTGCCCAGATGCAGACCCGGGCAGAACTGCATGCCTGCGTGCCAGTAACTTGGTGGAAGACGCAGTGAACACCGGCAGGGCGCAGGGACCATCCAGGCGAGGGAGGTCGCGGACAAGGGGGCCTCATTAAGCCAGCTACCGTGGACGACAGCAGCTCCATCCTGCAGGGAAGCTCGCGGGGAGGCCTCCTGTGCCAGGGTGGTCACTCACGTGCCCATCCTAGATGGGGCGCAGGGCGCGGCCGTGTCGTCTGGCCCGGGCTGGCGGGGCCGACCAGGCTCAAAGGCGCAGCCCCACGGCAGGGCCTTGCGGTGTTTCGGGCAGAGCTCGGCAGCTTCTGCCGGGAAAGGGTTGAAACCAAAGGTGCAGCTGAGGAGGAGGCACCGCTGCCCTGTCAGGACCTGGGACCACGGGTCCGGGAGGCGCCGCAGAATCGGGGCGCGGGTGAGGGGGCGGCGCAGTGGCCACCGGGCAAAGAGAAACGGGGCGCACCAGAGGAGGAGGACGGCGGCGGCGCGCAGGTGGCAACCGGTCCCTCCCCACTGCCGGCTGCGCTCCGAGCCGGGTCCAGGCTGCGCCCCTGCGGGGGGCTGCGCAGCGCCCGCTGTTCTCCGGCCCGGCCGGGGCTCTCGCTCTCCCCGGCTCTTCCCGCCGCTACCCGCGCCCGGGCCAGGGACTTCGCCGCCGGCATCGCCCTCCGCGGCTCCACGATGCGTCCGGCACGTGCCCGCGCGAGGGGGCCACAGTGGGGTGTGTCTCCAGAGAGAGGGTCTCCGAGGGGAGGGCGGCAACCAGGTGGCAAGTGAGACGGACGCTCCGCAGACCTCCCGTCTCCTCCAGGCTTCCCCACGGGGCGCGTGCCCGCCCGCCCAGCGTCTTTCCTGAGCCCTGAGCCGCAGTTTCTCAAAGGACTGGAAACATGACCAGACCTTCCCACATCCCCATCAGGTGCTTGAACCAGACAAAAGTAACTGAACAATGGTCCGGCCTTGTGACCTGAAAACGTCCGCTCTGAGAGCTTTAGCTGTCTACCCCAGAGCGCATCAGCCATGGAGTGATTGCCTTCGGCCAGGGTCTCTCGCTCAGTCTCCATCAGAGTTCAGAGCGCTTGACGACATCTTCAGTTTTTACTTTGCCACTAAAAGCATGGTGGTTTTTGTAGCTACACACATCTCTGTGTGGCCAAACACCATAGTATTCACTGTCACATTAGGCCTGGACCTACTTCGTGCAACCTCAGCTTATCCAGTAGACAGGGCCAGCGGAGAGGGACCTGGGGGCCAGGATGAAGGGAGGCCTTTGCAACAACACATGATGCTTTTCGGGGTCCTTCCTGAAGACAGTGATGACCCCAGCAGCTGGAAAACGGGGAGCTCCTCTTCTCAGCTTCAGTTGTTCCATGAGTGAGGCCATCGGACTGGGGCAGATGGGGCTGGCTTTTCCTGAACATCCAAGGAGCAGACTAGGTGAGGCAGTTTCCCACCAGCACTTCCTTTCCAGAATGTCACCTGAGTGGGCCCTCTCTCCTCCTCCTCCTCCTCCAAATGCACTCCTCTTCCCTGTCTAGGAAACCTCCCTGTGTGCCAGGTCTCAGGTAGGCTGAGGCAATTCACAGTCTCTTTAGCTGACTTCACGTGGGAGAAGCTATTCATAGCAGAATGAGGTCACTTAACAGTGGCTTCCTTCAGTTTCTTTCACAACGATTAGGATTCTTAGGATAAAAGATCCCAAAACACGTTTTGTCTTTAAAACAGGCAAAAACCGTAGAAAACCCTTGTGCCTATTTCTGCAGACGAGAGCCCCACCTCCGGAGGATGGGAGGCAGCCCCGGAGAACTTGCTAACAGTGTTGGTTTTGGCCCTGGGCCCTTTTTCAAATTGATAGTATGATGTAATCAGAAGGTGTGTCTAAAGTCTGGAGTGGATAAAAGGAGACACAGATATCCTGGCACACTGTCATTAACTGTTGCTGCCCAGATTGGAAAGGTAGACCCTTTCAGGAAGACTGGACAGCTCACTGGCAAGCAGTGATTCAAAAAACATATCATGGCCATCCATCACAATATCTAACATCTGTAAGCTGTTGTATAGCTTTCACCTGATACCTACACCTCTATAGTTAATTCTGACAGCCACCCTTGGAGTCTGATGGTGTTCTTTCAGGTTCACAGATAAAGAAACTGAACTCAAGGAGATTAACTGACTTCCTCCAACGTAATACAACCTAGATTAATAACCAATATTTGCATAACTTTTTAAGTATTCAGATGAATTTTAGAAGATCCCAAGATGAGAAGGCATTTGGAGGAGTCACTGGCATATGGTAGGCTTCCGTAGATTTACTTGTCCCTTGGCTTTGCAAATGTTTTCATCTACCGAACACTATTAAAACAGAGGGCCCCTACCCAGGGCGAACAAAGTACGCTTCAGAGGACCAGACCATGTCCACAGTCCGAGAGCTAACAGAGAGCTCATCGGGTCAGGATTTGAAAGACCTTAGCTTTGTGTGACCTTCAGTTTTATCATTCAGTTTGAATATGTGCCCCAGAAAACCTTTATGTAATTCCCTAATATTTCAATAACCAGCACGCCACATACAAGAAGCACATTCTCTTTTTTCAGAATGGTGTCTCCTGATGACTTTCACGACAGCTCACGTGAGAGGGAAGTATTTCAGCAATCAGACTGAAGGAGATTCCAAAAACCCCACCATTGCGGGGTCAAGAGTGCATGTGTTTGAATTCTGAAAGATGTAAGCCAAGCCAAACAGAAGGAAATGATCTTCCACTAATCCCTGCATTCACTTCCTCCTCTCTGGAGGGGACGGCCACACACACAGAGCCCTGTGCTCTGACTTCTCATGAAGGGGACACAGCTGGGCTCACTCAGCCTCACCTCGCCCCTGGGTGTGCCCTGGTTTCAGATCTCGGGCTGGAGTGATTCACGTGCAGCAGGGAGGCCGTCATTAATGAAAATGCAGGGCCGTCATTAATGAAAATGCAGGGACGTCATTAATGAAAATGCAGGGACGTAATTAATGAAAATGCAGGGGCGTCATTAATGAAAATGCAGGGGGCCGTCATTAATGAAAATGCAGGGGCGTCATTAATGAAAATGCAGGGGCGTCATTAATGAAAATGCAGGGGGCCGTCATTAATGAAAATGCAGGGGCGTCATTAATGAAAATGCAGGGGGCCGTCATTAATGAAAATGCAGGGGGCCGTCATTAATGAAAATGCAGGGGCGTCATTAATGAAAATGCAGGGGCGTCATTAATGAAAATGCAGGGGGCCGTCATTAATGAAAATGCAGGGGCGTCATTAATGAAAATGCAGGGGCGTCATTAATGAAAATGCAGGGGGCCGTCATTAATGAAAATGCAGGGGCGTCATTAATGAAAATGCAGGGGCGTCATTAATGAAAATGCAGGGGGCCGTCATTAATGAAAATGCAGGGGCGTCATTAATGAAAATGCAGGGGCGTCATTAATGAAAATGCAGGGGGCCGTCATTAATGAAAATGCAGGGGCGTCATTAATGAAAATGCAGGGACGTCATTAATGAAAATGCAGGGGCGTCGCGGGAATGTTCATGATTCAGCAGGCCTCTCTACTTCTCTCGGAGTCAGTACCCGTCGCAGCCAAGCCTGGGGCAGAACAGGTTTTCTTAAAAGAGCATGGGGGCCTCGTCTTCAACAACCAATTAGGAGGCAGAAAAGTCCTCAGTGAGGAAGGAATAATGACATGTTGGAGCTAAGATGATGGTGCTCAAGCCCGAGAGGCCCAGCCACCTTGCAGACGCCAGGCCCGCATGGACGAGATGCGTCACTCCAGCTGAGGCCAGGGGGCAGCGGGGGCACCAAGTACAGGGTGGACCAGACCACCAGAGCCAGGCCACGTGGGGCTTGAAGCCAGAAACAGCCCAGGCCATGAGGCCGCGAGGAATTCCCTGGAGTCGAAGGAAAGCATGCCACTGTGTGGGTGCGAGGGTGGGGGACCACGCTCCATTCCACCCTCCTCCAAGCAGTCAGAGAGTGTGAAATCCAGGAGTCACCAAACCTAAGTTTTGGAAAGAGGTGTCGTGTTCCCTTCCCATTCCACTTAAGCAAACCACATCTCCCAAGAACGTTCTGTGCCCCTCTTAAATGCTAGAGCACAGAAGCGAACATGGCAATTTTTACTGCTGGAAAAACTGTATATTCAGATAAAAAAGAGACAGAAAAACAACCGAGGTGCAATGTAAGATGTACCCCAAGGGGTGCCCACTCCTGCTCCCATGTTTCCATGAGGGTGCCCTGGTCGAATACCACCGCAGTGTACCCTCTCTCTCTCTCTCTCACTCACTCCATCGTTTCCTCCTCCTCTAGGGGAGGAGAGACATAACTCATCCATGAGTCTGGGGGATGGAATGGGCCCTTTGAGGTCTGATGCCCTCTGCCCTCCTCTCCAGTGTGGCACTGCCTGGAGGCCTGGGGCTGGGGGGGGTGCCCTGGTTCACCCTTGGCTGCAGCCAGAGCTGCCTGGGGGAGGCTGTGGCACCAAGAAAACGGCTGTGAGCGGTAGTTCATTCTATCTAGTTTAGAAAGGGGTATCAAGTCACTGTATCCTGGCTTTTGAAGCTGACACTTTTATTTTTATCTGCCTGTCCTGTCTTATTTCTTGTTTCATTCTGAACTGTGGAGGGGAGCTCGGGGGTGCCCCCAACCAAACCCCAACATAAACTCCATAAACACACAGGACATCTCGGTGCCCGTCAGTGCCAGGTGTCTGTTGAATCTGCATCTGCAGAATCAAGAAGGGAGTGGTTTCCTCTGCCTCGGGTGGCGGGGGAAAGCTCCTGGTGGAGAGGACTTTTGAAGGAAGCCTTGAGGGACACTGGGTGAGGACGAGTAGAATTCACTGAGCAGGCAGCAGGGCAGGCTGAGGGTAGCAGGTGGGAGCGAGGGTGCAAGTGAGTGTTGAGACTCCAGCAGCCATGGGGGAGGAAGTCCAGAAGCAAGAGAAGTTTCCCAGGCCACCACCCACGCACATGCGCCCCGAAATGAAGAGAGCATTAACTCAACTTCCCAGAAAGTGCTAGGACCATACATATTCCACAGCAACTATACCATTTTACATTTCCACTAACAGTACACAAAGGTTCCAGTTTCTCCACATCCTCATCAGCACTTGTTATTTTTGGTTTATTTCATGGTAGCCATCTTGATGGGTGTGAGGTGGGCTGTCACAGCGGTTTTGATTTGCATTTCCCTAAGGATTAGTGATACTGAGCATCTCTTCATGTGCCTACGAGTCATTTGTCTATCTCTGGAGAAATGTCTACTCAAGTCTTTGGCCCACTTTTGAATCAGCTTGTTTTCTGTTAAAACTGTTATTGTTCAGTTTTAGGAGTTCTCTGTACATTCCAGATATTAATTCCTTATCAGATATGTGATTTGCAAATATTTTCTCCCATTCTGTGGGTTGCTTTCTCACTCCCTTTCGTGTCCGTTGAAGCATAAAAGTTTTTGATTTTCATAAAATCCAGTTTGTCTATTTTTTCTTTTATTGTACCACTTCAGTGGTACATACATGGTGATATGTCTTATGATCAATGGTACTTTAGATTCAGTGAAACAC
This sequence comes from Rhinopithecus bieti, assembly GCF_001698545.2. Lineage (NCBI taxonomy): Eukaryota > Metazoa > Chordata > Mammalia > Primates > Cercopithecidae > Rhinopithecus > Rhinopithecus bieti. The sequence goes on along the minus strand of NW_016803499.1, from coordinate 1,824,895 downwards.
AGTACATGTTTTCTTGTGCACTTACCTGTTTAATGCTCATCTTGTTCATTGTAAGTTGCAAGAGAATGGACCCCCAACTCAACTCACCATCACACCCCAGCGCCTTTGGCATAGTTGATGTGCTCGTCAGCCATTTGATGCGTTGATGAATTATAAGTTCATCAATCATATTAACGAACTCATCAACATCAACTCATATTGATGGATTATAAGTTACTAAACACGTCACGCTTTCCCAGGAGCCCCGTAATTCCTAGAACAGTGCTACCTGCACTGAGATGCTTACCCAGTGCATATTTAAGCTAGATAACATGTAGCACTTGGTTGCTCTGTGCTCTCTGGTAGAAATAAAAGGATTAAAGATGCCTCATTGTTTTAGAAGAAGAAAGCAAAGTAAGTACTGTCAGGAGAACCCAGTGGTTCCTGCTTTCTTTTCCTTGGCAAACAATGGGCCTGGCCTTTGTAAACTGAAATCTACACACTTCAAAATTTTATTTTGCCTTTGTGGCATCACACAGTGCCTCGGGGACATTACAGAGCGTCCATATTAGAAGTGATGTCAACTTTTTTCAAGAGGGTTGATGATCTTATCTGTTAAGAAAATGACACATTTCTACACTCTTAATAGCTGCTAACCACTTATAAACACACTGTCCCTACATATCAAATAAAACAAATCTTGGCTAAGCAGGAAATTAAATTTGTCCTCCTGTGAGGGGACATTAAGTTCCTGGTCTGGGCTTGTCAAGGATGAAAACACGGAGCAGGCGCTTGGGCCAGGTGAGCACAAGTTCTTTAGCACCTGCCCTGTGCTGACAAAGGGGCCCGCAGGGAGGCAAAAAGAAGCAAGAAGAGGTTCCATAGGGACCAGGTTATTTCATTTCTGTTTGTTTATTCTCTCCCAAACTCAAAGAAGAGGCCTGTTTTGCAGTTGATTCTTGCACCATTTGAGAAATTCACTCATTATGTAAATAAATGTTTCTATTCATAGTAAGTAGCTTTTGCAAAGAAAGGGAAATAAAGACATTAGTAGTGAAAGATTTTTTCCCTAATCTCTTGAGGATCAATACCTGTGTAAATTACAATATAAATATCACCCCAATGGCAAATGGCTATACAAGTTTCTAAGTAATAATGGGGGCCGTTTTTTGAGCATCAACTATGCACCAGCACTGGTTTAGGCTACTTCACACACTGAGTCATGTTGATTCATCTTCATAACAATCCTACATAATATCCATGTTGTAGCCCATGAAACAGGGGTCAGTGTGCACAAGCCACTTGCCCCAAGGCAGAGAGCTAATAAGGGCAGATCGTGATGGAAACTCAGACTTTCTCTCAATTGCCCTGAAGAAACAGGTGTATTCTACTTATCTGGCAACTGCTGGTGGTGGAAGGGAGTCTGCCGGCAGGAACTGGCTGGTCCTGCACCATCTCTGCTCGTTCCTACCATCACAAGGGGCAGGAGTGGGGAGGAAGGAAGAGAGAAAAGGACCCTGTGGTGGCGGGGGCTGTTACTGATGGAGAAGAGCCATCAGCAATGGGGACTAAGGGGAGGGAAAGAAGAAATGATATCCAGTCACTTGATTAACAACAGAGGTACATTCTGAGAATTTTGTCATTAGCCAATTTTGTCACTGTGGGAACATCATAGAGTATACCCACACAAACCAATGGAATAGCCTACTGCACACCTAAGCTGTGTGGTGAAGCCTATCGCTCCAAGGTCACAAACCTATACAGCATGTGACTGTACTGATTACTGAAGGCAACTGCAACATAATGGTAAGAATTTGCACATCTAAACATACCAAAGGTACGGTAAAAATATGGCATTATAATCTTATGGTATCACTGTTGGATATGCAGTTCATCATTGACAGAAATGTCTTTATGACTGTATTAGGCAAAAGTGAAATTAAAAGGAAAGGATAGGAAAGACAAGTGAGAAGAAAATGTAACCCGTAGAAGCCAAGAAAGAAAAAAGCAAAGGAGGAATCAAAAAGGTAATCCGTGGCTAGGCATGGTTCCTCACGCCTGTAATCCCAGCACGTTGGGAGGCCGAGGCAGGAGGATCACTTGAGGCCAGTATCGCGGGAAGTCAGCGACCCTGAACAGAGGGACTGGCTGAAGCCACGGCAGAAGAACATAGATTGAAGATTTCATGGACATTTATTAGTTCCCCAAATTAATACTTTTATAATTTCTTATGCCTGTCTTTACTGCAATCTCTGAACATAAATTGTGAAGATTTCATGGACATTTATCACTTCCCCAATCAATACTCTTGTGATTTCCTATGCCTGTCTTTACTTATCTCTTAATCCCGTCATCTTCGTAAGCTGAGGATGTGTGTCGCCTCAGGACCCTGTGATGATTGTATTAACTGCACAAATTGTTCATAAAACGTGTGTTTAAACAATATGAAACCTGGGCACCTTGAAAAATGAACAGGATAACAGCGATGTTCAGGGAACAAGGGAGATAACCATCGGGTCTGACTGCCTGAGAGCCGGGCGGAACAGAGCCATATTTCTCTTCTTACAAAAGTGAATAGGAGAAATATCTCTGAATTCTTTTTCTCAGCAAGGAACAGCCCTAAGAAAGGGAATGTGTTCCTAGCAGGAGGTCTCTAAAATGGCCGCTCTGGGAATGTCTGTCTTATGCAGGTTGCAGATAAGGAATGAAAAAAGCCCCAGTCTCCTGTAGCACTCCCAGGCCTATTAGGTCAAGGAAATTCCCACCTAGTAAATTTTAGTCAGACTGGTTGTCTGTTTTCAAACCCTGTCTCCTGATAAGATGTTATCAATGACAATGCATGCCCGAAACTTCAGTAGCAATTTTAATTTCACCCCAGTCCAGTGATCTCGCCCTGCCTCCATTTGCTTTGTGATATTTTATTCCCTTGTGAAGCATGTGATCTCTGTGACCCACTCCCTACTCATGTACTCCCTCCCCTTTGAAATCACTAATAAAAACTTGCTGGTTTTGTGACTTGGGGGACATCATGGAACCTGCCAACATGTGATGTCTTCCCCGGACACCCAGCTTTAAAATTTCTCTCTTTTGTACTCTTTCCCTTTATTTCTCAGACTGGCCAACCCTTAGGGAAACAGAAAAGAACCTATGTGAAATGTTGGGGGTGGTTCACCCGATAGCCAGGAATTCAAGACCAGCCTGGTCAACATGCCCATTTCTATGAAAAATTTAAAAATTAGCTAGGTATGGTGGTGTAAGCCTGTGGTCACAGCTACTTGAGAGGCTGGGGCAAGAGAATCACTTGAACCTGGGAGGTCGAAACTGCAGTGAGCCATGTTGGCACCATTGCACTCCAGCCAGCATGGAAAAAAAAAAAAGTAATCCATGAACAAATCCTGTTCAACCAAAACCAAAAGCAGCAGAGCCTCCCAGGCTCAGTTCCTGGGTTCTGTGGCACCATCTCTCCATCTGTCCTCCCTGTAGGGCACAGGTATTTTAAAGTTAGCTGGAGAAGGGAGCCCAAGGCACATCTGTTCCTCCTCAGTCTTCTTCAGTACCAGCCTCCCAAGAGCTCGCAGGGTGGGTCGCCTCACAGTGTCTTCCACCAGGTGACTCCAAGACACATCCTTCCCTGCTGCACTGTACATGGTTGGCTTGCTTGACAAATTTCCAGCATCCACCAGGTCCTCCAATAGGTTTTATCTAACACTTCTAACATCTGGCCTTAATTTAATCTGAACTCTTCCTCCCTTCCATGAAGTTACTTCCCATCACCTCATAGATGCATTTCCTGGCCACCTTCTCAGAGACACACCCCACAGACACCTCACCCACTACCTATGGAAACCACCACCACATCCTGAAGCCACTTCTTGACCACTCTGGTTGGGCATATGTAATGGATTTAAACAAGAGCTGTTCTCCAGGAACTTTTGCCCATAGGTCATAGTTGTCCTTCTGGTGGACATACAAAGCAAGCCTAAACTTTTTGACACACATAAATATATATACACACACATACACGTATGACTGTGTTTACACACACACACACACACAGCTGGTTAAGAGCAAGGGCTTGGGGCTGCAGATTCATATTAACATCCTGACCCTGCCCCGTTCTAGCTGTGTGGCCTTGGGCAAGTTAATAAACCTTCCTGAGCCTCTGTCTCTTCATTGGAAAGCTGGGGACTCTATGACCCTCACTGGGCTGCTGTGAGGATTAAGTGAGCTAATATACGTAAGTGTCTCGGCCCGGTGCCTGGCACGTAACCAGTACTGATTAAACGGACTCGGGGTCTTCTCTGAGTCCTTGCTCTTAGGGGACTATTCCCACTCCCTTCAACCCCGCTTTACAGTTTGTGGTTTTTCAGTCCTCTCTGTATCCTTTTAAATGGGCCAGTCACCTTTTAAATGGGTGATGTTCCATTGTTTAAACAGATTGGATTTTCCACTGGACTCTGTCCAAAACTAAACACACTCCTGGAAATGTGGCACGGCAACAGTGGAGAGCCGCCTCCTCGCTGTGGGCACAGCCGCCAGCAGTCAACCCGCTTCGGCTGCAAGGGAACTTCCCTCAACACCATCCTGTCCACATGGGACCTGGGCTGCTGGATTCCTCATCAGTGACATTGAGCTTTTGTATAACATCAAAGAGGGATTTGTGCTTATACTTCTTAAAAGGCATGTGTTTATGGTTTGACTGTCTTCCTAGCCTGACAGAGTCTGAGCCTCCTCAGGCAGCCTCAGGGGTTGGGATAGAGTGGAGGATTCAGGCAAGAATGCCAACCCTGGCTCCAGGCCTGGGACCCACAGGCCTGGGGAAAGGAGTGGCTGCCCCATCTTGAGTGAGCCAAACACTGTGTCCCCAGGACTGTTGGTTTCATAAAAGCAAGTCGCCAGGGAGGCCACATTTATAGGGGATCAGAGAACACTTGAGTAGGAGTTTGCTGTGGGTGTCATCAGGGAAATGGGGGATGGCAGGAGGGATGTAGCCCAGTACACAGATGAAGACAGGTGATAATCCGCTGGGCCACACACGGCAGGGATATGGGCACAGTGGGCTTGGCCGTCCCCAGGCTCCAAAGCTGCCCAGCCCCCACTGAAGGTGAGGCCTCAGCTGGTGGGAACATCACATTCCAGGTGACTGGCTGGCTCCAAAGGCCTTTGCATGATTCCAGGAGTTTGGAGGGGAGAGGCCACATTCCAAATCTAGCTTGAAAAGTGCTCTGTATCACCCTCAGCACTGAGGGAGCCAGAGCCTGGGAGGAAGGAGGCACAGGGTCGGGGGCAGCCCTGACCTGGTGGCCACACCCACCAGGTCCCGAGAGACAGCCCATCTCACACACATTAAAAAACGCATGCCAGGGAGCACACGGCCAAACAAACCGCACTAAACGCCAGGAAGGATGGAGGGGCTGGAATGCAAAACAACCCCCTGAAAAATAAATCTCTGCTGGGTCACATTTCACGGTTTTACCTTAAATCGTGCAGGTGGCCCTCCTGTTCTTCTCACTTTACAACTTCAGCCTGAGACATGTTGACCGCCTTCCACCAAAGCAGACCATGCTTTTGAGTAAGTCACATATCCTTTCTCTACTTGGTTTCTTTACATTTTTTTTTCTTTTCTTTTTGTAAGGAGGGTCTTACTCTGTCACCTAGGCTAGGGTGCAGTGGCAGGATCAGAGCTCACTGCAGCCTCAAAATCCTGGGCTCAAAGCAATCCTCCCACCTCAGCCTCCCCAGCAGCTGGGGCTATGGCGCATGTTACTGTGCTCAGCTAACTTTTTTTATTTTTTGTAGAGACAGGGTCTTGCTTTGTTGACCAGGCTGGTCTCAAACTCCTGGCCTCAAGCAATCCTCCTGCCTCAACCTCTCAAAGCGCTGGGATTACAGGCATGCACCACCACACTCTATCTGTTTTCTTAATTTTTAAAATGAGGGTAATAATGTTAACACTTCCCCAGAAGACAAGATAAAGCACCACCTTTTCCCGCCCAATTTTCACGAAAATAAACTCCTTCGGCTTCTAAACACCACCAAATTTAAATTCCATCGTTTGAGATCCTCAGGGAAGGCAAATTCTCAGACCCTGTGAGGCTCACCAGGAGGCAAGGAGCTCTTCTTGTACTTAGGGGTGGTGAGGTGTGGGTCATCTTGCCCAGTCAGGCTGGGCGCAGGCATGGTGGTCCTCTAGGACTGTGGCCCATTCCCTCAGAACCACAGGCTGACAACTTCACATCACTGAGGTTAGCCCTTTCTAGATGTTGCCATGACTTTTACTGATTTATGGATGACTAAGTTCTTGTCCTAGTCAACCTCACAGTGCTACACAGAAAGAAATAGGTTGATACCTGCAAGGTCAGAACCCAAACTCCCTTAAGCTATTTACCAGCAGTGACAAACATCTGCAGACCATTTCACCTCCCCATCTCTCAATGTATTCCTCTGCGAAATGGGAATGATCCCTGCCGTTCCTTCCTCACACGTTTGTTTTGAGGCTCAAATAAGATCAAGCACTTTGAAAACATTAAAACACCAAGCAGTGGTGAAGGGTTCTATTATTATTACCAGAAACAAGTCTGTTATCAACCAAGGCTGTCTTTATTTCTGAAGTACATGAAATACCAGAACAAGGCTTGTTCTACCCGATGATAACTGACAATAACTGAGCAGGCAAGGACTCTGACGCTCTCGCTTGTCTATGGTTTATCAGCGGTTCTCCTACCTGCTTTAGGAATCACACTGACCCTCTTCCACATGAGATTTCATTTTCTAATTCGGCTGCTGTCCAAGTTTTATTATTATTATTATTATTATTATTATTATTAATCTGAGAAGGTCTCGCTCTGGCTGGAGTATAGTGGCACCATCTCGGCTCACTGCAGCCTCCACCTCTCAGGCTCAAGTGATCCTCTCACCTCAACCTCTTGAGTAGCTGGGACTACGGGCATGCGCCACCATGCCCGACTAATTTTTGTATTTTTTGTAGACACAGGTCTTTTCCATGTTGCCCACGCTGGTCTCGAACTCCTGAGCTCAAGCAATCTCCCAAACTGCTTGAGCACGCCCAGTCCCAAGTGCTCTTTCTAACCCTCCACCCTGCTGTTATCATTCACGTCGATGCACGGTTCCTGAGCCCCAGCACTATGGCTACTCATTCTCCATAGCACCCTGCTCCTCCTGCCTTCTCTGGGCAGTTTTTCCAGTTTGGTTTTCCCAGCCCTTCTGACCAGCCAAGCAAGGATGTATGGATACTTAGAAAACGTACATCCAAAGAAAGGAAGAAGACTGTCAAAGGGACTTTCCAGCAGATGAATCTGAAATGTCTGGATACAACACACAATTTTCACCAAAGAGGATTTGGTTAATATGCTCTAAATGCTCCTATCAATTGGATATAATCATTTGTGCAAGAATAATGCTTTTTTTTTTTTTTTTTAGGCGGAGTTTCACTCTTGTTGCCCAGGCTGGAGTGCAATGGCACGATCTCGGCTCACCGCAACCTCCGCCTCCCAGGTTCCAGCAATTCTCCTGCCTCAGCCTCCCTAGTAGCTGGGATTACAGGCATGCACCACCAGACCCAGCTAATTTTGTATTTTTAGTAGAGACGGGGTTGCTCCATGTTGGTCAGGCTGGTCTCGAACTCCCGACCTCAGGTGATACACCCGCCTCGGCCTCCCAAAGTGCTGGGATTACAGGCGTGAGCCACTGCGCCCAGCCTGAATAATGCAATTCTTAACGTATTCATGAAATTGTATGCTGCCGTAACAAGATTAATCAAGTCCGATTTATTTACCTTACAGTCATTATGTTTTCAAAGCAAACTCCCACGGGAGATGAAATCTCAAATTATTGGATTTAACTCTCTGCAAGAAAGAGAAAAGATTCTTTATAATGCACACCACATTGCTAAATAAATGTTCTCATCCTAGCATTCTGGTTTGAAATTTTTTGCAACTTAAAATTTCTATGAAAATCTATCTTGGGCTGGGCGCGGTGGCTCAAGCCTGTAATCCCAGCACTTTGGGAGGCCGAGGCGGGCGGATCACGAGGTCAGGAGATCGAGACCATCCTGGCTAACCCGGTGAAACCCCGTCTCTACTAAACATACAAAAAAAATTAGCCGGGTGTGGTGGCGGCGCCTGTAGTCCCAGCTACTCTGGAGGCTGAGGCAGGAGAATGGCATGAACCCGGGAGGCGGAGCGTGCAGTGAGCCAAGATTGTGCCACTGCACTCTGGCCTGGGGGTCAGAGCAAGACTCCCGTCTCAAAAAAAAAAAAAAAAGGAAATCTTAGTGTAATCCTCTATTCGGCCTAGTAGTTCTAGAAAGTCTGTACTATGACTGCTTGCACTGATATCTCTGCCACCCTCCATTCTGACTACCCAACTTTCTGGAATTAAATAAATTACCCAACAAGAATTGGACACAGTTTGTATTAACTGCTTGGCCCAGATAATTTCCACACGGGACATTCCCAAAGCCTGCAGAGTCCGTACGAGACATGCAAATCTCATTTTTCCGCATGCAAGATAGGAAATAAACACTGCTTGTTTATATTTTCTCCCAATTGCAATCACTTCATAGAAATTATCCCATGGATTTTATTTTATTTTATTTATTTTTATTTTATTTTGAGACAGGGCCTTGCTCTGTCACTCAGGCTGGAGTGCAGTGGCATGACTCACTGCAGCCTCGACCTCCCAGGCTCAAGCAATCCTTCCACTTCAGCCTCCTGAGTAGCTGGGACTACAGGCACAAGCCACTTTGCCAGGTTAATTTTTTTATATTTTTGTGGAGACTGGATGGGAGGTTGGGATAGGGGAGCATCTCACTGTATTGCCCAGGCTGGTCTAAAACTCCTGGGCTCAAGCAATCCTCCTGCCTTGGCCTCTAAAAGTGCTGGAATTACAGGCATGATCCACCACACCTGCTAACTGTTGGTTAATTAGTACTTAGTAATTCAGAAACAACAGACTGTAAAATCCTTCTGTGGACAAAAACTGGCACAGAGCTGAGCGTAATGAATTCTCTAAGTAGAGAAAGTGGAACCTTCCATCCTTCAACACCCAGCCTAGGGCCTTGTATGAAGAGAAGTTCAATAAATAAAAGTTGGATTGTTGGAATCCTTTTTTTTTTTTTTTTTAGATGGAGTTTTGCTCTTGTTGCCCAGGCTGGAGCGCAGTGGCGCGATCTCAGCTCACTGCAACCTCCGCCTTCTAGGTTCAAGCAATTCTCCTGTCTCTACCTCCCAAGTAGCTGGGATTACAGGTGTGCACCACCATGCCCAGCTAATTTTTTGTACTTTTAGTAGAAACAGATTTCATCATGTTGGCCAAGCTGGTCTCGAACTCCTGACCTCAGGTGATCCACTC
>NW_016803499.1:1812238-1815344 GCF_001698545.2 Rhinopithecus bieti | reverse complement strand
TTTTTTTTTAGATGGAGTTTTGCTCTTGTTGCCCAGGCTGGAGCGCAGTGGCGCGATCTCAGCTCACTGCAACCTCCGCCTTCTAGGTTCAAGCAATTCTCCTGTCTCTACCTCCCAAGTAGCTGGGATTACAGGTGTGCACCACCATGCCCAGCTAATTTTTTGTACTTTTAGTAGAAACAGATTTCATCATGTTGGCCAAGCTGGTCTCGAACTCCTGACCTCAGGTGATCCACTCACCTCGGCCTCCTAAAGTGCTGGGATTACAGGCATGAGCCACCACACCCAGATGGATTCATTTTTTTAAGTGCTGTTAGAGCTATTTACAGCCCACAGAGTAACTGAAATACTATACATTGTCAATCACTATAATAAGTAAGGAATAGTACGGTCTATACAAGTAATTTTGTTTTGTTTTGTTTTTGTTTTTTGAGATGGAGTCTTGCTCTGTCACCCAGGCTGGAGTCCAGTGGTGCAGTCCCAGCTCACTGCAACCTCTGCTTCCTCAGTTCAAGTGATTCTCCCGCCTCAGCTTCCCGAGTAGCTGGGATTACAGGCAGGTGCTGCCACACACAGCTAATTTTTGTATTTTTAGTAGCAATGGGGTTTCACCACGTTGGCCAGGCTGGTCTCAAACTCCTGACCTCAAGTGATCCGCCCGCCTCGGCCTCCCAAAGTGCTGGGATTACAGGTGTGAGCCACCGTGCCCAGCTTATACAAGTAATTGTAAACGAAAAGGAAAAAATGGAGATAGTTTTTTCATGCATCTTAAACTTTGGTGCTTAAAGAAAAGGACCATTAAATTCTGCTCTCACATGAACACACACAAGATTACCACGTTTGCTCTGGGCTGCCGCGTATAGGAAGGACATATATATTCAACAAATATTTGTTGAACTTCCATTCTGTACACAAAGCACAAAGAAAGATTCGTTCCCAGTCCGTGTGGGCACTGGAAAGCAGTTCCAGCACTGCCTGCCAGGGGGCACCCCAGGCAAGCACATCTCAGTGGCTGCAAGAAAGTCAGCGAATTGAGGCTGAGTCTCTCTCTACACCCAAGTGTTAGGCGTTCTAGGCTCAAAGAGAGACAATGACAATGCGGGCAATTCTCTCTTCACTGTGTCCCTTTCTTTGCTAGAAATGTTATTAGAATGTGGAAATGTGACCCGTCGATTGAGAATTCAGCACTAATCAGTTTGACATATGAGTATATCTACATATACACATATTTCTCCCTGAAATTGTCCTAAATACTGTCTTTTTTGAAACCAAATGAGAAGGAAACAACTGTTACAACTAAACATTAAGCCATAAGATTAACATCTTAGTTGTGTACCTAGAAATTGTACAGTATGATAAGCGTAAAGAAACTGCTAGCTTCTTAGTTCTGCTGGTCTTTACAAAATACCGTTTTAAAAATCGTTTTATGGTAGTAAAATATACATAACCTTTAATTTACCATTTAATCTTTCTTAATGTGTACAGTTCTGTGGCATTAAGTACATTCACATTGCTATGCAACCATTACCATCATCTGCTTCCAAAACTTTCTATTTTCCCAAACTAAAACTCCATACCTAAGAAACTCTATCTTCCCATTTCCCACTGCCCCAGCTGCTGGTAACCACACTTCTACTTTCTGTCTCTATGATTTTGACTGTTGTAGGTACCTCATGTAAGTGGAATCATACAGTATCTGTGACTTTTGTGACTGGCTTATTTCATTTAGCATAATGTATTCAAGGTTTATCCACGTTGTAGAATGTGATGTGGCTCTCCTTGCTTTTTAAGGCTGAATAATATTCCACTGTAGGTATGCAATACATTTTGTTTATCCATTCATCCATTGATGGACACCTTTTGGCTACAGTAAATAATGCTTGCACGAACATACGTGTAAAATATTTGTTTGAATTACATAATATAATTTAAAATCTGTATTTTAATAAAAAATGTTAAATTATTACTATATTTCCATTTTTATCCTCAGAATACCAATAATAGCATCTGGCAAACATACTACAAATATTAACAATTTCTAGTGCTTTTGTGATCGACCAAAAAACAAAACCCAGAAACTATTCCTGTGCTTCTCAGAGAAAATGTTTTAAATGAGAAAAATACTCAAGTATTTTAAGACCTTCAAAGGTAGCATTTTCCAATTAAAAACAAGAAACTAAGTCTCCATAACTACTAGCTACTCCATACATACACCGCAAAGTTCCCAAAGGGAGAAGATATTTTAGATGCGCCTTTAAGGGCTTAGTTTTTCCTCCTCGGGATAACTTTAAATTCAGATCTCAGCAGAACAAGCGCATTCTTCAGGGCAAGCCGACTGCTAATCCGAGTAGATCTAAACGCTAATGAAGGCAATCGATGGAAGCTGCTCCTTGGAGACACGAAAACTATCAGACTTGCATTTTGCCACATTCCTGGAATAAACTTACTACTCATAAAGGTGATTTTGGAACCGTTTCAGCTTGTAGAATGATCACCGAAATGCAGTCCACCGATATTTGTTAATATCCCAGACTGGCCAAGCCCCAATCCAGACCCTGGGGGACAGGGAGGGGACCCGCGGCCTCTCTAGACTGTGCCCAGACAACAGACAAGGACGATGTCGCCCTGGCTCCGCGGCCCTCCGGGTAGGCGTCCCTCTCAAGCGTGGCAAAACCACCCCGAAGGGAACAGAAAACGTTAACATCTTCGCTGGGCGCCAGCAAACAAGTTAGGCCTCGCCCTGGCATCTCCAGGACCAGATGGAGCGAGGGACCCGCGGGGACACGTTCCTGGTCACCTCAGGCCGGGCCAAGTCTCGAGCGCACTGATACAAGTTCTGTTTAAAAAACAAGCATCCCTGCGCCTGCCGGCTCCATTAAGTGTGTCTGACCCGAAGCAGGACCGCGGCCGCTATTTATAGCCTCCTGCCCGCCGCGGCGCCGCTCCCCGACAGCACCCACGCTGTGCCCGGCGGCGCTTCCGCGGGGACTCCCTGCGCGGTGCCCCCTCCCCGCGCCAGCCGTCCGGGACCCGCGTCCCCCGGCGGCTGCAGACGGTCGAGACCTAGGGCCCGATGCCCACGCGCCCCGGCTCTGGGCGCCCCGGA
>NW_016803499.1:1805152-1808996 GCF_001698545.2 Rhinopithecus bieti | reverse complement strand
GGGGCGCACGCGTGAAGCGGCACCGCACGTGTGAAAGGAATTCTTTTCAGAGAGGCCGGGAGCCCTGCTCGGGAGGAAGGCGCCCGGGTCGCCGCCGCGGCAGAGCGGGGTAAGGCGGGCCGGGCGCCCCGGAGGCCGGGCGCAGGGGCTGAGGGTAGCGCGGGGCGGGGACGGGCGGGTCGGCGGCGCAGCGGAGCTCCCGGGAGAGCCCCGCGGGCTGGGACTGCAGAGCTGGGAAGCACGTGTGCGGCTCCCAGCCCCGTGGGATTCTTTTAGGATTCTTTGGAAAGTTGTGGGGAGCTCGGGAAATTTGTGAGAAACTTTTGGAATAATTGATCCTCCTGCTCCTTTGCTCCTGGAGGTCTGGAGAGCTGCGCCTGGTTTGGCTTCCCGTGATGGACAGTCCAAGGCCGAGTTTTAGTTGTTTTCCCGGGTGGTTTGCCCCTCGGGTGGAGGAAGCCGGGCTGTCCCGGAGCGTCAGGCTGCAGGGCTCCTAGCGATACTGAAATGCTAGAAAACTCGCAGCAGATGTCACCGCGCCAGCGAGCGCCGCGCACCCAGCCGTCTGCGGGCATTCAGCATCGCCCTGCTCCCCAAAGTCTTGTTGGGATCGTTTAGAAACGAGCTTGGCTCGCCTACATTCTTTTCAGAAACTTTTAAACTTTTATTTTAAGAAACACTGTAGCTATTAATGCCACGACCAAATGTCTTGACCTATATGTTTGTTATGACGTGTTCAAGTATAAAGAATTTGCAGAGGAGTGGAAAAGCCCCGCCCGAGCCCCTTCTGGTAGGAGACTTGAGAAAACAAATGGCAGTGACGCGGCTGCGTTTGCTTTGTTGCCGGCTCCAAACGAGTGAGCAAAATTCATCCTACCGTGTAGAGTTCTCGGCTCGTGAATATGTGACTGCAACTTTAGAACTCCAGTTTTTATTTTATCAAGATGTCTCCAAAACATGCCGTTTAAAAATGGTTCTATACCAACAGCTGACAAGCGAATTACGGCTCTCATCACCCAGGAATTCAAAACCGTGGTGATTTATAATATGTGCATCACTTCACTGGCGGTCCATCCATGTGCTATGAAATGTATTGCAAGACAAACATTAAAAGATTAAAGAGGAAAAAAGAGGGATTTATTTTCCAAATATCACTGTGCGCAAAGTAAACATCAGCTAGTTTGGCACAGATTCCACCTGCTCAGCAGTTTGGTTCATGTTGAGATAAGCATCTCATAAGGGCAATGCACGTGTTGCTGTAGTGGAAATTAATTCACAGAACTGTACTACTCCAACAAATCAGACAAAACTGTTTCTTAACCAGGAACTGTTAACTGGCTGAAAGCTGTCTTAAAAGAATGATGGGTAACAAAATTTTTTGCCAATAAGGAAAATATTTTTGACCCAATTTTCTTGAATGTTACTTACATTTTAACTTATATTCATTTCTCTTACCTAAAATAACGTCTACACACTACACACGTGAAACGAAACATTATATACGTTTATCGCAGCCTTTGTTTGTTTGTTTGTTTGTTTTGAGACGGAGTCTCACTCTGTCGCTCAGGCTGAAGTGCAGGGGCGCGATCTCGGCTCACTGCAAGCTCTGCCTCCCAGGTTCACCCCATTCTCCTGCCTCAGCCTCCCGAGTAGCTGGGACAACAGGCGCCGCCACCAGGCCCAGTTAATGTTTTTGTGTTTGTTTGTTTGTTTAGTAGAGACAGAGTTTCACCGTGTTAGCCAGCATGGTCTCGATCTCCTGACCTCGTGATCCGCCCCCCTCGGCCTTCCAAAGTGCTGGGATTACAGGTGTGAGCCTCCGCGCCTGGCCCTTTTTTTTGAGATGGAGTCTCGCTCTGTCACCCAGGCTGGAGTCTCGCTCTGTCACCCAGGCTGGAGTGCAGTGGTGCAATCTCAGCTCACTGCAGCCTCCCGAGTAGTTGGGACTACAGGGGCCTTACCACCATGCCTTCTTCCTCCCTCCGCTGGATGGTAGCTATTCCCCAGTACTATGTAGTACTTATATTTTGATCTGTTTTTTGCCAGTCTGCCTCTCTCATAGATTGCAATTAAATCTCCTGAGAGTAAGGACTGGATCTTAATTATTTTTACTGTCCTCAGTGATGTCATTTGAATTTATATGAGGAAATTGCCTTTTAACTGATGGCACTGTGTTTATGAGATCAGTGTTTGGTCTTCTATTGAGACGTCACGACTTGTGGTTTAGACATGACAAAAGCCTGTTCTGATCGCTGCGATGCTGCAGCACCCCTGTAATTTTCTCTATTACTTACCCTTGCCCCAAGCCACCCCTCAGAAAGTGGGGTACTGGTAAGTTCGATTTTACTTTAAGGAAGTCACTTTTTTTTTCATTATTCAATTTTTAAAACTTTGAGGACTAAAACATTGAAGGAAATACATTAACACATCACTGAAATGTCTAAATAAAATGTTTGGATAAGAAAATAATTTCAGTGGAATTCTTAAGTGGTTCACAGAAGTTATTAAAACTTACAATGCCCTTTAGTAATTAGCAGAAGAAACCAGAGGGTTCCACTGGGAGATGGAGCTGGGAGGTCTCTGGAGGGTTGAAAGGAAACCCAGTGGGGCGTGAACAGTCTTGGCAGACAGTGTTTCTAATTACGCTGCAACTCTTTACATTTGCCTGTCAACTGAATTGAAACTAAACCAGCTGTTAATTTTCTAGCTTAATGTTAGGCCTCCTTGTGGAAATGGTGCTTTAGTGCTGATTTCTAGGGGGAATATTTATTTTATTCAAGTATTTCAAGAAGAAAGACTGTAGATAAATAGTATATTTTTAATTTGGCCAGTCTCGAGTATAGATATTGAAGACAATTGTTTTTAAATTAACACAGTTGTTTTAATTACTTCCAGTTTAAAAATAGCTCTCACTATGGCCAGGCTTCGTGGCTCATGCCTATGATCCCAACACTTTGGGAGGCCAGGGTGCACAGATCGCCTGAGGTCAGGAGTTCAAGACCAATCTGGCCAACATGGTGAAACCAGAAATATTTTTGTGTTTTCTATCAAAAATACAAAAATTAGGTAGTTCTGGTGGCACATGCCTGTAATCCCAGCTACTTGGGAGATGAGGCCCGAGAATTGCTTGAACCCAGGAGGCAGAGGTTGCAGTGAACCAAGATCATGCCACTGCACTCCAGCCTGGGAGTGCAGTGAGACTCTCTGAAATAAAATAAATAAAATAAAATACTTTCACTAAGATTTTAAGTTATAAAAGGTAAAAAAAGATTAGTTCCTCCCTTTGAGTAGAAATGAAAGTTTTTCACCATATTTACCTTAGCCAAATAAAGGTTTAAGAGCATATGACTTTTCAGGTATGCATAAAAGATTTAAATCCCCACATGAAAGAGAAAATAAGTAATAATACATAGATGGCAGACACTGTTGTACATGCTTTCCATACATTCTTATTTCGTAAATAAGCACATTTAAAATATAAAAATGTATAATCCTAGCAGTGCCTTAGAACTATTAAAGAAGTTAAAAAATTAAATTTATAATATTCCTAAATCAGTCGGCTCTGGATGAGAGTAATGTTTCCTGCAACAACAGCATTAGATTTTTGAAACGTTAAGAATAGAACCCAGGGCCGGGCGCGGTGGCTCAAGCCTGTAATCCCAGCACTTTGGGAGGCCGAGGCGGGCAGATCACGAGGTCAGGAGATCGAGACCATCCTGGCTTACCCGGTGAAACCCCGTCTCTACTAAAAAAAATACAAAAAACTAGCCGGGCGAGGTGGCGGCGCCTGTAGTCCCAGCTACTCGGGAGGCTGAGGCAGGAGAATGGCGTGAACCCGGGAGGC
>NW_016803499.1:1790944-1804871 GCF_001698545.2 Rhinopithecus bieti | reverse complement strand
AGGTGGCGGCGTCTGTAGTCCCAGCTACTCGGGAGGCTGAGGCAGGAGAATGGCGTGAACCCGGGAGGCGGAGCTTGCAGTGAGCTGAGATCCGGCCACTGCACTCCAGCCCGGGCGACAGAGCGAGACTCCATCTCAAAAAAAAAAAAAGAAAAGAAAAGAACCCATGTATCTCTCCATGTAAATTAGAGATGGAAACTCCTGGAACTCTACAATAACCACATAACTTTGAGATAAAGGATACTCTTAAATTGTATATGTGTATTTTATAGTAATGCCAACAAATACTAAAATCTACATTATCTATTGAAAAGATCTATAGGACTCCTATAGATTTATTCTATATATTATGAATATGGCATACAAAATAGGACAAGGGAGAAAATAAAATAACCTGTCATTTTTAAAAGCATATCAAAGTTGGTTCAGTAACAAAAGATAACCTAGCAAGACTAAATATAAATCCCCAAATAAACAATATTTGGAACCAAACAAAGGAATTTGACTACAAACACCATAGAGCTTCAAAATCATAAGAAAAGGCATGAATAATTTTATGTCAACCAATTTGAAACACAAAGTGGAAAATTTTCTAAAAAATATAAGTGACCAAATTTGACTTAGTAAACCTACATATGTTAGTAACAGTTAATGAAATTAAATTTGTAATCAAGTCTTCCCTCCTACCCCCTAAGAAAAAAGACATTAGTCTGAGGCAGGAGAATGACTTGAGGCCAGGAGTTTGAGACCAGCCCTGGCAATATAGTGAGACCCCATCTTCACAAAATAAAAATGAAAATAAAAATTGGGCATGGTGGTGTGTGCCTGTAGTCTCAGCTACTTGGGAAGCTGAGGCAGGAGGATTGCTTGATCCCAGTAGTTCAAAGTTACAGTGAGCTGTAATCATGCCACTGTATTCCATCCTGAGTGACAGAACAAGGCCTTGTCTCAAAAAAATAAATCATAACAAAGAGGAGTTACCCTCTTTGGTGATTAACATCTAAAAATCGCAATAGATGGAGGAAAAAAGTTTTGCATTAAATCCAATACTCATTCATAGTTTAAAAAACAAAAACAGAACAAAGTATTTAGCAAAGAAAGCCTGGAAGGAAATGTCTTAGTCTGATAGAAATTAAAACATCGTGCTCAATGACAAAACTTTAGAAGCATTCATATTAAAGTCAGAAACAAGAAAAGATGTTACCATACCATATTATGCTAGAAGTCCTGGCCAGTAAAGGGAAGACAAGAAAAAGAAATAAAAGGAATTGGAATTAGGAAAGGAAGAGA
This sequence comes from Rhinopithecus bieti, assembly GCF_001698545.2. Classification (NCBI taxonomy): domain Eukaryota; kingdom Metazoa; phylum Chordata; class Mammalia; order Primates; family Cercopithecidae; genus Rhinopithecus; species Rhinopithecus bieti. Next base: position 1,803,581 of record NW_016803499.1, on the reverse strand, counting down.
CAAATTTATCCTTAAGAGCAGATGATTTCTATGTCTACGTAGAAAATCCAAAAGAATCTATTAGAACCGAAAACCTTTGTAACAGGTTGCTGGATACAATATCAATATACAAAAAGAATGTTCCTAAGTACTAATAACAATAAGAAAATTTTTTAAACTCTTCAGAACAACTGTAAAGAAGTATCTAGGGATAAATCTAACAGATGTGTAAGACCTTCAGGGACAGCATCCTAAGGCTCAGGGCATTAAAGAAGCGTCGCAGCAGTTGAGACACTGCACTTGCTAGTGGGGAAAGGAGCGTACAGAAGTAAATCTGATTCATCGCTAAACGTAATGCATTTCCAGTCCAAACCCTATCTTGGATTTTTGTGGGTCTTGGAAAACTATACCTAAGTTTCCTGTGTTAGAAGTAAAAGACCAAAAATTGTTGAAAGATACATTTGGAGAACAAGGTTGGGGGACTTGTCCTACCAGATACCAAGTGCTGTATATCTAGAACTGTTGCCATTGGGTGTCCTGCTGGTGTGGTTAACAGGGGTAGCCTTCTGTCATTTTCTTCCGGAGATGGGAAACTAATATCATGTGCTCTCAGTGTGAAACTTCAGAGATTCAGGATTTTCCTCTTTCGTGCTGGTCTGTGTGATTGAACTGTGGCACTAAATTATAAGTGACACTAAACCAGCTTTTAAAGGCCTGCTTTTAATCTTGCTTGGACAATGCTAAATGTTGAAGTCAGCCGTATAGAGTACAATAAAAGGTCTTTTGTTCCTTTTGTTATTTTGACAGGATTGTTTTGAATTCTATTTCTTTTTTAAAAAGTCAGATCAGAACTATGAAAAGGGTGGGACGATGTACCGAACACTATAGGCTTGGTCTTGTGGCATCTGGAAATTACAGTCTAGGTACAAAAGCTTGAAATAGGCAAGGAATGAATGAGGCTAATCGAAGACAGTCTTTCCAGCGGTTGAAAAGATGACTAACTAGATAAGCCCATTTTCATTGTATATTATTTGTGACTAGTTCAGCCCACCATGCCCTCTTAGAAATGTGCTAAACCAGGGATGCAAAAATGAGCATCTGAACCACCATTGCCCTGTGCCAAACCCTCACAGACATGACTAGTTAAACATAGAACTCTTTCTGTGTAAGCCTACTTGTGAACCTCAAAATCCTACTCATCAGTGTTCCAGGCAATCACAAATACTTAATACAAAATTAATTTACCTAGCTTTATATTATATTAGCTCTAATTTGTAAACCAAGTAACAGTGTTTTAAATTGTCAGTATAGACTAGGCGTGGTAGCTCTCACCTGTACCAGCACTTTGGGAGACCAAGGCAGGCAGATTACCTGAGGTCAGGAGTTCCAGACCAGCCTGGTCAACGTGACAAAACCCTGTCACTACTAAAAATACAAAAATTAGCCAGGTGTGGTCGCGGGTACCTGTAGTCCCAGCTACTCGTGAGGCTGAGGCACAAGAATCGCCTGAACCCACAAGACAGAGGTTGCAGTGAGCCAAGATCGCATCACTGTACTCCAGCCTGGGCAACAGAGCGAGACCCTGTCTCAAAAAAAAAAAAAAATTTTTTTTAATTTTTTTTTTTTTTTTTTTTTTTTTTTTTTGAGACGGAGTCTCGCTCTGTCCCCCAGGCTGGAGTGTGGTGGCCGGATCTCAGCTCACTGCAAGCTCCGCCTCCCGGGTTCCCGCCATTCTCCTGCCTCAGCCTCCCGAGTAGCTGGGACTACAGGCGCCGCCACCTCGCCTGGCTAGTTTTTTGTATTTTTAGTAGAGACGGGGTTTCACCGGGTGAGGCAGGATGGTCTCGATCTCCTGACCTTGTGATCCACCCGTCTTGGCCTCCCAAAGCGCTGGGATTTCAGGCTTGAACCACCGCGCCCGGCCTTAATTTTCAATATGGTGTTATGAGAGGGAGTCAGGTATGGTACAAATTACACCTTTTGGCTGTGGCTGCATTCCAGAGTCTTAAGTAAAACTTGGCTTGGTGGTGATCAGCTCCTCTGCAGGTGCCCCGCCCGTGTGTGCTCACCCTCTGGATGCTGTTGGACCCCTGGGCTCTATCATCACCCCTGTTTTCTCCTCCCCTGCCCTTCAGTGATCTCAATCCAGCCCCAGGGTCCACTTAGTGACAACTCCCAGATGTGCGCTTCCAGCCTCCACACTCGCACATCTCAGGCATTTTAAACTTAACGTGTCCCAGACAATTCATGATCGCCATGTTCTTCCCCAAACCTGGGCCTCCTCTGGTCTCCCCATCTTGGTAAAAGGCAGTTCCATTCCTCCAGTTCCGAGCACCATTGCTGGTGCCCTCCCCACACCAGGCCAGGGGAATGCCTGTGGGTACCACTTTCAGGCATATGCAGGCCGGGCCTTTTCTCATACCTCGACTGCTCACATCATGTCTCTGGATTGTGGCCCAGCCTCCTTGCTGGATGCTGTGCATTTGCCCCTGCCCCCATAGTCTGTCCTAGGGCAGCCCTGTGAGCATGGCCACAGGGCCATGCTCTGTTTCATCCCTCCAGCACTTTCCCATCGCACTGAAGTGAGAGCCTGGGTTCTCTTCCTGTCTACTGTGGCCTGTCTGCCTCCCTGGCTCCAGCTTGCCAAGCTCAAGTAATCCCATCCTCGCTGTCCCTTGAACCCATGAGGGATGTCCGTAACTGAGAACCCCTTCTGGCCTGGATAACTCTGCCCTCATACCTGAGGCTCCCATGTCCTGGAGCCCCAGTCCTCTCTGGCCTGTGCACCCCCACTGATGCTGCTCCGCGGCTCTCCGCTTCTCCAGGGCATCAGGGGGTCTGACACGTGGAGCTTCTCTCACGTCGCATGACTTCGCACCAGCACGGGGGCTGCACTGGGACAGGAGTCCCTGTGTCCTGTTCTATGTCGTCCTGGGGCTGGAGGCATCCCTTTGGGGAGCAAGACTCAGCAGCCTTTGTTGACCGCCTGCATCTCCTGTACCTGCAGAGGAATGGGTTGTGGGGTGTGGGGGGCAGGACCTCATCTCTTCCACATCCTCTCCAGTCCTTGCCATCAAGCCTCCTTATCTCCTGGAGGACTGAGCCCTGCCCTTGGCTGAGGAGGTAACCTCCTCGTTGACCCCGCTGACAAGAGTCTTGTCAGCACTCTGGAGACCTCCTGCCCACGCCTGCCCTCACTGGCTGCCTCCTGGCCGGAAGGAGCTGCCTTGCTCCCGCCTCACCCTCCCTCCGACACCCTCCTCCCTCTCTGATGTCCAACATCCACACCTCCCCGTCTGGGGTGCCTCTGCTGGGCCCCGGGCCCCACTTTTGCCCATGCTCACTCCTCCTCTGACATTCTTGATGTACTGAGAACGGATGGAAGCCGGTGGCACCCCCCATCGCTTCTCTCTGCACTGCATTGACCCCCCCCCCCAGGACAGGACACTTGAGGACCACAGTTGTCTCCTGCCTTCCTGTGAGGTGGACAGGCCTTTCCCCACTCCATCCTTTGGGCCCTCTGAAGGGCGCTGACACAGAGTCACCCCTGTACACCTTCCAAAAACCTAAAACAATCTAAGCCTGTGGCCTTCTCTGGAGATGCTCATCAGGGAGAGACGGAGGGCGCCTTCCCCCACACTGTCCAGGACGCAGTCCTCCCGGCCCCATCTTAGTCCCCACACTGCCAGACCACCCTCACACACACGCACGCACGCACACACACACACACAAACCAGGAGCACTGTTCTCCTGCCTCCCTCTTCATCTCTGTTCTTTGCTCCATGGTCCTGCCTGAGAGAGAAAGCTGTAGTGCAGACCCTCTTCCTGAGCCCTCCGTCCCATGCCGCCAGCTGCCTCCTGATTGTCTTTGTTCCTGTCTCACCACTGCTTTCACAGCCGCCCCCCCCTTTCTTCCAGCTCAGCTCAGCACTTGCCCCAACTTCTTCCTCTTTATTTATTTATTTATTTATTTATTTATTTATTTATTTATTTGAGATGGAGTCTCGCTCTGTCGCCCAGGCTGGACTGAGGTGGCGCGATCTCGGCTCACTGCAAGCTCCACCTCCTGGGTTCTCGCCATTCTCCTGCCTCAGCCTCCCGAGTAGCTGGGACTACAGACATCCGCCAACACGCCCGGCTAATTTTTTTGTATTTTTAGTAGAGACGGGGTTTCACCGTGGTCTCGACCTCCTGACCTCGTGATCCACCCGCCTCGGCCTCCCAAAGTGCTGGGATTACAGGCGTGAGCCCCCGCGCCCGGCCAACTTCTTCCTCTTTGAACGGTGCCATCATTTTCCCGGTCACCAGGCTCAGCCTCTGGTTCATAGCTCCTTTATTCCCCGACTCTAGTCAGACACTGCGTTCTGCTTTATTTTTGTCTTCAGAATGTGTCTTCTTGCTCTCTTTTTTTTTTTTTTTTTTTTCCATTCGCCTGCCTGTCACCCAGCCCAGGCCTTGGACACTCACTCCGAGATTACCCCACTCTTCCTGAGGCCCTGCCGGCTGGCAGAGAGGTCCCCACGTTCGTGAACAGCACTTCCAGCCTGTCGCTCCCACCCAGCGTTGTTGAGGGGCTCTCTTTCATTCATCTGTACCGCAGGTGTTTACTGAACGTCTGCTATGCGCAGAGTATGGCCACAGCCTGCCTCTGCGGTACAGAAGCCGCCTTTTAAAATCACTGCTTCTGGCCGGGCGCGGTGGCTCAAGCCTGTAATCCCAGCACTTTGGGAGGCCGAGACGGGCGGATCACGAGGTCAGGAGATCGAGACCATCCTGGCTAACACGGTGAAACCCCATCTCTACTAAAAAAATACAAAACTAGCCGGGCGAGGTGGCGGGCGCCTGTAGTCCCAGCTACTCGGGAGGCTGAGGCAGGAGAATGGCGTGAACCCGGGAGGCGGAGCTTGCAGTGAGCTGAGATCTGGCCACTGCACTCCAGCCCCGGCGACAGAGTGAGACTCCATCTCAAAAAAAAAAATTAAAAAATAAAATAAAATAAAATAAAATCACTGCTTCCAACCCACAAACCCTGTTTCCACTTCTTCTGGAAATGCATTCTCTTCTCCCACCTCTTATCCAAAACCACAAACTCCTAATCCCAGCTAAAATCCCACTTTTCTCTGCCTGCCCATTTTAGTATAATATGAATATCCCTTTTCTCTGAAATCTCCTTGCATGTATATATTATGTAGCTCCCTAATTTACTGAATGTTCCCATCTCCACAAATAGATTTTTAAGATAGAGACTATTCCTTAAACTATTTCTTTCTCTTTTTTTAAGAGACAGCATCTTGCTCTGTCACCCAGACTGGAACGCAGTGGCACAATCACGGCTCACTACAGCCTCAACTTCCCTGGCTCAACTGATCCTCCAACCACAGCCCCCCGAGTAGCTGGGACTGTAGGCATGCACCACCACACTCAGTTAACTTTTTTGTAGAGAGGAAGTCTCACTGTGTTGCCCAGGCTGCCTTTGAACTCCTGGTCTCAGGAGATCCTCCTGCTTGGCCTCCCAAAGTGCAGAGATTACAGGTGTGAGCTCCTGCACCGAGATCATTCCTTAAACTTCTTGTGTGGCCAAGAAAACCTGTGGCCCAGAATTGAGAGCAAGACTGTCACTGAGTAAACAGCCATTGATTTATCTGAGGGAAAATGCAATGGCTCTTGAAGGCCAAGGGGAAAACAATTTAACGGTTGAAAGGAAAAGGTAACTTTTCAAAGACTAAGAAAGCAGCGACGTAAACTTTGAAACATAAGACCTGTTTGTTATTCAGACAGTTAAGAATCAAAGTTTTCACTGAGACAAAACCGAAAAGATGAAGGGCCGTGTCATGGGAGATCGTAAACACCCTGCAAGCCAGGACTATGTAACCCCCAGTTTTTAGGTCAGTTCTCTTAAAAGGGCTCAATAACGTGGGTTGCGGTATTCTGTCATTAGGTCGCATGCACCTTGCAAGGTTATGCGATCACACCGGGGCCCTCCCCGTGGGTGATGAACGAAAGCCCGTGTTTTCCTCTGCCCGGCAGTGCTCAGGAGACGTGGTTCAACAGCGCCTTGCCTGACCTCACCCTCCGTCAGTCCTGGCATACCTTCTCTCATCCTCTGTCTGTACTTAGCACAGGAGAGCCTTTCTGTGACACATGTGCAAGTCTCTGCTGATTTCACTATCTAATGATATTAGAAATATGATTATAAAGTGATACCAGGCTGGGCACCGTGGCTCACACCTGTAACCCCAGCACTTTGGGAGGCCAAGGTAGGCGGATCACTTGAGGCCAATAGTTCCAGACCAGCCTGGGCAATATCACAAGACCACGTCTCTACAAAAAAAAAAAATTAAGATTAGCCCCACGTGGTGGTACATGCCTATAGTCCCAGCTACTTGGTAGGCTGAGGTGGGAGAATCACCTGAGCCCAGGGAATTTGAGGCTACAGTGAGCGATGATCCCTGCCACTGCACCTTAGCCTGGGCGACAGTGAGACTCTGTCTCTAACAACAACAACAAAAAAAAAAAACAAAAAAACAAAAACAAAAAAACATGGTATTGGTAAAACGCCTCCAGAGCTTCTGCGTGTCATCCAGAGCCAACTACAGTCTGATGGTGGCCAGGTGAATGCCGCCTTGCTGACGAGGCTTCCACACAGGTCTGATCAGGATCCAGTTGTCAGTCTCCCAGATAGATTGTCTGTCTGCTGGTTAACTTTTCATTTATTCATGCATGTGTTTTACAAAACAAAACCCAAACTGTGAAGTGTAGTCGTGAGGTTCAGATGAGTGGCGGGGACACGGACACCCTTGCCCTTGCTCGCTTAGAGTCTGTTGGGGAAACTGCTTTCTCCAAACACTGTGCCTGATATGGGAGATTGCCAGGCAGGAGGATGGAATCCACTGTAAACTCTCAGTGATCCCACAGTCATTATCCTCTGACATTGGGTGACGCGTGCAAAGTGTATTGTATTTGTTTGTGTGCTTACTGCAGACATGATTAAAGCAATGAACGGAGTAGAAACCACAATGAAAGAACAATGAAAAAGGAGTCAGCTGACTTTTCAAAACTATAACTTCGAAAATGAAAGCCATGGTCATTCATCTTTTATGATGAGCAATGTGATATGTTGTCATAGAAAATGCAGAGAACTGTGAAAAGAAAATCACCCCTTCTCAGAAGCACCACTGTTAACATTTCAGTATCATTTTCCTTTTCTGTGTCCATGTAAGAGAGTGTATAAAATAGCTGGTATCAGACAGTTGTGTTGTCCAAAGCTTTTGTCATTTATCATAGCATCAGTAATGTTTCATGTCATTAGTGTTCTGAAAAATTACATCTAATGGCTCCTTTATATTTTAGTAGTTATAAATGAACCACAGCTTTTCATTTTTACCAGGCTTTATTCCATGAAGCATTTAAGATAGTGTATCAGTTGGGAATTATTTTTCACTTGCAAGCAACAGGAAACCTAATTTGAACAAATAAGATTTTCCCCTCACAGAAATCTGGAGGTGGCTGACGGGGCTGGCTGAGCAGTTCCACGGTTCACAGCAGGTGCCCTAGGACTCTCCTAACCAACCCCCCACGCGTATTGATTCATGCTTGCCAGGCGGCTGCCCAGCTCCAGCATCACGTCTGTACATGGAAAAGGAAGGGAAAGGACCACACAGTACCGCCTGCTCTTTTCTTAGAAAACCAAAGCTTTCCCAGATGTTCCCCAGCAGACATCTTACACCTCACCGGACAGAACTGCCTTTTCTATTCACCTCCAGCCACAAGGGAGGATGAAGAAGCAAACATTTCCCTTCCCAGTCACATTAGAGTCAGGCAAGGGAGAGAAGGATGGGAGCAGGAGCTGGGTTGGCCAGAGCACGGTGTCAGCCATGGCCAGCCAGCACTGCTCAGGTAACTGTTCATCCTCTGCCAGCCATTTCCGTTTCCAGTCATTCCTTATGGGTAACATCACAATACGCCATACACACATGTTTATCCAAGTCTCTGATTATTTCCTCAGTAGGATGTCCTGGAAGTAGAATTAGAGGTCAAAGGTATTGTTAGGTTCATGTCGCTCATGCTTTTCCAGAAAGATCCACACAGATCCCTGGTGTGCTACCACACGCAGTGTCTGAATGCTGGACGCTCCTGTTCGGGACACAATCTGTCGTCCTGTCTCTGGGACGCAGCCTTGGCCCCGATGGGGCACAAGCAAGGCTCTGGCTGGTGGCTGGTCATCGTTCTTGTAGATTGCACTCCGAGATCGCAAGTCTCTTCCAAGGGCATATATTAGAGTGTTTTGCAGCCCCTGGGCCTGAAGGATCTGGAACAGGCTGAGCCGCTGCGGTCAGCTTCCCCATCCTATTGTCTGGTTTACCAATTGAATAAGTATTTTGCCCCGTGTTTCTCAGCAGGTGCACGATGGGCATTTGGGGTGGGACAGTTCTTTCCTGTGAGGTCACCCCAAACACAGCAGAACATTTTGCCTCCACTGGCCCCACAGGGAAAGGCCAGCAGCATTGTCCAGTCTGTGACGGGCAGCAGGCCCCTCCCTCATGGTGTTCTGTGCCATCAGCCCTGTGTTGGGAGCCAGCCAGACTCCTGTCCCAGCAGCTCGTGTAGACTGCTATTTAGCAAGAACTGCTGGAGCCTGTGCGAGGCTGCTGGAAGGGGAACGAGCTCTGGAAAGCACATCACCCCGCTGCTCCGCCTGTAGACAGGGAACAGGGGAGGATGCCCATGCCAGCCCTGCCCTCAGAGCCAGGCCTAGGGGAAGGGCACAGGGGGCAGGTGTTCTTTAGAGCCCAGAGGCTGCTCTCGCCTGGCAGAGCTTGGCAGGTGGAGCTGGGGGAGGATGGAGAGAACCTGCTGGAGCGGGGTGGGGAGGAGGGTGTTGGGAGGAGGTGACAGCCATTAAATCAGGGCGTGGCAAGGGGGAGAGAGAACCCAGGGCACTGGTGTAGGCCTGAGGTGGCCACCCCTGAGGGGACTGTGGGGGCAAGGGGCAGGTCAGCAGGCAGTGGCTGGACGGAGCGGGGCTTTAGGTTGGAGAAACAGCATGTGCAGGGGCCAAAGGTGAAGTTTCAGGCTTCAGCGTGTCTGGGCCCAGGTCCCGATGGGTCTTGCATGCTGTCATGGTTTTGTCCTGTGCAGTGTCTACCCAGACGCCTGGGCAGGTAGGGGCATAGATGCCACTGGGGGCCTGGTCCCAGCCCAGAGGGACACTTGGAGGAGAAGCAGGAAATTCCCAGACGTCTTTCATGGGGGTGACTGGGTGGTTTCAAGTGCAGTAATTAAGTTTCTAAAGTAAAACATCCTCTTCCTTAGAACATAAGAAAAGATGCCAGCCACAATAGGAGATGAGAGACTGGGAGGATGCGTGAATAGTCAGCTTTGTCTAAGAGCTCCAGGGGCCCAAGCAAAACGCTGGGAGTTTATTCTGAGGGAGAGTTAACATTCGTCTGTTTCTTTAGATTGTTAGTGAGTAGAGTTTTCTTTTGTTTATTTGCCTTTGAACCAATTCATAAAAATTAATATTTAAAAAAAATTTTTTGTTTGAGACAGACTCTTGCTCTGTCACCCAGGCTGGAGTACAGTGGCGTGATCTCGGCCCACTGCAGCCTCTGGCTTCCAGGTTCTCCTGCCCTCAGCCTCCGGAGTAGCTGGGACTACAGGCGCGCTCCCCCATGCCTTGCTAATTTATGTATTATTAGTAGAGATGAGGTTTCACCACGTGGGCCAGACTTTCTCGAACTCCTGACCTCAAGTGATCCTTCTGCCTTAGCCTCCCAAGGTGCTGGGATTACAGGCGTGAGCCACCGCACCCAGCCTGAAATATTTTAAAATCGAAAATGACAAATGTTTTCTTTGGTTCCACTAGAGACTGTGTCCACACAGCTGAGACTGCTTTCCTCACTGCAAAGCATGGAGCTGTCTTTCTGTTTCCATTCCCAGCATCCAGCCTGTTGGGGCAGCAGCAACACGGGGTGCCATCTCATCTTCGTCCCCTGTGTCTGCGGGCACTGCCGCTTTCTCAGCAAGCCGGCAGTCTCACCTCCCTCCATCCCTGTGGATGACCGTGGTCCCTGTTGTACACAGGCTCAGAGAGTGGAAGCTGCCTGCCTGGGCACGTTTACCTAACACTTGCTGAGTTGGGCCTGGGGCTGGGCCTGCAGCTGGTACCACCTCCCACCTTGGGCTGCCTTCGTTGGAGTCACACCTCTGGGGCAGGTGTGGCTGGTGAGCCCTGCCCAGCACCCATGGGCACTCTGACCCAGAAGACCGAGGATCCATGCCATCTCCCACACTGGCTGGGCTCCACTCACTTGCACCCTGACTGACTCTGGACATGCTGTTTCCACCCCCAGACATCCTGGGTACCCATGAGTGCTGTTGGGTGACAGCCACTGAAGGCCCGGCTCTGCTGAGCTGGCCCCTGGTCCTGGCCGGATCCTCAAGCTCGGTTCACCCCAAGGGCTTCCTCTGCCCCCATCCACCACCCCTTCAGGTCTGCCTAGAATCCGATGTGGGCACTCGGTCAGGTGAGGTGATTTCAGGTGGTTGTCAGTTGATGCTGAATCCTGTGTGAGAAGATTGTTCCCTTATCAATTCTGTTTCTACTCTAATAGTGGCCTTGGAGAGGGGTCTGGTTTGATACTAGTCTGTTTAACACCTCTCCAGTACTCCTCCTCTTCCTCTTCGCAACAAAGAGAGCTCACACCCAGAGCTCAAGCAAGCAATGTCCCATAGAATGTATCAACTTCCTTGTCATCAAGGAATTTATTCTTTTTTGAAAAGGAGGAGTAAGCCTTTATTTCCTTATTTCCAAAATACAGCTGACTGAGTTGGAATGTATCTACTCTTTTTTTTTTTTTTTTTTTTTTTTTTTTTTTTTTTTTTTTTTTGAGACGGAGTCTCCCTCTGTCGCCCAGGCTGAAGTGAGTGGCGTGATCTCAGCTCACTGCAAGCTCCGCCTCCCAGGTTCACGCCATTCTCCTGCCTCAGCCTCCCGAGTAGCTGGGACTACAGGCGCCCGCCACCTCGCCCGGCTAGTTTTTTGTATTTTAGTAGAGACGGGGTTTCACCGTGTTAGCCAGGATGGTCTCGATCTCCTGACCTCGTGATCCGCCCGCCTCGGCCTCCCAAAGTGCTGGGATTACAGGCTTGAGCTGGGATTACAGGCTTGAGCCACCGCGCCTGGCCGGAATGTATCTACTCTTAAAGCTACCATCCCTTGAAGATATTAGTGCCATTTTTCCATTGACAGTAGTAATGTAAACTTTCCTAGTTCAGATAAATTTAAGCGTAAAGAGTTGATGTGAAGACAGAAAAAGCAAATAGTAGAAGAGGTATCAGATTAACTTGGCAGAAGTTCTGAAGGTGGCATGGGCATGGGGATGGCAGCAGTTTGAGAAAAGGTTGCTGTAATCCCACCAGAACAGAAAGGTCATGATTCAGAATTGGCCCAAGCGGGCGCAGAGGCCGGAGCTCCTCTAGGGTCAGCCTCAGGGCGAGGATTTGGGCAGCCTGGAGGCCAGCGGGGGACATTTTCTCTTCTGGCTCTGGCTTCCTCCTCTCTGAAATGAAGAGTTTAACCTGTGGTTCCTCATGGACGCTTGCACTTGTGTAGTGCCTGCTCCTCCGGGTCCTGGGGAGCTGCGATGCCTGCCCTGTGGAGAAGCTGCCCATCGGCCCATCTCATCTCAGTACCATCGGGGCCGCCGCCGCCGCCCAGGGGCGCGAACCCCGGCACTCAGCCGTTGCCGACCGGTGTTCATGAGCGTTTTCCTCTTACAGGTTAGGAATCTGAAGCGATGGGCGACTGGAGCTTTCTGGGAAGACTCTTAGAAAATGCACAGGAGCACTCCACGGTCATCGGCAAGGTTTGGCTGACCGTGCTGTTCATCTTTCGCATCCTGGTGCTGGGGGCGGCGGCGGAGGAGGTGTGGGGCGACGAGCAGTCCGACTTCACCTGCAACACGCAGCAGCCGGGCTGCGAGAACGTCTGCTACGACCGGGCCTTCCCCATCTCCCACATCCGCTTCTGGGCGCTGCAGATCATCTTCGTGTCCACGCCCACCCTCATCTACCTGGGCCACGTGCTGCACCTGGTGCGCATGGAAGAGAAGAGGAAGGAGAGGCAGGAGGAGGAGCCCCCGAAGAGAGACAGCCCCAGCCCCCAGGAGCCGCCGCAGGACAAGCCCTCGTCGCGGGACGACCGCGGCCGGGTGCGCATGGCCGGGGCCCTGCTGCGAACCTACGTCTTCAACATCATCTTCAAGACGCTGCTGGAGGTGGGCTTCATCGCCGGCCAGTACCTGCTGTACGGCTTCGAGCTGAAGCCGCTGTACCGCTGCGACCGCTGGCCCTGCCCCAACACGGTGGACTGCTTCATCTCCAGGCCCACGGAGAAGACCATCTTCATCGTCTTCATGCTGGCGGTGGCCTGCGCGTCCCTGCTGCTCAACATGCTGGAGATCTACCACCTGGGCTGGAAGAAGCTCAAGCAGGGCGTGACCAGCCTCGGCCCGGACGCCTCCGAGGCCCAGCTGGGCACGGCCGATCCCCCGCCCCTGCCCCCCAGCTCCCGGCCCACGGCCGTGGCCATCGGGTTCCCGCCCTACTACGCGCACGCCGCTGCGCCCGCGGGACAGGCCGGCGCCGTGCTACCCCC
>NW_016803499.1:1778851-1790764 GCF_001698545.2 Rhinopithecus bieti | reverse complement strand
TCCCCCGCCCCTGCCCCCCAGCTCCCGGCCCACGGCCGTGGCCATCGGGTTCCCGCCCTACTACGCGCACGCCGCTGCGCCCGCGGGACAGGCCGGCGCCGTGGGCTACCCCCGGGCCCCGCCACCCGCCGCGGACTTCAAACTGCTGGCCCTGACCCAGGCGCGCGGCAAGCGCCCGTCCGCCCAGCTCTACAGCGGCCACCACCACCTGCTGCTGACCGAGCAGAACTGGGCCAGCCAGGCGGCCGAGCAGCAGCCCCACGAGCTCAAGGCCCACCCGGCGGCGGCCCCGCCCGCAGCCCCCAGCCCCACCGGCAGCAGCTCCCAGCCGCTCACGCACGAGGCTGAGGCCGGCGCGGCGCCCCTGCTGCTGGATGGCAGCGGCAGCAGTCTGGAGGGGAGCGCCCTGGCGGGGACCCCCGAGGAGGAGGAGCAGGCCGTGACCACCGCGGCTCAGATGCACCAGCCGCCCTTGCTCCTCGGAGACCCGGGTCGGGCCAGCAGGGCCAGCAGTGGGCGGGCCAGGCCGGAGGACTTGGCCGTCTAGGGCCCGGGTGCCTGCCTCCAGACAGCTGTGTAGTGATCTTTTTCTTAGAAACCAAAACCAAAGTGCACTTCCCACCAGCAGATAGAACCTGAAAGTGAGCGACTGGCGTCCCAGGAGGTGGACGATGGAGGAGAGATCAGGTTTCCGTGTTCAATGCTTGCTGTTCTTAGCACTGTGAGTTGCAGTGGGGCTAACTCCCACTTTCTGAGTTTGGGGGTTGGGGGGACAAGGGTTGTGGGCCTTTAAGATCTTCACAGCAGCCCAGAAGTCTGGTTGCTGAGGGCTGTCTCTGGGGGTAACTGTTCCGTTGTGATAAAGCAACAGGTATCCTGCAGGCCCTTCAGCTCCAGGGCAATTGGGTTTGCTATTCCTAAGCTCTCCAGAGCCTCTGGGCAGCCCAGAGAGTCACAGAGGCACTTAGCTCTATCTCTGTTTGATACTTTTAACTTAGAGTTGAATTTCATTTGGGATATTTGCCAAACTGCACTAAAAAAAGATTTACAGCAAGTCTATGCAGTGTCATTTGTTTCCGAAATTGCATGTGAAGCCCAGGATATCAAGCCTCAGGCTTCATGACAAGTGACAAAGAGCAGTTACCCTCCAGAGGCAGGCTCAGTGGGCAAGGGCCCCAGAGGTTGCTGGCAGAAGGCAGGTGGAGACGCAGCCACACCTGAGGCCGTTTTAAACAGTTGAGGAAATTGACATAAAAGTGTGTTGGGTATGCCGTAGGTATTTATTTTCTAAATGATTATTTTGTGCTTTGAATGGTACAGATATGCCTATTTTCTCCCACTTTCTTTCAGGAAAATGAAAGAAAATAGTGTGTTTCTTTCTCTAAATACTGTTAAAATGATTAGTGGCGGAAACAGTGCTAATTTGTCCTAATGCATACTAGTAAAGATTTTGAACTTTCTTTTAAAAGAAATTTTTTAACTTCATGAGTCACCTAATTACAATGAGAATGTATTATATAAAACAAAAGCAGGGGAAAGTTTTAAGTGCATTCAAATACTTGAAGTTCTGAAGATTTTGAATGGGAAGTGAAAAGTGAACTACTGTTGCCAGGAAAAGATGAATCTATGACAATCGACACTTTAAAAAAACAGTACAGAATAAAACACTTCAAGCTTCCTAATCATTCTTTGTGGACAGCCTGTTTGCTTTCTGCAGTGTAAATAATATAAGTGTCTGGGGATCCCTGCCTGGGGAGGGCGTGTGCTCATGCAGGCTGTATGCCCCTTCTCCCTCCACACCAGAGCTGTCCTGACAGGGAAGGCTATTTATGTGTGTGGGCATGGCTGGAAGACAGCAGAATTTTCTGTCCTGCACACAGGCTGTAGTATCTTGGTCACCATTTGTTTATAAAATGAAGGATGGTCATGTTGAGCCTGTTTCTACTCCCACTTTTCACCTCCAACTTCTACTGAGTATCGTTAGCCCTTGTTCAGCAAGACCAATTTAATAATTTCTTTTATAAATTAACTTCTCGATGGTGCATTTGTGACCACACTCCAAACATACTTTCTGTTTTCTATCATAAAGGGTGCTCCACTAACAATCTGATGAAAGGAATGCAATTTCCAAGTCTCGGATTCCTGCATGCAACTAGTTTTCGTGTCAGTCAAACACAAAGAATTTATTCGTACATTCTGCTTGCTGTAGGATTCACTGGACAGGCTCCTAGGCTTGAAAATGCTAACCTTTCCATACATCTCCTCACAGACTTTCTCAACCAGATCGAGAAAGAGAGAAGTTAGCCCTTTGGAAAACTATGAGTGACTTTCTCACCTCTTACCAGGCTGGTGCATAACTACAGCCATTCTAGATGCATAACTTCCCTCCGAAGTTAACTCATTACATGCAGTGTATGCCATAGGCCTAGGGCAGCAGGACTTAGTTCTCGTGAGGGATAAAGGCTGCTGGAAGATCCTAGTGTGGGAAGCATTCGGATAAAAGCTTTGGCCATTTAGAAAATGCAGTAGCAATCATCCAAGAGCATATAAGTACAGCTCAAGTATAAGTGGATGTGAATACTTGCTTCTTTAAATTCTACCATAATAAATGTTCATAACAGTAACAGGCTTCTTGTTTACCCACAATTTGATTTTGAGTGGGGTTGGAGATGAGCATGAGAACTCATTGTATTTAGTTTTACATTTTAAAATTGAATTTAGTCAAAATATGTTTATGGAAATGCCAGTACTGTACAATTGACCATAGTCTAGTAGACCCATTTAGAGTGGATAGGAGTGTAGAATTAGATTCACCTACTTGAAAATCACTAATCTATAAAGAAGTGAGGTTTTGCAATAGAACAGTGCCTGTGGTGTTTTCAGGTTAGCATACTGATTTCAGTTCATGTAAGAAATGAAAGCATGTCTTACATCCTTTTCCTCTTTGAGGTATCCATGATTCTACAGGCTGGGTCTTTCTCTCTCGGGCAGTGTGAAATTGTTCTCTACTCAACTAGTCCTTTAAGACATTGAAACGTGCAATAAAATAGAAATCGCCTCTCTCCGTGGGTGAGATTCCAGACCATTTTTTTTTCTAGCCTGGAAATTTCACTGAAACTATTTTACTCTCGCTTTATTAGAAAGTTTTAAAAAATCTCTAAGCCTATTTTAAAACTCAAATGCTGTACCTATAGCATTTGAGTATTATATTTACATACATGGTTTTAAGCTGCTGTATACAATTACTCTTATATCCCTGTTTTTCTAAAATGTTAAAGATCACTATAGTTACAGTACCAAAATTCATTTTTTTAATTCNGCCTCTGGGCAGCCCAGAGAGTCACAGAGGCACTTAGCTCTATCTCTGTTTGATACTTTTAACTTAGAGTTGAATTTCATTTGGGATATTTGCCAAACTGCACTAAAAAAAGATTTACAGCAAGTCTATGCAGTGTCATTTGTTTCCGAAATTGCATGTGAAGCCCAGGATATCAAGCCTCAGGCTTCATGACAAGTGACAAAGAGCAGTTACCCTCCAGAGGCAGGCTCAGTGGGCAAGGGCCCCAGAGGTTGCTGGCAGAAGGCAGGTGGAGACGCAGCCACACCTGAGGCCGTTTTTAAACAGTTGAGGAAATTGACATAAAAGTGTGTTGGGTATGCCGTAGGTATTTATTTTCTAAATGATTATTTTGTGCTTTGAATGGTACAGATATGCCTATTTTCTCCCACTTTCTTTCAGGAAAAATGAAAGAAAAATAGTGTGTTTCTTTCTCTAAATACTGTTAAAATGATTAGTGGCGGAAACAGTGCTAATTTGTCCTAATGCATACTAGTAAAGATTTTGAACTTTCTTTTAAAAGAAATTTTTTAACTTCATGAGTCACCTAATTACAATGAGAATGTATTATATAAAACAAAAGCAGGGGAAAGTTTTAAGTGCATTCAAATACTTGAAGTTCTGAAGATTTTGAATGGGAAGTGAAAAGTGAACTACTGTTGCCAGGAAAAGATGAATCTATGACAATCGACACTTTAAAAAAACAGTACAGAATAAAAACACTTCAAGCTTCCTAATCATTCTTTGTGGACAGCCTGTTTGCTTTCTGCAGTGTAAATAATATAAGTGTCTGGGGATCCCTGCCTGGGGGAGGGCGTGTGCTCATGCAGGCTGTATGCCCCCTTCTCCCTCCACACCAGAGCTGTCCTGACAGGGAAGGCTATTTATGTGTGTGGGCATGGCTGGAAGACAGCAGAATTTTCTGTCCTGCACACAGGCTGTAGTATCTTGGTCACCATTTGTTTATAAAATGAAGGATGGTCATGTTGAGCCTGTTTCTACTCCCACTTTTCACCTCCAACTTCTACTGAGTATCGTTAGCCCTTGTTCAGCAAGACCAATTTAATAATTTCTTTTTATAAATTAACTTCTCGATGGTGCATTTGTGACCACACTCCAAACATACTTTCTGTTTTCTATCATAAAGGGTGCTCCACTAACAATCTGATGAAAGGAATGCAATTTCCAAGTCTCGGATTCCTGCATGCAACTAGTTTTTCGTGTCAGTCAAACACAAAGAATTTATTCGTACATTCTGCTTGCTGTAGGATTCACTGGACAGGCTCCTAGGCTTGAAAAATGCTAACCTTTCCATACATCTCCTCACAGACTTTCTCAACCAGATCGAGAAAGAGAGAAGTTAGCCCTTTGGAAAACTATGAGTGACTTTCTCACCTCTTACCAGGCTGGTGCATAACTACAGCCATTCTAGATGCATAACTTCCCTCCGAAGTTAACTCATTACATGCAGTGTATGCCATAGGCCTAGGGCAGCAGGACTTAGTTCTCGTGAGGGATAAAGGCTGCTGGAAGATCCTAGTGTGGGAAGCATTCGGATAAAAAGCTTTGGCCATTTAGAAAATGCAGTAGCAATCATCCAAGAGCATATAAGTACAGCTCAAGTATAAGTGGATGTGAATACTTGCTTCTTTAAATTCTACCATAATAAATGTTCATAACAGTAACAGGCTTCTTGTTTACCCACAATTTGATTTTGAGTGGGGTTGGAGATGAGCATGAGAACTCATTGTATTTAGTTTTTACATTTTAAAATTGAATTTAGTCAAAATATGTTTATGGAAATGCCAGTACTGTACAATTGACCATAGTCTAGTAGACCCATTTAGAGTGGATAGGAGTGTAGAATTAGATTCACCTACTTGAAAATCACTAATCTATAAAGAAGTGAGGTTTTGCAATAGAACAGTGCCTGTGGTGTTTTTCAGGTTAGCATACTGATTTCAGTTCATGTAAGAAATGAAAGCATGTCTTACATCCTTTTCCTCTTTGAGGTATCCATGATTCTACAGGCTGGGTCTTTCTCTCTCGGGCAGTGTGAAATTGTTCTCTACTCAACTAGTCCTTTAAGACATTGAAACGTGCAATAAAAATAGAAATCGCCTCTCTCCGTGGGCGAGATTCCAGACCATTTTTTTTTCTAGCCTGGAAATTTCACTGAAACTATTTTACTCTCGCTTTATTAGAAAGTTTTAAAAAATCTCTAAGCCTATTTTAAAACTCAAATGCTGTACCTATAGCATTTGAGTATTATATTTACATACATGGTTTTTAAGCTGCTGTATACAATTACTTCTTATATCCCTGTTTTTCTAAAATGTTAAAGATCACTATAGTTACAGTACCAAAATTCATTTTTTTAATTCTAAAACTATTTCTTATATTATCACTCACTTTCTCCTTTTTAAACTTTTACTGAGTTATTCTTGTATTTTTTAATAGAATTGACACCAAGAAATCCTTAAATTTACAAAAGAAAAATAGCAAGCCAGCATCTCTCTCATTTATCCTGGATTTCTTCGACTCTGGACAAGTAAGTGGATAGATCATAGAATTCCTACACAACAATACCTAGAACAATAACTATGAATATCATTTAAACATTACTTTACAAAAAATTAACCCAACAGGGTTTAGGTCTCCTTTCACTTTAGGCTTTTTAGAAAGTATTATTAACACTTTAATTATTTTGTATTACTGAATAAAGTCCTTTTTTCTGAATTTTTTGAACTTCTGATATTTGTAACACTAATTCATGAATCTCCACCAAAATAAATACTTATAGAGAGTATTGCATGATTTAAGAGAGTAAATACATTTTCCAAAGATGAGTACAGTCCTGCCACCATCACCACCTGCCACTCCCACAAATTGAGGATATCCTACATAACCTTTAATGTAACATATGGACATTGTACATTTAAGATCAGGCAAGGCACTTTTCTCCCTAATTTTATATTACAGTGCAAATCTTGCGTTGACTCACTCTAAGGTTTCTGACTGCCCACAAGATGTTTTCCCCTTTACATTACAGAACATAACAAGGCAAACAAGTTAGGGATTTGAATAACACTCAAAGCAACAAACTGTTTCCAGAAAATGTCATATTTGAAGCTGTTTGGTGTGTGAATGTTCATTTAGCTCATATATTTGCAAAACTCTTACTAAAACTTAATTTTTGTGCCATAACAAGTGTCTTTCCTGGATTACACTGTAACTGGAAGTAAACATTTTCTAAAATAATAAAAGTGGCCTTAAGTTTAAACCACTAGTTCTGCAGTGGGTTGCTTTCATTGACAGACTCCCTAAGCAGGTATTCAGAATCACACTTTTTGTCATCTTGGATATAATAAGGAGGAAGACCTTTTTTCCTAACAGAAGCAGTTTGAGAAGTCACTGCAGGGGCGGTCCCATCTCTCACAGGCTTTCCCCAGAGTGAAAACACACGTTCTCCCAGGGTTCAAGCATTGCCGATGCCTGCAGCGAGTTCTTCTGCAGAAATAATATAAAAGTTCACCTTCTTCCTGTCTCGTTAAGTCCGCCCTTGAGCAGCGTTCTCTCAAGCCCCATAGGGCTTCATGAGAGCGAGAAAGAGATCTTTGCTTTAGGAGGCTGGAGTTTGTGGTTCTTGGGAAGCTGGCCCGCATGGAATTCTATGTAAGGGGCCCGCTGTATCTGCCTCTGTGACACTGTTGGCAACACTGGAATGCGTCTGATTTTCAGTGCTTGAGAAGGAACGCATTTCCCACCTGCAGCCTTCCTGCTTTATGAACCCAGATGTGAGATGATTCCCAGGGACACAGTATAACACCAAGCCGCCGGCCTGGGGGCTGGGAAAGCTTTCAGAGCTCCACACCCAGAACTCAAAACTCAGCTCCTCCAAACACAAATTGGTGGGAGTTTCCCATATTGCAGGCAAGTGCAAACACCTGTCGTGAGGGACAGTTTGGGGAAGACAGTCGCGGCCTGTGGAGGGAAATGTTTAACAGTCCCAGGCCGCAGCCTGTGGGTCCCTTGCTCACTGCGGGCCAGGACGGCCCGGACCCTGGGGACAGTGCGCGAGTGGTACCGACGAGAGGAGAGGGGCCGTGGTAAGAAGGCACAAGTGCATCCTGGGCAACATAGGGAGACCTCGTCTCTTCAAAACAGCAAAAAAAAAAAAAAAGGCCTGGCGCGGTGGCCCACGCCTGCAGTCCCAGCTAGTGGGGAGGCTGAGTGGGAGGATGGCTTGAGCCTGGGAGTTCCAGGCTGCAGTGAGCCGTGATGGCGCCACTGCACTCCAGCCTGGACCACAGGGCAAGACCCTGTCTTAAAAAAAAGGAAAAAAAAGCATGGACACACGGATCAGGACCGTTTCCCTCGGGAGGGGGTGGCGAGGAAACGGTGCGGACCCGAGTCTGAGCCTGGGCTGGCTGCACACCTGGGAACAAGCGCCAAGTGCGCTCCGCACAGCGCCGCGGGAGGCCCGGGAGGGACGCGGGAGCCACAGCGCCTGCTGCTGGCGCCACAGAACCCAGGCTGGCCGAGCGTGGAAGGAGACGCTTTCCGTGGGCTTTATCGTCTGCGCGGGCCTATCCATTAGAAGGGAGTCTCCTCACCAGGAACTCGCAACGGTCCTGTACGGTGGACAGTTCCACGCCCGAGTCCAGGTGAGCCGCTGTGGTCATGGACAAGGGGCTGAATCCTGCACCTCTCTTCTCCCACAGCTGACTTTGGGAAAGTTATCTAACGTCTTTGACTTTGTAGATGAGTTTTCTTGTCTGAAAAATTGAAATAAAGTTGCAAGGAGTAAAGAATGAACTTAAAATGCTTTGCCTAGTCCTTAACCCATAGCGATGCTTAATAAATGCAAGATTCAGGGTAAATAAAAATAATCCGCAGGCTGACCAAAATTTTCACCTGCCTACCCATTTTTATGGTTTACCTTTATTTCAAAACAAAACAGTTTTAGGCCAATTGGCTCACGCCTATAATCTCAACGCTTTGGGAGGCTGAGGAAGGAGCATTGCTTGAGGCCTGGAGTTCAAGATCAATCTGGACAACATAGTGAGACGCCCCTCTCTACAAAAAAAATTTTTTAAATTAAAACTAAAATTAGCTGGGCAGGCCAGGCGCAGTGGCTCATGTCTGTAATCCCAGCACTTTGGGAGGCTGAGGCAGGTGGATCTCCTGAGGTCAAGAGTTCAAGACCAGCCTGGTCAACATAGTGAAACCCTGTTTCTACTAGAAATACAAAAATTAGCTGGGCATGGTGGTGCATGCCTGTAATCCCACCTACTCTGGAGACTGAGGCAGGAGAATCGCTTGAACCCAGGAAGCGGAGGTTGCAGTAAGCCAAGATCGTACCACTGCACCCAGCCTGGGTGACAAGAGCAAAACTCTGTCTCAAAAAAGATAAATAAGGCTTGGGCCCAGTGGCTTATGCCTGTAATCCCAGCACTTTGGGAGGCCGAGGTGGGTGGATCACCTGAGGTCAGGAATTTGAGGCCAGCCTGACCAACATGATGAAACCCTGTCTCTACTAAAAATACAAAAAATTAGCCAGACATGATGGTGGGTGCCTGTAATCCCAGCTACTTGAGAGACTGAGGCAGGACAATTGCTTGAACCAAGGAGGCAGAGGTTGCAGTGAGCCAAGATCATGCCACTGCACTGCAGCCTGGGCAACAAGAGTGATACTCCACCTCAAAAAAAAAAAATAAATAAATAAATAAATAAATAAAAATTAGTCGGGCATAATGGCACTCACATGTGGTCCCAGCTGCTCGGAAGGCTGAGGCAGGAGCACTGCTTGAACCCAGGAATTCAAGACTGTAGTGAGCTATGATTATGCCACTGCATTCCAGCCTGCGTGACAGAGCAAAACCGTCCCACTAAAAAAAAAAAAAAAAAAAAAAAAAAAAAACAATATTATACAGCTTTAAAAAGGGAGGAAATTCGGACACATCCTACAACATGGATGAAACTTGAGGACTTCATGCTGAGTGAAATAAGCCAAACACCAAAGAACAAACACGACACAATTCCACCTGTACAAGATACCATAGACTGGTCACACTCATGAAGACAGAAACTAGAATGGAGGCACTAGGGGCTGTGGGGAGGGGAATGGAGAGTTGCTTCCTGGGGACCGTTTCAGTTTGGGAAGATGGAAAACTTCCAGAAAAGGATGGTGGTGATGGTTGCACAACACTGTGAGTGGGTTCAATGACCCAGAACTGTACACCTGAAAATGGTTAAAATGGTCAATTTCCTGTTATGTGTATTTTACCACAATTAGAATTTTAAAATACATAGATTCAAGAAGCTCATAACAATCGCATTTCAAACTGAACTAAAATACATACGGAAAATGGCGCGATGCCTGCGCATACCGCTTGGCGGATCTGAACATACCTAGAGGAAGAGACAGAAAATGGCTTCCTCCCCAGAGCTGCCCTCTCTGTCCTCTGTCTATGTCACAACTGCCCACCCTTTCTCTTGTCATTATTCATGCTGAAATTCCTCCGGGAAAAGAAGGAGGCCCTTGGGATGGGGGCTGTGGGGGTGGAGGGGTTGGAAGGGCAGGTATGGGAGGAGGGAAGGGAGGTGCAGAAGGAGGCAAGTGGCCTGGGATACAGTCACCCGCAGCTGTCCTCATCCTGGCGCTTGGTCCCGTGTCGGTTTGACAAGCCGTTAACTCACCCCAGAACACTGTTATTGGCCTTGATGTGGAATCTTCTTTGAACCATTTCATGAGTTTTCATCAAATTTCTAGTGAGAAAACAAAAGGTTTATAGTTCTTTAAAAAAAAAAAAAAAAAAAATCTAGGCCAGGTGTGGTGGCTCATGCCTATAATTCCAGCACTTTGGGAGGCCGAGGTAGGCAGATTGCTTGAACTCAGGAGTTCAAGACCAGCCTGGGCAACATGGCAAAACTCCAT
Organism: Rhinopithecus bieti; assembly: GCF_001698545.2. Lineage (NCBI taxonomy): Eukaryota > Metazoa > Chordata > Mammalia > Primates > Cercopithecidae > Rhinopithecus > Rhinopithecus bieti. The sequence continues at coordinate 1,780,487 of NW_016803499.1, read as the reverse complement.
CTCTACAAAAAATACCAAAATTAGCTGGGCGTGATGGGGCAAGCCTGTAGTCCCAGCTACTTGAGGGCTGAGGTGGGAGGATTGATTTGAGCCCTGGAGGCCGAGGCTGCAGTGAGCCATGTTCATGTCACCGCACTCCAGCCTGGGTGACAAAGTGATACCCTGTCTCAAAATAAAAAAAAATAAAAGGCCGGGTGTGGTGGCTCACACCTGTAATCCTAACATTTTGGGAGGCCAAGGTGGGTGGATCACAAGGTCAAGAGATCGAAACCATCCTGGCCAAAATGGTGAAACCCTGTCTCTACTAAAAATACAAAACTTAGCTGGGCGTGGTGGCACACGCCTGTAGTCCCAGCTACTCGGTAGGCTGAGGCAGGAGAATCACTTGAAACCGGGAGGGGGAGGTTGCAGTGAGCTGAGATCGTGCCACCGCACTCCAGCCTCTGCGACAGAGCAAGACTCCATCTCAAAAATAATTAAATAAATAAATAAAATAAAATGCCGGGCGCAGTGGCTCATGCCTGTAATCCCAGCACTTTGGGAGGCCGAGATGGGTGGATCATGAGATCAGGAATACAAGACCAGCCTGACCAACATAGTGAAACCCCGTCTCTACTAAAAATACAAAAAATTAGTCAGGTGTGGTGGCAGGCACCTGTAATCCCAGCTACTCGGGAGGCTGAGGCAGGAGAATCACTTGAACCCGGGGGGTGGAGGTTGCAGTGAGCAGAGATTGCGCCAACTGCACTCCAGCCTGGGCGACAGAGTGAGACTCCATCTCAAAAAGATAAATAATAAAATAAAATACATATGTATGTGTGTATGTGTGTGTATGTATATAGTTTACTCTCACTAACTTACATGTACTCTGAACACCCATGAAAATTCAGTTGTAGCATAAAATACATTTATAGCATAAAAGCAAAATATTTCAAATTAACTTGCTTAAGCTACGTAAAGACAAAGTTCATTTGAAATATTTTGTCATTTTTTCACTGGTTATGTGAAAAACCACATAACATACTTACACACTTTGGAATCAAGTGAGAGAAGGACAAGTTTTGATGCCATTATTTCTGTGTGGTACTCCAGTAAATAGACTTTCTGTTTTAGGGAAGAAGGGTAGTGTTCCCTCAAGTATATTAGGTTCAACATTAATTTCCTTCATAACTTTCATTAGCAATAGAGGAAAAAGATGAATTTTAACCAGTAGAGGACGGTTGCAGCCCAAAATAAGTCAAGGTGAAGGGTTTCCCCTTTATGGGATCTGAATTTCCTCTTCAAACTTTAAAATTAGGCTATTTGGCTCATTACATCGTAGGGGAAAAAAAGTAAAACCCCATTTGCATGAATTTCACCCAATTTGGAGATTATGTGTTGATCTAAAAATAAAAACATAATGTATATAAAACATTTTAGAGGCCCCAGAATTGTTTAGATAGGTAGGCTATCAACCTCCAGAATCAGCTTATGTAGGTATGAGAGATGTAGTGATGATGGATAGAGAAAGTAGTGGCTCCCAGGAGGAGCTCTAAACAGAAAGGGCAGGTACTTTGAGTTGTAGGCATGTGAAGGCATCCATGTGCATCTCCGTCTCTCTCTCTCTCTCTCTCTCTCTCTCTCTCTCTCTCTCTCT
>NW_016803499.1:1758361-1776645 GCF_001698545.2 Rhinopithecus bieti | reverse complement strand
ATAAATAAATAAATAAATAAAAACAAAAATCTCCCCCAAAGGCAGTTTCTATGGATTTTTCCAAATAAATTGCTTTAGACTTGGAAAGCAGTTTCATCACAAAAAGCCATGCAGGTCCCTGGGCTTGGAGGGGTGGCTGCCTCCCTGGGGTCCACCCTGGGAGGCCCCACACTCACCTGGGTGTCCAATTCCAGAGGTTAATGTGTTTGCTAGGAAAAGAAAAAAAAAAAGAATGCTTTCTTTCATTTCCCCCAAAGAAAGTGTGTGCCCACTTTTCCTAGTTTCTAGGCCAACAGACAACACATCTGTGAGTGCTAGAGGTAGCACCAGGGCAGAACCTAGGGCACCTGTTTGTCAGCCTCAGTCACTGCCACCTAATGGAACTAAAAATCATGTCACAGGGTTGCCTGAAAGGAGGATGGTAATGAATGTGCTCACTGCATTCTCAGATGTTAAGACCTATCCAATCATAAAAATCACCATTAAACACCATAAAATTACAAAAACAGTGTCGTGTCATGAATATTAAGGGAATCCCATGCTTTGGAACCAGTAAGGTGTCGACCCAGGTCTGTCACGTACTAGCTGAGTGACTTCTAGACAGTTTCCCTCTTGGGCTCTCAGTTTCCCCCTTGGTGAAATGGAGATGACACCCCAGTCGCTGTAAGGAGTAAGAATATTTCATGATGTCAGAATCAAATTGATATTATTCCAAGATCAGGCCAAGGGGGAGGGGCCCCAAACTCCCCTCAGCTCCCTTCACATTGGGGATGTCACTGACTCATAGTTTGCCCTCACACACTCCCAGTGGGCCAGGCTCATGGAGGGGACCAGATCTGTGAATGAAAACAAGCAGCATCACCCACAGTTACTGAAGGGCTATTCGTAACAGCAAAAAGGTGGATGCAACCCAAAGTCCATCCACAGATGAGTGGAGAAACAAAATGGGATCTGTCCATACAATAAATATGATTCAGCCTTAAAAAGGAAGGAAATTCTGACACATGCCACATCGATGAGCCTTGAAGACATGATACTAAGTGAAATCAGCCAGGATAAAAGGACAGAGACTGTATGATTCCCATTCATGAAGTATCTGGAGGGGTCAAATTCATAGAACAGAAAGCAGAATGGTGGTTGCCAGGGGCTGGGTGGAGGGGCAAGGTGGGTGAGTGTTTGATGGGGGCAGAGTTTCAGGCTGGAGAGATGAAAGAGTTCTGGAGATGGATGGTGATGATGGCTGCTCAACAGTGTGAATGCACTTAATGTTGGCAAATTTTATATGTTTTGATTCTATTCACAACAATCAAACATTTTTTAAATAAAAATAGAAATTGTTAAAATAAAAAAAAAGAAAGAAATGAGCTACAATTTCTTTGCCCCTCAGAGGCAGGGGGAATGAGGCTGCCATGCTACTATATTTGTGCTACCTTGGAGGCACTTAGGACATAATAACTCTAATTTTTTGGTCAGCTTGGCTAGTTGTTTTGCTGTGTGTACTAATTTTCCAGTTCGGGGAGAAGTTGTTTCTCCGTTGTGTGGACGGAAGGCGCTTGTTTTTCAGGCTGGCTACACATCTGGCCCACTCGCTATTGTCTCATCACTGCAGCTCACCTCCATGGCACCCCTGCCGGGATTCCCTCTCGGTGGATTCTGTAGAACACTGCCCGGGGGCAGTAAGAAATTGTACCCAACGCTTGGAATGAGCTCTGGATTAGATGCTTGCTGAGGGCAGCTTTTGTGGCCACATGAGGTATGCTGGAGTGTTGCAGGAGGTGGCTAGTCAGGCTTGAGCGTGGCAGGAGAGGGCTCCCTCCACCTCACCAGGAATGTCAGGCGACCATCAGGTGATGGTCAGGCAGTTGTCACACTCTCTCTAAAACAATCATTGGTCACAGCCAGTGCCAGGGAAAGGCAGTCTCCCAATAAACAGAAACACCAGAAAATGGTGATCACAGCTTCCCAATAAGCTCCAGGAGTTGGGTGAGCAGCAACTTCTGTAAGGTTTTACATCAGAGAAGGAATTTTTCCAAGCCTTGTCAGCAAGGCCCTCCCCAACATACTCCCTTCCTCTAGAGCAAGTTCGGATCACCTTCTCACAACCTGTTCTGTTGATTGTCTGCTTCCCACCCTCTGGCTTTGTGGCTTTTGTGTTTGCCTGGCGTCGAACTCTAGGCACAATGCCTGGCACGCATAGGTTCTCGATAATACGTGCTGAATGAATGAATGTCGATAATACGTGCTGAATGAATGAACGTCGATAATACGTGCTGAAGGAATGAATGTCGATAATACGTGCTGAAGGAATGAATGCTGATATCTATATGTGAATGTGTGTGTGAGTGTAACTGTGTGTAAGCATATGAGTGTATGGGGGGGTGTGAGTTTGTTAGTGAGTATAGGTGTTTAAATGTATGAGTGTGGGGGGGTGTCTGTGTGTGTATATATATGTGTGTATGTGTGTGAGTGTGTGTGTGAGTGAATGTGTGTACACACTCTATTCCTTCTCATTGTACTCTCAGATTTGGTCTTAAAATATTTGGGACTAAATCCGGACAAAACATGAGGAAGATACAAAACCACAGAACGGCAGTGTGGCCTGGAAAGGAAGAACTTTTGTTTGTTTGTTTGTTTCTTGTTGTTTTGTTTGTTTGTTTTGAGACAGAGTCTCGCTCTTGTCGCCCAGACTGGAGTGCAATGGCACGATCTCGGCTCACTGCAACCTCCGCCTCTGGGTTCAAGCGATTCTCCTGCCTCAGCCTCCCAAGTAGCTGGGATTACAGGCGCCACCACCACACCCTGCTTATTTTGTGTTTTAGTAGAGACAGGGTTTCACCATGTTGGTCAGGCTGGTCTCGAACTCCTGACCTCGTGATCTGCCTGCCTTGGCCTCCCAAGTGCTGGGATCACAGGCGTGAGCCACCGCGCCTGGCCGGAAGAACTTTTTTTCTTAAGAAAACGAAAACTTAGCATCACCGATGGGAGCCCGAGTCTCAAGCCTTCCCTAACCACACGCACTCCAGGGGTAGGTCCCAGAGCCTCCCTCCTTACCACCGCGAGTGGCGGCTGCACAGGTACGGAGGTTTTCAAAATTCACTAAACTGCATCATTAAAATTAATTTATATTGTTATATGTAAATTTTGTGTCAATAAAGTTTTCAAAGGAAATATATATATTTGCGGGTGCATATATGTAAATATATATCGATGAATACGAATCCTTAACTTGACACAAAATCGTCGACTCTTCCGTTCCATGTATTTCCCTCTCTTTGATTCTCAGCAAGGTTTTATGGCCGAGCCGGTCTGCGGGCGAGAGGAACCCCACAGGATGGGGAGCCCGGCTGCTGCCAGGTGGCCCCGCCGCGTAAAGGACCACAGCTGGAGGGGTGGAGGGTCCCGTGGCTGCTCTAACAAAATCCCACAGATGCGGTGGCTTACAGGCCGCCCAGTACAGTCGCATTCCCACAGTTCTGGGCGTCCGGAATCGGTCCCACGGTCCCCAGCCTCTGCCCCACGGTCACTTCCCTTCGCCTCCTCGCCCTCTCCTACAAGGACGCTTTGATGACATTTGGGGTCCGCCCGGATCATCCAGGACGATCTCCCTAACTCTGGACCCTTAGCCTGGTCACATCTGCAGAGCCCCGTGGGCGATAGAAACTGGTGTTTGCAGGGGCAGGGATCAGGGCCCGGGCACGGCGGGTGGGTATTCCGGGCTGGATGGCACCGTCACCCCGCCTTGAAAGTCTCGAACTTCCCCTCGCTTGGACCCGTGGCGCGGAGCAGAGACGAGGGCGCCCCTGGAATCGACGGGAAGCGCCCCCCGGACAGGCCTGCGGGGAGACCCGAGNGTCGATAATACGTGCTGAAGGAATGAATGCCTCGTTAAACACTGTGGGAGTCAGACAGTCACGTCCAGGCCACCAAATCACACACTTGCAACCTCTGCTCTACTCGGTTCTAATAGGGCTGATGATTCACTCAATAGACACAAGTGCCAATGAGCTGACCTTCCTCCAGAAAAGTTGGTACTTGTTCATCTACCTCTGTGCGGCATTCGTGGGTGCGACGCACACAGAAGTGGACCCGACACTTCCGGCTTCCCACCAAACTGCGGATTACGTTGTCCAGTAATGGGCTGGGGGAGAGGATCTGCAGCCTCAAAGGGCTTCACTGGGTTCCAAATACCAAAATGGAAATAGAGACTTTTACAGAATATAGGAGGTGCCCTTCCTTCTTATTTTCCTTGAAAGTTCAAAGCACATTAAACAGGGGAGGGGAGAATGACTGACTTTTGAAAGTCAGTCATTTGTGCATGAGTTCAGTAAGCCGTAAGAAAGCTCTTAATCCCGGCTACAGCCTGCATAGCTGACTGTAGGAGGAGGCCCACAGAGGCCTGTAGGAAGCTGGCAGAGGGGTGAGGGTGGAGAGGGAGCTGAAGCACAGCCCCCAGGTCCCCCAGCCCCAGCCTCAATGGGCCTGGCCTCCCTCACTTCCCCAATGGCACCTGTGGGCTGCAGGTGCTGAGGAACTATGTACATGCACAATGGGTCACTTGTGGCAGAATTGAACAGAGTGGTCTTAAAAGCAGTCCTGAGCTACAAATTTTCACTTTCAGCGTCTTCGAAAACCATACAGAAAGTACAATAATCAGAAAGCACATCCCACCTCCATTTTAGCATTTACCTCGTGTGTGTGTGTGTGCGTGTGCGCCTGTATGTATATGTAAGTGTATCTGTGTATGTGTCCGTGTGTGTGTTCGTGTGTGTGTATGTGAGTGTAAGCCTGTGTCTGTGTGTATATGTGTGTGTATGAGTGTGTGTGAATGTTTATGTGTCGATGTGTGTGTTTGTGCTGTATGAGTGTATGTCTGTGAGTGTATCTGAGTGTGTCTATATGTGTATGTGAGTGGGTGTATCTGTTAGTGTGTGTCAGTGTGTATGACTGAATGCGTATGAGTGTGAATGTGTGTGAGTGTATGTGTCTGTGTGTATCTGTGTGTGTTTGTATCTGTGTGTGTCTATATGTGTATGTGAGTGGGTGTATCTGTGTGTTAGTGTATGTCAGTGTGTCTGTGAATGCGTGTGTATGAGTGTGAATGCGTGTGAGTGTATGTGTCTATGTGTATATCTGTGTGTGTGAATCTGTGTCTATATGTGTATGCGAGTGGGTAGGTGATATGGTTTGGCTGTGTCCCCACCCAAATCTCATCTTGAATTGTAGCTCTCATAATTCCCACATGTGGGAGGGACCTGGTGAGAGATCATTGAGTCATGGGGGCGGTTTCCCCCATACTGTTCTTGAGGTAGTGAGTAAGTCTCACGAGATCTGATGGTTTTATCAGGGCTTTCCCCTTTTGCTTGGCTCTCATTTTCCCTCTTTGCCTGCTGCCATGTAAGATGTGCCTTTCGCCTTCTGCCATGATTGTGAGGCCTCCCCAGACACGTGGAACTGTGAGTCCATTAAACCTCTTTTTCTTTATAAGTTACCCAGTCTCGGGTATGTGTCAGCAGCATGAAAATAGACTAATAAAGTATGTCTGGGTGTATAGTTAGTGTATCTGTTTGACTGTGAGTATACGTGTGAGTGCCTGTATGTGGGTGTGGGCGTATGAGTGTGAATCTGTGTCTGAGTGTGTGTGTGAATGGGTTTGTCTGTGTGTTAGTATATCTCTGAGTAGGAGGGTGAATGTATCTGTATGAGTGTGTGTCTGTGTGTCTATGAAAGTGTATGTGTGTATCTATATGTATGTCTGTACATGTGAATGTGTGTCTGTGTATGTGATTGTGTCTGTATCTGTATGAGTGTGTGTGTGTGTGCGTGTGTGAATGTGTGTGAGCATGTGTTTGTGAGTGGGTGCCTGTGAGGATGTTAGTGTATCTATATGTGAATGTGTGTGTGAGTGTAACTGTGTGTAAGCATATGAGTGTATGGGGGGGTGTGAGTTTGTTAGTGAGTATAGGTGTTTAAATGTATGAGTGTGGGGGGGTGTCTGTGTGTGTATATATATGTGTGTATGTGTGTGAGTGTGTGTGTGAGTGAATGTGTGTACACACTCTATTCCTTCTCATTGTACTCTCAGATTTGGTCTTAAAATATTTGGGACTAAATCCGGACAAAACATGAGGAAGATACAAAACCACAGAACGGCAGTGTGGCCTGGAAAGGAAGAACTTTTGTTTGTTTGTTTGTTTCTTGTTGTTTTTGTTTGTTTGTTTTTGAGACAGAGTCTCGCTCTTGTCGCCCAGACTGGAGTGCAATGGCACGATCTCGGCTCACTGCAACCTCCGCCTCTGGGTTCAAGCGATTCTCCTGCCTCAGCCTCCCAAGTAGCTGGGATTACAGGCGCCACCACCACACCCTGCTTATTTTTGTGTTTTTAGTAGAGACAGGGTTTCACCATGTTGGTCAGGCTGGTCTCGAACTCCTGACCTCGTGATCTGCCTGCCTTGGCCTCCCAAGTGCTGGGATCACAGGCGTGAGCCACCGCGCCTGGCCGGAAGAACTTTTTTTCTTAAGAAAAACGAAAACTTAGCATCACCGATGGGAGCCCGAGTCTCAAGCCTTCCCTAACCACACGCACTCCAGGGGTAGGTCCCAGAGCCTCCCTCCTTACCACCGCGAGTGGCGGCTGCACAGGTACGGAGGTTTTTCAAAATTCACTAAACTGCATCATTAAAATTAATTTATATTGTTATATGTAAATTTTGTGTCAATAAAGTTTTCAAAGGAAATATATATATTTGCGGGTGCATATATGTAAATATATATCGATGAATACGAATCCTTAACTTGACACAAAATCGTCGACTCTTCCGTTCCATGTATTTCCCTCTCTTTGATTCTCAGCAAGGTTTTTATGGCCGAGCCGGTCTGCGGGCGAGAGGAACCCCACAGGATGGGGAGCCCGGCTGCTGCCAGGTGGCCCCGCCGCGTAAAGGACCACAGCTGGAGGGGGTGGAGGGTCCCGTGGCTGCTCTAACAAAATCCCACAGATGCGGTGGCTTACAGGCCGCCCAGTACAGTCGCATTCCCACAGTTCTGGGCGTCCGGAATCGGTCCCACGGTCCCCAGCCTCTGCCCCCACGGTCACTTCCCTTCGCCTCCTCGCCCTCTCCTACAAGGACGCTTTGATGACATTTGGGGTCCGCCCGGATCATCCAGGACGATCTCCCTAACTCTGGACCCTTAGCCTGGTCACATCTGCAGAGCCCCGTGGGCGATAGAAACTGGTGTTTGCAGGGGCAGGGATCAGGGCCCGGGCACGGCGGGTGGGTATTCCGGGCTGGATGGCACCGTCACCCCCGCCTTGAAAGTCTCGAACTTCCCCTCGCTTGGACCCGTGGCGCGGAGCAGAGACGAGGGCGCCCCTGGAATCGACGGGAAGCGCCCCCCGGACAGGCCTGCGGGGGAGACCCGAGCCCCCACCCACCCTGTCTACACAGCGATTCATGCAGGAGCCTGCGCTCGAGTCCGAAGTCAGGCTGCGTGAGACGCCGCGGCGGCCCCACGACCCGACGGTGGAACCCGGGCCCGGCCGCCCCGCTGGCCTCCTCGTGCCTGCGCGATTCGAATGCTGCGGCTCCGGGCAACAAGGCCTGGCCACCCGGACACCAGGGAGCCGGCGGCTCAGGCTGGAGGAGAGCGGGTGGCACACTGGCGGGCAGGGGACACGGGACAGCCAGCCGGAGGGCAGCAAAGAGGGGCGAACTCGGGAGTGGGAAAGGAGGCGAGGCTGACTTCGCGGCTGCGGGGAGAACGGCCCAGCGGAGGGCACCGCGCCACGGCGGCCGGGGGCTCCGGTTCCGGGGCTGCTCCGTGGCCTGCGGGATGCGGACGCGCACGGTGGGCACCTCCCCAGCCCGCTGACCTCACCTCACACCTCACCCTCATGGCCCCAGCATTGACCCTGGGGGACGCGCGGGCTGGCCCTGTTGCCCACTCGGGGTACGCTCCCGAGGGACACGCGCGCCTTTGCTCTCGCAGGACGAGGTTGCTCAGCAACTTCCCCGGCCCCATGGACCCCCGGGGCGGCATCCTGATGTTTCAGTTGGGGGCATCCAGACAGAATCAAGACTTGGTCCAGGTTCTGCACATGGCTCACGCCTATAATCCCAGCACTTTGGGAGGCCGAAGTGTTAGGATCACTTGAGTGAAAAGTTCAAGATCAGCCTGGGAAACATAGTGAGACCCCGCCTCTAAAACAAGTTAAAAAAAAACAAAACAAAACAAAACAAATTAGCCGGGCGTGGTGATGCAACGCCTGCAGGTAGTCCCAGCTACTAGTGAGGGTGGGGAGGGTGGGGGGTGTGGAGGCTGCAGTGAGCTATGATGGTGCCGCTGCAGTCCAGCCTGGGCAACAGAAGGAGACCCTGTTTAAAAAAATAAAAAGCTTTGGCCTAAAGGGGAAAAAAATGGCCTAAAGGTTTGCTTCAGGTCACACCAGGATGCAGAAAGCACAAGCAGTGACTCCCGGGCAGCGCTGTGGGCTAATAAGCACGGTTGGTAAGAGGCAGACCCCCTGCTGAAGCCCAGGTCCTCAGATGCAAGCCCACAGCTCCTCCACTGAGCGAGACTAAAACCAGAGCCCAGGCAGCTTCAGGGGTGCAGAAGCAACGCTTGCCATCAAAACAGGTGGTTTGGGGGTGGTGAGAGAGGGAGGTGAGAGGAGAGGAGGGAGGGAGTGGGGTCAGGAGGCCAATGGGCACCCCTACCTCCTCACTAACAGAGCAGGCAGAGCTCTCAGCCTGGGCATGGTGGAGCCCACTATGGTGAGATCCTGCTGAAAATACCCTGCACTTTGAAAACAGCCACATCCAGGAATCCAGGATCACTGGGTGGGGACTGCAGTCCAAAGACAGGATGCTGAGCAAGGATGCTACCCACGTTTGTGTGAGCTGAACACTTCTAAAGCTAGAGGCTCTGTTTCATTTCATAGCAGCCTATTGGTTATCTAACTTTAGCTTACACAAGAGGCACTTGGAGGCCTTGTTAAAAATAGATTCCTGGGGCCGGGCACAGTGGCTCATGCCTGTAACCCCAGTACTTTGGGAAGCCGAGGCAGGTGGATCATGTAAGGTCAGGAGTTTGAGACCAGCCTGGTCAACATGGTGGAAACCCATCTCTACTAAAAATACAAACAAATTATCTGGGTGTGGTGGTGTGTGCCTGTAGTCCCAACTACTCGGGAGGCTGAGGCAGGAGAATTGCTTGAACCCGGGAGGCAGAGGTTGCAACGAGCCGAAATCGCACCACTATACTCCACCCTGGGTGACAGAGCGAGACTCCAGCTCAAAAAAAAAAAAAAAAGAAAAGAAAAGAAGAAAGATTCCTGGTCCCCAGAGCTTCTGCATCAGCAGGTAAGGTTAGAGTTCAGGAATTTGCATTTCTAATAAGCTCCCAGGTGATACCAATGCTGCTGGTCCATGGACCACAATCTACAAGAACCACTGTCACGCCAGAGACGCACAGTCAACAACCTGCACAACTATACACAGCAGCCCTAAACATCACAAAAGCACCTTTAACAAAAACAGCTTGCAGGCCTGCTTGTGGGAGAATAAACCAGGCTGAAAAAATGACAGCCAGGCCGGGCGCGGTGGCTCACGTCTGTAATCCCGGCACTTTGGGAGGCCAAGGCAGGCGAATCACGAGGTCAGGAGTTCAAGACCAGCTTGGCCAACATGGTGAAACCCCATCCCTACTAAAAATACAAAAAAAAAAAAAAATTAGCTGAGCATAGTGGCAGGTGCCTGTAATCCCAGCTACATGGGAGGCTGAGGCATAAGAATCACTTGAACCTGGGAGGCGGAGGTTGCAGTGAGCCAAGTTCGTGCCACTCCACTCCAGCCTGGGCAGCAGAGCGAGACTCCATCTCAAACAAACAAACAAACAAACAAGCAAAAATGACAGCCAATAATGTCCATTATTTACAAGGCAAAGACAGGCATGAATATACTTGCAACCTAGATAATTCCCAAAGTGACTTAACTGCTTCGTTTTTAGGTTGTTGGTCATCTGACATTTTTGGCAAGATGACCACAGAAATGAAGCATGCCCTTCTCAGTGCATCACACCAAGGGGTGTGTGATACCATAGTGACTTAGTTAAGCACACCTTGGCTGTTTGCTTACAGCGGCATCTTCCCAGTTTCTCTGCTATAAAGCTAACAAGTTGGAGAGATACTCTGAGATGATGCAAAGCCTGTCTCCTCACACTTTCCCCCTGGATTTTAGCATCCATCAGTTGCTCTCACCTGCAGCATTTTTCCTGGGGGCTTTGCCCACGGCTGCCTTTCTATTGCTTTTTTTCCTTCTGCGTCTGCTCACTGGACCACTCCTTCTCAGCTGCCTTTGTCTCCATGTGAGCTCACCATGGGCTTGTAGACAACAAAATCCCAGGACTTTTACTGATAAAATAGCTAACAATGCACAGTTTACAAAGTGCTCTCACTTACACTATCTCATTTGATTTCCTCACATGAACAGCTGCCCAGAAAAGCCTCTGCATTCGGGGACCCCTGCAATGGGTCCAGCCTAAGTGGAACAGACAACACTGTCCTGGTTAAATCATCTTGTTCATTGGGTGCCAGCCCAGTTAGTTGAGTCATTTGCCGTATTAACGTGGTGTCACTGGGAAATGAAGTAAACGGACTTTCTCTATCATTATTCAAGTCATTGGTAAAAATATTGAACAGGACAGAGCTAAAACCTATAAATTTTATTTTCAGTAACACTTTACTATTAATTGGACTACCCAAAGAGAAAGAAAATGAGTAGTAGGGAGTGAAAGAATTATCTCACATGTATTGTTTCTTAGAAATTCTGAAGTCTATATTTAGCCAGATCACATGCTCTGTGACTGATCATAAACTCCTACCAACGGCAGAATTTTTTGTTTTCGGTTACTTTCTCTGGCAACTGTACTAGCTACCATGTGGTAAATGACACAAAAATCTCCTTGAACATATGCATATATCACTATCCTTCATATAGAAAATAAGTCCATTATCTTACAACGTCAGAGCAATTGTAGCCTACTATGTGCCTGGTGAACAGTAGGTGTTCAATAAATACGTGTTGAAGTAACAAATGAATGCATGAATGAACACATGAGTGAATGACTGTAAAATGTAGAAGGTAAGAGGTTTAAAAATACGGGTTTGTTTTTCTTCCTTTTTTTTTTTGAGATGGAGTCTTGCACTGTTGCCCGGGCTGGAGTGCAGTGGCACAATCTCGGCTCACTGCAACCTCTGCCTACCAGGTTCAAGCGATTCTCCTGCCTCAGCTTCCCAAGTAGCTGGGATTACAGGTGCCTGCCACTATGTCCGGCTAATTTTTTTTTTGTATTTTTAGTAGCAACGGGGTTTCGCTGTGTTGGCCAAGCTGGTCTTGAACTCCTGACCTCATGATCCACCCGCCTTGACCTCCCAAAGTGCTGGGATTACAGGTGTGAGCCACGGCGCCTGGCCTGTTTTTATTCCTTTTAAAGCAACATAAATTAAATGACATGACAATTAAATCAATAGAGTATTGCTTAAAATTGCCCAGGCAGTAGATACATGATAATGTTGAGAAAAATGTCTGGCAAGCAGGAGAAACAACTTCAGCACGCCAGTCTGTCTGCCCCCTGCTTCCAGGGCCCAGCCATTCCTGCTGTCCTGGTGTTAAGGTACCATCATTTCTCCTCAGGCTCCTGTAGGACCCTTGTCTCCTGACAGTCCACTCTCCATGCAAGAAGTCAAATCATGCCTCTCCTCTGTTAAAAACCTTTCCAGCAGCTTCCACCTCACTCCAAGCAAAAGCTGAGGGATTCACGGAGGCCCACGAGACCCCTGGGCCGGATCCCCTTGGCCTCCCCGGCCACACTACCGCCCCTCCGTTCCAGCCACTGCACCCTCTACACCACCACAGCTGCACCTCCTCTCCAGGGCTCCGCTCTATTGTCACCTTCTCAATGGGGCCTTCCCTGACCCTACAGTTTTATTTTATATTTTATTTTATTATTTTTTGAGATGGCGTTTCACTCTCGTTGCCCAGGCTAGAGTGCAGTGACGCAACCTCAGCTCATTGCAAGCTCCACCTCTGGGGTTCAAGCCATTCTCCTGCCTCAGCCTCCCGAGTAGCTCGGATTGCAGGCGCTTACCACCACATCTGGCTAATTTTTTGTATTTTAGTAGAGACAGGGTTTCACCATTTTGGCCAGGCTGGTCTCAAACTCTTGACCTCAGGTGATCCACCCACCTTGGCCTCCCAAAGTGCTGGGATTACAGGCAGGAGCCACCACCCCCAGCCGACCCCACAGTTTTAAGCTGCAGCTCCTACCCACCTTGTCCTCCTCCTCCCAGCGCCCTTTCCCCACAGCACGTGTCATCATCTAGCACACTAAAGATCTGGTTCATTCTGATTCCTGTCTTTAAATCAGACCTTATGTATAAGACGAGGGCAGGAATCTTGAGTTGCTTTGTTCACTGTTCTCTCCCCGACACCATGGAGTGGCACATGCCCAGCACGTAATAGTCACTCAAGCATGCACTGAATAAGTGAATGAATGCATCATACACTTTCGCATGTATAAAATATTTTTGAGATCCTTAGATTGGAAACACTAAAAATTATCATGTCTAGTCCTGGGACTAGACAACATATATTAAATATCTGTTTGGAAATAAGGGCTTTGCCCACACAAGACTTTACATTCCATTTAGTTTTTCTATTTTCTTCCTCTTGAACATCATTGTTTCTTCTGATGAAACACCTCAGACTGTACCAAATGGCTTTTCCTTGAAGTAAAGTTAAACCGGTAAATAAAGAACAAAATCAACACAACAGCAATCACAGAGAAAAGAATAAGGATAGGCTGGGCACAGTGGCTCACGCTTGTAATCCCAGCACTTTGAGAGGCTGAGGCAGGTGGATCACTTAAGGTCAGGAGTTCGAGACCAGCCTGGCCAACATGGTAAAACCCTGTCTCTACAAAAAGTCCCCCCAAAAATTAGCTGGGCATGGTGGTGGGTGCCTGTAATCCCAGCTACTCAGGAGGCAGAGGCTGAGGCAGGGGAATCGCTTGAACCCAGGAGGCAGAGGTTGCAGTGAGCCGAGATCATGCCACTGCTCTCCAGCCTAGGCAATGGAGTGAGACTCTGTCTCAAAACAAAACAGAAAGAAAGAAAGAAAGAAAGAAAGAAAGAAAGAAAGAAAGAAAGAAAGAAAGAAAGAAAGAAAGAAAGAGAGAGAGAGAAAAAAAGAGAGAAGAGGAAGGGAAAGGAAAGGAAAGGAAAGGAAGGGAAAGGGAAAAAGAAAAACAAAGGCTTAAACTCATAACTATGAGCCTCCTTTTGATTTTCCAATGTGGTTCTGTGTAAAACCCCTGAAAATATGAAGATTAAATTGTGTGCCTTCCCAATGTTCTTTTTAAAAACCCTCCTGTCTGGGGATGCCTGGAATACAGAGTTTCAGGCTGTGAGACCTTCCCGTGGATCTGGGCTGAACAACACTACTGAGAACAGGATAAGAGGGAAAATGTCCTACCAAGTCGGTCCTCCAACACAGAATGTATTGAAAATAAATTTGGGTGTCTCCATTCTCCTCCACCTCAACTGCATTCGGCAAATGCTCCCTTCCAGTCTGGAAAGCATTTCGTGAGTTAAAAGTCACAGAGGAGCTGGAAGGAGGATTGGAGCTGGCCTCATCTAGTGATCTTATTTTGTGGAACAGGACAGCAGAGGCCTGGAAAGAGCACATCTCGTTTTATCCATTCGTAACTCAACAAACACTTAATAAGACTCGTGTGCTAGGCGCTCTTCTGGCACCGCAGACATAGGAGTGAACAAAACAAAGTCCCTTGGGAAAAGGACAGTCTTTTCAACAAATAGTGTTGGGAAACTGGATATCCATACACAAAAGAATGTGGATACCTCACACTGTATGCAAAAATTAACTCAAAATGGATCAGGCCGGGCATGGTGGCTCACGCCTGTAATCCCAGCACTTTGGAAGGCTGTGGGTAGATCATTTGAAGTCAAGAGTTCAAGACCAGCCTGGCCAACATGGTGAAACCCTGGCTCTACTAAAATTACAAAAATTAGCTGGGCATGGTGGCAGGCGCCTGGGAGGCTAAGGCAGGAGAATCTGTTGAACCCAGAAGGCAGAGATTGCAGTGAGCCAAGATGGCACCACTGCACTCCAACCTGGGCGACAGAGGGAGGCTCTGTCTCAAAAAAAAAAAAAAAAAAAAAAATTAAAGGCCTAAATGTAAAAGCTAAACCTATAAAACTCTTAGAATAAAACAAGGGAAAAGCTTCATGACACTGGATTTAGCACTGGTGGTTTCCTGGCTACAACACCAAAAGCACAAGTAACAACAACAAAAATAGACAAATTTCATCAAAAATGAAAACTGTTGTGCATCAAAGGACATCATCAACAGAGGGCAGCCCACAGAATGAGAGAAAATATTTGTAAACCACTTATCTGACCAGGGTTTACTATTCAGACTGTATAAGCAACTCAACAACAACAACAAACCCTTAACTACAAAAAACAAAAAACTCCTAAACTCAACGACAAGAAAATAAACAACCCAATTTTGTTTTTTTTTGTTTTGTTTTGTTTTGTTTTGTTTTGTTTTGAGACGGAGTTTCACTCTTGTCACCGCGGCTGGAGTGCAGTGGCACAATCTCGGCTCACTGCAACCTCTGCCTCCCGGGTTCACGCAATTCTCAAGCCTCAGCCTCCCAAGTAGCTGGGATTACAGGCATGTGCCACCATGCCCAGCTAATTTTTGTATTTTTAGTAGAGACGGAGTTTCACCATGTTGGCCAGGGTGGTTTTGATCTCTTGACCTCGTGATCCGCCCACCTCGGCCTCCCAAAGTGCTGGAATTACAGGTGTCTGCCACCATGCCCTGCTAATTTTTGTATTTTTAGTAGAGACGAGGTTTTACCATGTTGGCCAGGCTGGTCTTGAACTCCTGACCTCAGGTGATCTGCCCACCTCAGCCTCCTAAAGTATGGGATTACAGGCAGGAGCCACCACACACAACCCAAATAACCCAATTTTAAAATGGGTGAAGGACATGAATAAACAGGTCTCCAAAGAAGACCTACAAATGGCTAATAAGCACAAAAGATGCTGAATGTCACTAATCATTGGGGAAAGGGCAAATCAAAACCACAATAAGATGCCACCTTGAGCCCATTTGGCTAATAGGGTACAATTAGAGAAATATATTTGGTCTTTGTCCCTGGCTCCTAGCACAGAGCCCCTAAAGCCCTTGGAATTTCCTGAGTGATAGTAGTGTCTTTTGTTATTCGTAATGAAGCCCCTATTGATCACATCTGAGTTTATGCTACGGAGGTGACTTAGGGTAAACCCTTACATAGCTTCAGGATGGGGTTGGTCACCGGAAAGACCAGGTAAGTAGGAGGTTGGATCCTTCAGCCTCACCCTTAAACTTGTGAGAAGGGGAGGGGACTAGAAATCAAGTTCTGAAAAAGCTCTTGAACAAGGAGGTTGGGAGAGTTTCCAAGTTGTGGGAGTGTGGTGCGCCTGCAGCCCCCACCTCATACCTTGCCCTGCCGGTCTCTTCCCTCCTGCTGTTCTGTGTACTTGAGCTCAGTTAATGAGCACAAATTCCCTACAGTATTGGTCTCTGACACTGAAGAACAACATTTTCACAAATTGAGTTTTAAAGATCTAATTGACTCTTATTAGCAATGTATGCAACAGGCAGCCTTTCGAATACAAAATAGAAGGCACTCGGCTGGGTGGCGCAGAACAATTGGCTTTGGTAAGGCAGCTTGAGTAGGGCTGAGGAAACGGTGTTGTTTGAGAAAAGCTCGTTGGTTATCACTGGGTGACTTTCTGAGGTAGGAGAATAGGGTCTGGAGGCAGAGAACCCAAGGCCGATTCACACTGAATTCCTAGAACTAAATCAAAAGGAAAACCCCGACATTTCACACCTAACTAACAAAAAAACCAGGGGCAGCCGGGCATGGTGGCTCACGCCTGTAATTCTAGCACTTTGGGAGGTCGAGGTGGGCGGATCACCTGAGGTCAGGAGTTCCAGCCCAGCCTGGTCAACGTGGTGAAACCCCATTTCCACTAAAAATACAAAAATTAGTCTGGTGTGTTGGCAGGCGCCTGTAATCCCAGCTACTCGGGAAACTGAGGCAGGAGAATCACTTGAACCCGGGAGGCGGAGATTGCAGTGAGCCGAGATCGCGCCATTGCACTGTAGCCTGAGCGACAAGAGAGTGAAACTCCGTCTCAAAAAAGAAAAAACAAATAAAAAAAAAAACCGGAGGCTACTCCCTTTGCAAACCCTACCCTTTTCTGCCTGGCAGATAGAAAATTGAAAGTGTCTCTGAGGGCAGCCAATCAGACGTTTGCATAGGATTGTAACTTTGTAACTTCACTTCAACCTCTTTCTGGTGGCTTCCCACAACCAGTCAGACCGATGGTGGGCCAAGTCCGCCTTTGCGCAGAAGTGTAACTTTGTAACTTCACTTTGCAATCAGAGGCTTGCATAGGGTGTAACCTTTGTAACTGAAGTTACACCTCAGCCTCTGCTTGCAGGTCACTACTTCATTTACACAGAGTGTACACCAGGTAACCAATGGGAAACCTCTAGAGGGTATTTAAGCCCCAGAAAATTCTGTAACAAGAGCCCCTATGCTCCAGCTGCTCCCACCCTGTGGAGTGTACTTTCATTTTCGATAAATCTCTGCTTTTGTTGCTTCCTTCTTTCCTTGCTTTGTGCGTTTCGTCCAATTCTTTGCTCAAAACGCCAACAACCTGGACCCCTCCACTGGTAACCTGTCCTTGTATGAGTTTAAGCAGAGGAGACCTCTCTATTATGCAGGCTCAGTGGACTGGACCGACCCCTTTTGATTGGTTGCTGGTAGTCTATTCTTTCAGGAAAACTGGCCCTGTTGGGGGATTTTCCTGCTTTGTTTCAGTTTCAGTTTGATTACGTGGCACTCAGCACAAGTGATTCCATTTTGGTCTGGCCTATTGGGGCCTAGTGCAGGAGCTCAGTCCAATTCAGTGGCCTCCCATAAATCTTATTTAACACCACCACTGTGCATATGTGGAAGGTAAAACTCGGAGACGTTAAGTATCTCAGTGTGTCACAGAGCTAGTAAAAGGCAGAGCTGGGGTCAGATACATTGATTCATTCACTCAAAAACCTTTTTTTTCCTCGGGTGCATACTATGTATCAGCCTCTGGGTCCTGAGCATGGGAGCAGAATCAGACACCCCGGACTGACAGGGCTCACGGGCGACAGGTGGAGACAGTTCTCAATCACAGAAATCATTTGTTCTCACAAACGGTGACACGTGCTAGAAGAAAAAGGCCTGAGAACTAGGAGGGCATCTAGAGGCACCCTTTCGGGTCGGGGCGTCCTACAGGCGCTGGAGGAAGACGTCTGAGCTGACATCAGATGCATGGGTAGGAATCTACCAGGACAGGGGGATGAGTGCCTTCCAGTGGACGGAAAAGCTGTCCGGTTCCCGAAAGTTTCTTTTTTTTTCTTTTTCTTTCTTTTTCGTGTGTGTGTGTGTGTGTGTGTGTGTTTGGGGGGCCGGGCAGGGTCTCGCTCTGTTGCCCAGGCTGGAGTGCAGTGTCACAATCGGCTTCACTGCAGCCTCAACCTTCTGGGCACAAGCGATCCTCCTGCTTCGGCCTCCCCAGTAGCTGGGGCCACCGCGCCCCGCCTGAAGGTTTCCTCTTTCCGCACTGGTAAAATCCTGAGCTGTGTCTGAACCTCTCAGCGGAAGGAAGGTAACGTGACCTCCCCCAGCTCACTCGCGTGACACTCGGTCCTCCCAGCGAACGGCTGAGAAGCCGTGGGAGTGACGCGCAGCCCCATTCCTTCACCCTCCGCGCCGGGTGTCCCCACAGAAAAACACGCGCCGACCCCACAGCTGCCGCCCGCTGCTAAGGAAGGGCCTTTGCACCCAAGATGGAAGCGGGGTGGGTCGGGGTGAGGGCCCCAAAAGGGGTGGGGAAGACCCTGGCAGGGAGAACACTCAACGTTCTCTGCCAGCTGCTGCCCTGCTGGTCCCGGGAGCCCCAGCCTCCCTTCCACAGGCGCTGGGGAGGACGCGGGCGGGGCCCACACACGACGGGGAGGGGCGGACGTAGGAGGAGACACATGGGGGAGGGGCAGGCACGTGAAAGGAGGCGACACTGGGAGGAGGGGCACCCCGCAGGGGAGGGGGTAGGGGAGGGGCACCCCGCGGGGAAGGAGTGAGGCGGGGAGGGAAGGGGCACCCCGCA
>NW_016803499.1:1745542-1755902 GCF_001698545.2 Rhinopithecus bieti | reverse complement strand
AAATACAGTGTATTTAATAATTTCTTTTTATGAAGTTAAGAAAATTGTCCTCAAAAGAAAGAGTTTCTCAAAAACTCATTGAATTAAAGCCTTAATTAAGCTTTACACAAAACGGATTATATCCACTGATGGTTACAAACATCAAAATTATTCAAAAGTCCCCCAAACACTTCATCCTGGAATTTTAACTAATGTCTGAAATTAGCTAATGCAGGAAACTTTAACTTAAGAACTTTTCTAACTCCTTAAACCAAACACAGAGTTACTCTATGGGGCTTCAAGCCCCTACCTTCTTTATCTGGTCCTTTACATCTAAAGCCTTTGGATATCACTAACTGAAAGGTTACTTTTATTTCAGCTATCTTCCTTATACTCATCCCTATTTTCTGATTTTCTAAAATGAGTTTATGTTGTTTTCATAATTTTATAAAAGTTATTTTCATTTTAAAATTAACTTCAACTCTAAGAGAAATGTTTCAGGTCACATTTAAAAAACAGAAAAATGGGGCCGGGCGCAGTGGCTCACGCCTGTAATCCCAGCACTTTGGGAGGCTGAGGCGGGCAGATCACAAGGTCAGGAGATTGAGACCATCCTGGCTAACTCGGTGAAACCCCATCTCTACTAAAAATACAAAAAATCAGCCAGGCATGGTGGCGGCGCCTGTGGTCCCAGCTACTCGGGAGGCTGAGGCAGGAGAATGGCGTGAACCCGGGAGGTGGAGCTTGCAGTGAGCCGAGATCGGGCCACTGCACTCCAGCCTGGGTGGACAGAGCAAGACTCCGTCTCAAAAAAAAAAAAGACTATGAGAGGGCAGGGAAGGAGCATGGAGGCTGCTTAGGAGGCTGGCACAGCCATCTAGGCTGGGCATGGTGGTGGCCCAGCGTGGAGGTGGCAGTTGAGGTGGTGTGAAGGGGTCAGAAGCTGGATATAAATGGAAGATGGGGCCTGTAGGATATCCCGTCATGGCCACTGTGCAACATGGAGAAAAAGAAAGGAATTGAGGATGAATTTGAGCTTCAGTTTTCACGGCACTGTGAGGCACAATGGTCAAGGGTAAAGGCCAGGGTTTACCCAAAGAGTCTACTAGACAACAGCTAACATCCCAAAGGACTGTGCACCCAGCTTAAAAATTAGAGGAAGAAAGAAAAGAATTAGTAATCACTCCCTCCTAAGACTGCAAGAAACTTTGCCTGTTTAATCCATGGTATTCAGTGGAAAGTGGTCATCCTGCCCCAGATAACTTATAACCATAAGCTAGTTCTCAGGCATATTTTTAGCCTGAGCTCACACAACTAGTTGGACAAAAATCCCTTCAAGGTGACAGCTGGGTTTAAGGTGTCTCTAACCTGGGGCAAGCACCTGCCAGTCCTCCCGGGAGGGATCATCTTCGTCCTGTGTCTCAAAGAAGCCCCACATGATCTTCCAGTAAGCGGCTATTGAAGGAGTAATGGTCTTTTCCCCTTTCTGCAGCAAGAAAAAAGTCATTTTTAAAATTTTCCCTTACACAGCTTACAGACAAAAACCCAGTACATGCACAAAGCAATGAGGCCCTATGACAGCAAATGAACAGAAACAAGAGACACTAGAAATAGACCTACAAAGACTTCAGATTTTAGAATTATCAGACACAGAATGTAAACATGTAAAGAACAACAACAACAAAAACAAGATTAGAAATATGTGAGGTAAATAAGAAATAATAATGACCACATAGAAGTTCTAGAAATTAAAAAATAATAATAATAATTGAAATTTAAAACTCAATGGACAGATTTAACATATAGCTGAAGAAAGAATTGGTGAACTAAAAAATATAGCTGAAGAGGCCGGGCACGGTGGCTCACGGCTGTAATCCCAGCACTTTTGGAGACTGAGGCAGACGGATCACCCAAGGTCAGGAGTTCAAGAACCAGCCTGGCCAACATGGTGAAACCCCGTCTCTACTAAAAATACAAAAATTAGCTGGGCATGGTGGCAGTTACCTGTAATCCCAGCTACTGGGGAGGCTGGGGCAGGAGAATCACTTGAACCCCAGAGGCAGAGGTTGCAGTGAGCCGAGATTGCATCACTACACACCAGCCTGGGTGACAGAGACTCCATCCCCCCCCCCAAAAAAAAAAATATACACACACACACACACACATATGAAGAAATTATCCAGAATGCAGCATGGAGAGTCAAAGAAATGGCAGATATGAAAAAGTGATTCAGAGACATGAAAAATGGCGAGAGGTCTCACATATTAGGAGTAAAGGAGACAGAGAGGGAGCAGAGACATATCTGAAAAGATTAGAGCTGAGAATTTCCCAGAATTGACAAAAGATCCTATCCATAGATTCAGAAGTCCAAGAAATCTCAACTCAAGGAAAAAAAAAAAAAAAAAACCACCAAGTCAAGACACATTATAGCAAAAGTACAAACACTGAAACATGAATATGAGTTATACGGATTTGCATCTGAGCGCACAGAGGTAACCTCTGATAACATTTTGATTTATCTGAGGTATTTTCTAAGTGTACACTTAAATGAAATTTGGATCCTGCTGTATATTTATCCTGGTTTTTTAACCTTATTATGAACATTTCTCCACATTATGTTTTCTTCAAAATCAAAGTTTTAAAGGCTTCATGACATTGCACCTTATGTATGTATGACATTTTGTTTAAGCAGAACTCAGTTGTTGAACACTGTTGAACATTTAAGTTCTTTCCACGTTGGGCCTGTGTTAAATAATGCTTGTTGCACATAACTGGTCTCCACATCTCTGGTTATTTCTTTAGGGTGGACCTCTAGGAGCAGGATGGCTGGGTGAAGGATATGGGCTCTGTTAAGGGTTTTGATGCATATTGCCAAACCACTTTCCAAAAAGCCTGTGATGGCTCCTCCCTGATTGGCAGCTCACAAGTTCACCTTTCCCCACACAGGAGGACTTCTCACCTAACTTGACTCAGGTAAATTCATGGTAGATTGGTGGACTCGCCCCCCAAATGTTCATTGACTTTCATTTGTGCATCTCTCCAAAGTCAAAAGGCCCCGATATTCATATGCTAATAAAAGGAAACCACTTCACATCTCACTTCAGAACAAAAGTAACGAAAATCCCTCAGGAACATACACATATGAAAACTTGAAAACCCTTTCAGTTATTTTTAAGCGTTGCTTCCTTGTTTTCGAAAATGACTGTGCTTCATTTACTCGAACACGTTTTAAAATGCAGTTGTCATCCATTCCATGTCTTCCAAAGCTGGACAGTTTGTTTTATGATCAATGGTGGCCTTAGCTCATATCACGTGATTAGAGGGAATTCAGCACACATCCCAGCCTCTAATCACAGCTCTAATCTCGTTTTCACATTTCGCTCTGGTTATCCTACTTGACCCTGCTGACTGAAGCACTTTCATTGTGCTGGTTAAAAGGACAGGAATTGAGCAGAAACAAGAGTGAGGTCTGAGAATTGTTTTTATACCATGTGCCCATCCAGCTCTATGGCCAAATGAATAAAAAAGATCTGGAGTACAGCCAAAGCCACTTGATAGAAAACTCTGACTTCCAAAAAGTATTCTTGGTGCTTTTTAAAAACACCATAATTTGCCCAGTTTGAAAGAAAAAGGCCTGTTTGTTCATAGTGAAGGCACAGCTAGCTAGTGAGCCAGCGTATGATCCAGGGCTCTGCAAACCTTTTCTGTAAAGGGCTGGATAGTAAATATTTTGGATATTGTGAAACAAATAGTCTCCCATGCAACTGCTAAATTCGACAACTGTCACACAAAAGCAGCCACAGTTAATAAGTGGACCCATGGGTGTGGCTTGTGTACCAGTACTTTTTTTTTTTTTTTTTTTAGACAGAGTCTCACTCTGTCGCTCAGGTTGGAGTGTAGTGGTGCAATCTTGGCTCACTGCAACCTCCGCCTCCTGGGGTCAAGCAATTCTCCTGCCTCAGCCTCCCAAGTAGCTGGGATTACAGGCGCCCGCCACCACGCCCGGCTAATTTTTGTATTTTTAGTAGAGACAGGGTTTCACCAGTTGGCCAGGCTGGGCTCGAACTCCTGACCTCAGGTGATCTGCCTGCCTCAGTCTCCCAAAGTGCTGGGATTACAGGTGTGAGTCACCACACTCGGCCACCAGTACTTCTTTACCCAAAAAGGGCAGTGGTGGGATGACGTGCAGGCAGCAGTTTTGGCAATCCCTGTTGTATAATCTAAGTTACCTCTGAGTCTCCTTCCAACTCTGGGATTCTTTCAATCTGTTACGTTTGGGACGTGTGGCATTTTGGATTTAAGTTGCTCGGTGCTGGCTGATGTTAGGGACAGCAGCGGAGGGAAAGGAGGTTCCACTAACACCCAGAGGCCAGCAGGGCAAGCGCAGTGGCCAGCCCCAGCTGGAGGAGGCTAGACTCAGGGTTCTGTCCTTTTCTCTTTTGCCTTAGGCATTAACATCTGAGCTTTTTCTTACTCAATTCCTGTTAAATGTCTATAACCGCGGGGGAGTCTTCCAGTTCTGTAGTCACATGGAATCTGCACTGTGTGGTGAGGAGAGGCAGCTGATGGACCCACCTGCCTGGAAGAACAGCACTGTGGGGAAGTGCAAAGGGCTGGGTGCCAGTGACCCCAGCTCCCATTCCACCACAGACTATTTTGGAAGAAATATGGGTCCAAATGAACGGCCCTGTGACAACTGCAGTGCCAGCTTCTAGGACAGCCTCAGAAGGGAAATTAAGTCCTCACCGCTCTTCTCCCTTTCACCAGCAAAGCTCGCAGAACGGGGCACCCTTTCTTTCTGGAGCTCCTGATCTGTGTTTTGAACTCAGCGTCAAGGTTGGCCTCAATGAACCTGACACGGACACCCCCTCATTGCCCCCCGACCTCATGGCAGTGCATTTACTGACCTCCAGGCCCTCGCAGTGCCTTCTTTGTCTCTTCCTCTTTTGCTTCTCCTTCAATGTGGGCACTCCCAGAAGTTCTGTCCTTTGTTCTTTCCCCTTTAGGCATCGTCCTTCAGAGATCCCGTCCACCTCTGGGTCTGTGTCTCTTTGTGACCAACTCCAGCCTCTTCCCTCCTTCCCTTGAGCTCTGCATTGCACCTGGGTCCACCTGGACCCCAGACACGGCGAGCAGCTGGACTGAGGACAGGCCACCCTCTGGGCCTGCTCCTGACTGTGCCCCTTCCATTTGTGGGATCTTTCGTCACCCCAAACTCAGAACCCCAGAATAACTCGTGCACTTCTCCCTTGTCTGCCATCCCAAATCCCTTTGCTCTTCCATCCCAGCACCTCCTCAGTGGCCCTTCCTTTCAGTTTCTGCCACCGGCTCCCTGGGCTGTCCCCTGCGCTCTCTGGGCAGGCTGGCCCCCATTCAGCCTATCTTGAACACAACTGCTCAGATTCACGCTTTAAAGCCCTCTCTTGAAGTCACTCACCTAATCGAAAGCCACCTGTGAGTTCCTGTTTAAGCAAGGCCGCGAGGCCCTCCGTGACGGGCTTTGAGCAGTGGGCCGGCCCCATTGCCCGGCCACCCCGCACTCTGCAGCCAGCCTGTGGAGCGCTGCTCACTGCTCTTCCCACATGCCCAGCAGTTCTCTTCCTGGGTGACTTCACTTCTTTCATCCCTGACAGTAAAATGCCTTCTCTTTCTCTATCTGTTCCCCAACTTCAATTTAAAATCCAGTCCCTCCACGATCTTTTCCCAGGTCCGTGTGGCTGAACTCAGTTCTTTGTCCTCTGTGCCTTGTGGAACTTAGTCTGTGTCCCTCCCGCCGGGTCGTCTGATGCTGTATGTAGGAGCCGTCTTCCGAGTGGACAGTGAGCTCCCTGGGCGGGCACTGAGTGTCCCTATGCACACCTCACCCGCTGTAGATATCCAAGTAACATATGATCCTGTGAATAAGTATGAATGAACGAAGGATATTGTTTTCCCCATTTCTGGAGGAAAAAAATCCACAAAAACCTGTTTGTCTTGGTGTTGGTTTTTTGTACCCTTTAACCCATTCCACAGACTAGCATCAACATGTATGTCACTGGTAGTTCTTAATAAACATTGAATTAGGCCACGTGCGGTGGCTCACACCTGTATTCCCAGCACTTTGGGAGGTAGAGGAGGGAGGATCACTTGAGCCCAGGAGTTTGAGACCAGCCTGGGCAACATAGTGAGACCCCTGTCTCTAAAAAATATTTTTAAAAATTTGCTGGGCATGGTGGCACACACCTGTAGTCCCAGTTACTCAGGACATTGAGGCCTGAAGATCGCTTGAGCCCAGGAGTTGGAGGCCACAGCAGTGAGTTATGATCAAGTCACTGTACTCCAGCCTGGGTGAGTAAGACCCTGTCTCAGTCAACCAATATCAAATTAATCTTGGCAACTTTAACAAAGCGGGGGAAATAGAATGGCAGTCCTTCCTTTAGATTTTAAAAAATGGTTTAAAGGGCATTAAAGTGTAGAAATATTTCATATAATATTTCATATAATCAAAACTCCTCAGAGGAATTATGTAAGACGCTCACAATATACCAGAGGAAAAGGTGGAAGATAAAATGCTTTTGTTTTACATACAAATAATATGGATATATAAGAGAAGGGCTAGATGGGGGGAATACTGATATGCTTAGGGGTCAAATTTCAGATATATTTGCTGTATTCAAATGTTTCCTCTTTATGGTTACCATTTTCTATTCTTTACTGCTTTTACAAAATAATATGACTCCAGGTCAGGCACAGGGGCTCAAATCTGTAATCTCAACACTTTGGGAGGCTGAGGCGGGCAGATCATTTGAGGTCAGGAGTTTGAGACCAGCCTGGCCAATGTGGTGAAACCCCGTCTCTACTAAAAATACAAAAATTAGCCAGGTGTGTTGGCGGGCGCCTGTAATCCCAGCTATGTGGGAGGCTGAGCCACAAGAATCACCTTAACCCAGGAGGTAGAGGTTGCTGTGAGCTGAGATCACACCACTGCACTACAGTCTGTGTGATAAAGTGAGACTCAGTCTCAAAAAAAATACTAATAATATGGCTCCAAACATTGAATAACCTAAAGCAGGATCTTTTACCGATAAGAATGTGAATTTTCCAGAAAGCTGTGATTTGGAAATCCAAACTCCAAAAAGTAATTAAGCATTTTCTGCTTATCTCTGACACAAAACTCTTTAACATCTTTCTTGCCTCATGTCTCTAACTTGCTGCGTTTCACTAGAATGTGTTCCCGTCTGCCTTTCCCAATGTGTTGCCAGTCTGTGGCTGCAGCTGTTTTGGGTGTTAACTGAACGCTTGCCCACATGACATTCTCATTAGATCCAACAGGATGGAGGAGCTTCTCGTGCCCACCATCAGACTTGGGGGAGAAGGGGAAAGAAGAATGAGAATTTAAACAACAATCTCTCATTTCGGAAGGTTTCCTTTTTCCCAGAAAAGTCTTTGAGTAAAACTCACCTGCATCTTGAGAGCTTCTAGAACGTACCACAGAGCTGGGTTTTCAGGGATAAAATCAACCCCTTCTCTCTCAGTGAGTGCTCCTCCATGTCACTAGCCAGGAATGCTCCTCAAACAGGAGAATCTGTGGGACACTGCCAAGGAGAAAAATCCTCTCCCTCCTTCACACGCTGAGGATGAAAGGAGTTGGAACCGATGCTGACAAGTATACACAGGCATTCCGTGTGGGGACCTGAGGCTGCTAGACTTCCTCACCCACTTAAGTCAAAACGCTGCCTTCTTACCAAAGGCAGCAAGTTCAGGTAGATCCAGATGGGCTCAGGAGACAACAAATACTACTTCTGTTATAGAATGTTTTCCCTTCAAGTGCAGGATCAACACCATGATTGTGGAGTGCATTTGGTGTAAAGGGAGTGCGGCCCCCGTGCTCTCCAGTGCGCCCATGTTCTGCCTCCCATTGCCGATGACCCATCTCCAGACGCTGGCCCTGGACGTTGGATTTCCCAGCCTCTAGAATGGTGAGAAAGACGTTTCTTTTCTTTATAAACTAGCCAGTCCGTGGTATTCTATTGTAGCAGCACAAAACAGAAGGAAACGCTGCCCACCCCCTAGCACACTCCCACGAGCACCCGTTCGGACACTTGTCCTCCTGGGTGAGTCTTTGCCGATAAGATCTGTCACTCCAGTGAGACTGAAAATGCCCCGAGACGCGGGGTGCTTCCTCCAGCCTCCAGTATGGGAGAGATCCCGAGAGAAAGCATCTGGTGCATTCTGCATCACACAGTACAGCATGGAGATGCCATGTGGAGAGCGACGCATCTGCAGCAACCACAGACGTGGAAGCAGGAACACGGGGCAGGTGTTCGAAAGATGGTGGTTGGGCCAGGCGCGGTGGCTCAAGCCTGTAATCCCAGCACTTTGGGAGGCCGAGACGGGCGGATCACGAGGTCAGGAGATCGAGACCATCCTGGCTAACCCGGTGAAACCCCATCTCTACTAAAAAAAAAATACAAAAAACTAGTCGGGTGAGGTGGTGGGCACCTGTAGTCCCAGCTCCTCGGGAGGCTGAGGCAGGAGAATGGCCTGTACCCGGGAGATGGAGCTTGCAGTGAGCTGAGATCCGGCCACTGCACTCCAGCCTGGGCGACAGAGCGAGACTCCGTCTCAAAAAAAAAAAGAAAAAAGATGGTGGGCAGGCTCAGCTTCACCTGGTTCCTGTGGCTGCGCGACAAACTGTCACGCGCCTTCGAAGACCTCATCGCCTCTCTGTGGTGCTGGCCCCAGGGTCCTCTCTACCAACCTGAGAAGTGCTGTCCTCGTCCTGTTGTGTCCTCTGCCCGCTGTGTGCTCACCTTGGACGCCGTAGATCACAGGCCCTTTCTTTCTCCCTGTCTGTCTCTCCTATTACACTGTGGGAGATACTTTAAGGAAATATTATTTGTCTCTGTTTACCCTGTGCCTCACAGGGCTGACATGTAGCAGGTCCTTGAATCCTCCCTGAATGAAATCTGACATCTCCTTTCAGCAAGTCAATGAATGTCATACTGAAAACTGCTCTTTGATGCTCAAGTATTTTTCTCTGGTATAAATCATGCTTGAAATAATGGAGGCAAGGTAGTGGCCATTTACGACATAAGACAAAGTTAGAGAGGAATAAATTAAATTAAATAATAAATAAAATGAAATTCCCAAAATACCTTTCTCAAGCTAATGCTTAGTTTACAGATGATAATACTGCAAGCATGAGGCATGAATTAATGTTCTTTGTAGCAAAGGCCTATATTTCAAATGCACCAATTTAATTAAATTCAGCTTTTCTTATTGTGGTAAAGCAAACATAAAATTCAACATTTTAATCATTTTTAAGTGTATAGCTCAGTGATATTAAGTATATTCACACTGTTGTGCAACCATCACCACTATTCATCTGCAGATTGTTTAGTCTTCCCAAACTGAAACTCTACACCCATTGAACCATTCCTCATCTTCCCCTCTCCCGCCCCAGCAACCACCACTGTGGTTTCTGCCTCTATGAATTTGCCTACCCTAGTACCTCTTTTTTTTTTTTTCCTTTTTTCTTTTTTTGAGACAGAGTCTTGCTCTGTCACCCAGGCTGGAGTGCAGTGGCAGGATCTCAGCTCACTGCAACCTCCGCCTCCTGGGATTGAGCAATTCTCCTGCCTTAGCCTTCTGAGTTGCTAGGACTACGCGCACCCACAACCACACCTGCCTAATTTTTGTATTTTTAGTAGAGATGAGGTTTCACCCTGTTGGCCAGGCTGGTCTTGAACTCCTGACCTCCAGTGATCCTCCCACCTCAGTCTCCCAAAATGCTGGGATTACAGGTGTGAGCCACCGTGCCCAGCCCCTAGCACCTCTTATAAGTGAAATCACACGATAGTCATCCTTTTGTGACTGGCTCATTTCACTTAGCATAATGTTTTCAAGGTTCGTCCTTGTTATAGCATGTGACAGGATTTCCTTCCTTTTTAGGATTGAAAAATATTCCATTGTATGGATAGGCCACATTTTGCTCATCCATTCATCTGTTGATGGACATTTGAGCTGTTTCCATATTTGAGCTCTCATGAATAAATTAAAAGACGAAGTAATACTTTAAGCAATTTAAAAGTAAAGAAGTCATCCCTGGGGGGGCGGAGCAAGATGGCCAAATAGGAACAGCTCCAGTCTCCAACTCCCAGCGTGAGCGACACAGAAGACCGGTGATTTCTGCATTTTCAACTGAGGTACTGGGGTCATCTCACTAGGGAGTGCCGGACAATCGGTGCTGGTCAGCTGCTGCAGCCTGACCAGCGAGAGGTGAAGCAGGGCGAGGCATCGCCTCACCTGGGAAGTGCAAGGGGGAAGGGAATCCCTTTTCCTAGCCAGGGGAACTGAGACACACAACACCTGGAAAATCGGGTAACTCCCACCCCAATAC
>NW_016803499.1:1729141-1743287 GCF_001698545.2 Rhinopithecus bieti | reverse complement strand
AAAAAAAAAAAAAAAAAAAAAAAGAAGTCATCCCTCCTATTGGCTGTTTTGCTTTCTGCAGCCTCAAAATAGTAAATGGAAAATTCTGGAGATAAACAATTATCTAAGGTAAGAGTGTGCAGCGTTTTGAGTGGCGTGATGACGTCCCACACCGTCCCAAGCCGTCTCACCCTTTGACGCAAGTCATCCCATTGACCAGTGTCTCCACACTGCACTTGCTGCCACCTGTCAGTCACTTAGTAGCCATCTAGATTATCAGACCAAAATATAGTATATATAGGGTTTGGTACTATCTGTGGTTTCAGACATCCACTGGGGGTCTTGAACCATATCCCCCGAGGAGAAGAGGGGCTGCTGTAGCACTGAGAGACATATAATAAAAACCAGCAGTGCCCTGCCCACTCCAGATTCCTCTCCTGTTGCTCTCCAAGAGCAGCACCTTTCCTGTCACTGAGCTCTTTCTCCTGGTCACTACGGCCATATTTCTAAACATACTTCAGTGCATTTTTTTGGTTTTAGTTTTTAAATTTTCATGTAATCTACTGACTTCTCACCACAGAAGAGTTGGCTCTTCTACATACATACCCCCTCACATGTCCATCCATACCTATGTCCCCTTTCCATCATCCCAAGACCGCCACAGCATACATCTTGATAGAATAATGTTTCAGTGTTTATAGTACTATGCGTATCAGTCGGGATCATCTGGAGACAGAATCCACACCAGTAACACTAAAAGGGAAAATTTAACATAAAGAATTATTAACTAGTAAATAAGGAATGAATTCCTGGGAGGCATAAAGTGAACATTGGAGAATGCAGGAACAGCAGGTGTAGAGAGCAGCTGTTACCTCTAGGATGGAGGGAAGGCAGCAAGGCAGGCCAAGGCTGAGGCTGCGGCCTATGGTAGAGTCAATGAGGTCCTGAGGCTGGGCCGATGGGCAGAAGTCACCACTGATTTGCCAGTGAAACTCACAGGAAAACTCCCCCTGGGGTTCTGCTGGCAGTCTCTCCACGAAAACAAGAAAAACGAGGACTGAACCCCAAGAAAACCCTTTCCTCTTGCAATGTCTTCCCATGCCCTTTACTGACAAGCCTTGCCATTGTGACGGCCAGCAAACGGGAAATGCTTACAGGGTCCAGCTCCAGGAGCACAAAGAAAGGTAGAATGGTGGATTTAGAGCCGAGAGACGATAAAGTGACAACCGGGGCACGATGATACGTCACACAGCTGCCTGAAAGCTTGCCGCCATCCTTCAGTGCCTCTCATCCGGGCTGCAGCTCCTGTTTCCTGGATCCCCTTTCCTCATTCATAATCTCGTTTCGGCAGAACAGAGCCACCTCTTGACAACGACATCTGAGGGGGAAACTTTCTGAGAACTTGCAGATCTGAAAATACCCTTCCTCCACCGGATAGCTAGGCTAGACATAGAATTTCAGGTTGGAAGTAATTTTTTCAGCATTTTAAAGGCTTTACAGCACTGTTTTTTTTTTTAACTTCCAGCACTGCTGTCAAATCATTTTCTGATTCCAGATATTTTGTATGTAATCTGCTTTTTGGATTTTTTTTCTCCCTCTTTGGAACCTTGTAGCATCTTTGCTTCACATCCCATTTTTTGAAATTTCACGACGATGTGTTTTGGTCTGAGACTTTTTAAATTAATTACCCTGGGCACCCTGTGCCCTTTCAACATGGATAATCTCACTTTCCCATTCTAGAAACTTTTCGCATATCATCTCTTTGCCATTTTCTTCCCCTGCACCTTCTCCATTCTCTCTCTCTCTCTGGAATTTGTAGTTGTCTGATAGTGGACCTTCTGGGTTAAACCTATAGGATTAAAAAAAATATTTTCTCTTTCTTACTTTGCCCTTCTTTATCTTTTTGCTCTACTTTATGTGAGATTTTCTTAAATTTGTTATCCAGTCTTTTGACTGAATATTTTATTTCTGCTATCATATTTTGAATTTTTCCAAGTCTTTCTTAATATTCCTTTTTCGTAGCCTCTGATTCTTGCTTCCTGGATCTATCTATCTATCTATCTATCTTTTTTTTTAATCGAATTAAAGTTTTCCTTTGTTTCCTACATCGTAGCACTTTTTTCCCATTTCCTTCTTGTTTTGGTTCTCTTTCATGTCGAAAACTTTCTTCAAATGTCTAGTCCATGCTTACCTAGAGTGCAAACCCCCTGAAAGGGAGCTCTGTGGACCTGAGGAGGGTTTCCTGACTGCTGGCATTCACTGTAAGATCATTGTGCAGAATCGTGATGTCAGCAGCTGTAGGTATCACTGTCATTTGTCCTGGGCTGTTTATCCCCCCAGAGAGGAATCGTCAGATCTTCTGCAAGCCTGGCCTCAAGCATCCTGGGTGCCAAGCAGTAGGGCTCTCACTTTCAGCTGTAGACTGGCATGCAACCCGCCAGCCTCAGTCTTGTCTGGCCTCTCCGAGTCCCAGGCTTCTCTACTGCACTTTTTCCAGAGACTAAACCTCAACTCCTACCTGTGGGGAATGGCTGCTAAGGCTGGAGGGAGGATCTTGGAAAGGACTACATGGTTTTACTGGCAGACTTTTAAACAATCGCCTGTATCTGATCTTCAGAGTGTCTCATGCTTCCAATTCCTAAGACTTTTTGGAGTTCTGGGGCATAATTGCTAGCTTTGGTTAGCTTTCCTTTTTACCAACACGTATTTTAACTTTCTAGGCAGCGTAGTGATTAGGCACACAGACTTGGAGCCCAGACTGCCTGTTGGAACCCTCGTTTCATTTGCTAGCTGATGAGTGTTGGCAAGTTATTTGAACTCTTTGTGCCTCAGTATCTCCATATGTAAAACGGGGATAATAATACACTACTCTGTAATAGCTTACGACAGGGGTCAGCGCACCACAGCCATCAGTGCAAATCTGGCCCATGGCCTGTTTATGTATGGCCTATGAGCTAAGAATGGTTTTCACATTTTAAACGGTTGTAAAGAATAAAAAAAAAACTCATAAAAGAACATGCAACAAAATGACAGTAAGAGGTGAAACCAGCTGGGCTTCTGGGTTGGGTGGGGACTTGGAGAACTTTTGTGTCTAGCTAAAGGATTGTAAATGCACCAATGAGCATTCTGTGTCTACCTAAAGGATTGTAAATGGACCAATCAGTGCTCTGTAAAATGGACCAATCAGCACTCTGCAAAATGGACCAATCAGCAGGACATGGGCGGGGCCAAATAAGGGAATAAAAGCTGGTCCTGCGCCAGCAACCACCAGCGGCAACCTCCTGAGGTCCACTTGCAGGCTGTGGAATCTTTGTTCTTTTCCTTTTCACAGTAAGTATTGCTGCTGCTTAACCTTTGGGTCTGTACTATCTTTATGAACTGTAATACTCGCCACGAGGGTCTGCGGCTTCACTCCTGAGGTCAGCCAGACTACGAACTCACTGGAAGGAAGAAACTCCGGACACATCTAAAAACATTTGAAGGAATAAACTCTGAAGAGTGGTAACACTCACCGCGAGGTCCGGGGCTTCATTCTTGAAGTCAGCGAGACCAAGAACCCACCAGAAGGAATTCAGGACACATTAGGAGGTCCACAAAGCCTCAAATACTTGCCCTTTGGCCCTTAATAGAAAGGTTTTCCACCCTTTGGCTTATAGGGTGGTTGTATTAACTGTGTTAATATAGCTGAAGTGCTGGAACAAAACATCTATTCCCCAAGTTGGAGGTATATAGTCAATACATGTAACAGAGTTTTCAGTGTACGGGTGGCATTTAAAGCCATTGAGACTACGTAAGAACCCCACAGATTTAAATTAGATAAGAGGCTCAAGAACTGAGCTGTGGACATCCTAACTTTAAGAGGTTAGGGGTTAAGGGGTTAAGGATGGTATTAGCAAAGAATACTGAGAAGAGCCATATGAAGTAGGAGAAAAATCAGGAGACTATAGAATATAGGAAACTAAGTTCAAAAATATGTTTCAAAAAGGAAGTCATGTGCTGCAGTTTAAAATGCTAAGTAGTATGATGATTAAGAATTACCTACTGGGCCGGGCATGGTGGCCCACTCCTGTAATCCCAGCACTTTGGGAGGCTGAGATGGGAGGATTGCTGGAGCTCAGGAGTTCAAGACCAGCCTGGGAAACATGGTGAAACCCCATCTCTGCAAAAAGTACAAAAATTAGCCAAGCATGGTGGAGTGCACCTGTTAGTCCTAGTTACTCAGGAGGCTGAGGCAGGAGGATCGCTTGAGTCTGGGATGTCCAGGCTGCAGTGAGCTATGATTGCACTACTGCACTCCAGCCTAGGTGAGTGACACAGCAAAATGCTGTCTCAAAAAACAAAAACAAAAAAAAAAGAATTACCCACTGGATTTAACATAGAAGTCAGGAGTGACATTGGTAAGAGCAGTCAGTGTGATTTGGGACAAAAACCTTCTTGATATCTGAGAGAAAACAGGAATTACAGACCATAAGGCTAGACAACTTTTGAGGAATTCTGCTATAAAGGAAAGCAGAGAAATGAAGTGGACGGAAGTAGAGTTTTAAAAGGGTTGTTTTAAAGATGAGATCGACAGCAGCTTTTGTGCTACAGTGAACAATCAGTATGCTTACAGGTGGGTAGAAGTGATGGTGGGATCAATGGAAGTCTCTTTTCATTGCTTTAAAATTGTACTTAGGTCAGGCACAGTGGCTCACGCCTGTAATCCCAGCACTTTGGGAGGCCGAGGCAGGCAGATTGGTTGAGGTCACGAGGTCAAGACCAGCCTGGCCAACATGGTGAAACCCCGTCTCTACTAAAAATACAAAAATTAGGCCGGGCCGGTGGCTCAAGCCTGTAATCCCAGCACTTTGGGAGGCCGAGACGGGCGGATCACGAGGTCAGGAGACCGAGACCATCCTGGCTAACACGGTGAAACCCCGTCTCTACTAAAAAATGCAAAAAAACTAGCCGGGCGAGGTGGCGGCGCCTGTAGTCCCAGCTGGTCGGGAGGC
Organism: Rhinopithecus bieti; assembly: GCF_001698545.2. NCBI lineage: Eukaryota > Metazoa > Chordata > Mammalia > Primates > Cercopithecidae > Rhinopithecus > Rhinopithecus bieti. The sequence continues at coordinate 1,738,317 of NW_016803499.1, read as the reverse complement.
TGAGGCAGGAGAATGGCCTAAACCTGGGAGGCGGAGCTTGCAGTGAGCTGAGATCCGGCCGCTGCACTCCAGCCTGGGCGACAGAGCGAGACTCCGTCTCAAAAAAAAAAAAAAAAAAAAAAAAAAGCCAGGCATGGTGGGACGTGCCTGTCATCCCAGCTGCTCAGGACGCTGAGGCACGAGAATTACTTGAACCCGGGAGGAGGAGGTTGCAGTGAGCCAAGATTGCGCCACTGCACCACAACCTGGGCGACAGAGCAAGACTCAGTCTCAAAAATAAATACATAAATAAAAGTGCATTTAAAAGAAATTGAAGTAGAAAGCAAAGTTAACAAGTAGGAATTGGCAAGTTCAGGCTGCAGACCAAGTCTTACCTACGACCCATTTCTACAAGACACACTAGCTAAGGATGGTTTACACATTTTTTGATGGTTGGAGACATTTAAAAAAATATTTTGTGGCATATAGCATTCAAATATTTCCATGAATAAGGTTGTATTAAAACACAGACACACTTTTTCACTTATGTATGGCCTTTGGTGGCTATTTCGCTGCAAGGGCAAGGCTGAGGAGCTGTGACGGAGCAGCTCTCAGCTCTGTGCTGCACTTAGCACACTGCAGTGAGGGCTTCACATCCGTGTTTCAAGTGCCATGCACATTGCCACGCCAACATCTTATTTTCACCAGTGCAAACTCACCATGTCAAAGCAATTAAAACATCCTTTGGGTGCTCCGATGTTAAGGCACAGTGGAGTTGGATTCTGCTATTGCATTAGCTGGCTTTGTGTTTATTGTGAAATGACACGATAGCGATGCTAAAGAACACAGTGTCCATCAACATGACCAGACTGAGCCCTCCTCACAGTATGTCCAACTCATAGGAGAGCAGCGGTCAGAAAAATTAGAAAATTTGAAACAGAACCTCTCACTCCAGCACAATTTCCTCAAAAAATAAAAAATTCAAATGAAGCTGCAACCAAAGTAAGTTTCCCGCGGCTCATTTGTTAGCCAAGCAAGGAAAGCCGCTTCCCAATGGTAAATTAATTAAATTGTATGTGATTGCAGCAGCCAAAGCAATGTATCCAGAGAAAATAAGCTTGTTTAAGAGTACTGGCCTTTTGGCAAAAAGACTTGAGGACTTGAAGAGTCATTTAAAATTTTGAAAACAAGGTAGATGTTTTCAAGTGTTTTTCTTTGCTCTTGATGATTTTTTACCGACACTGCTTAGGTGTCTTTTCAGTGTGTCTCATTGCAAGTTTAAAGTGACTGAAGAATTATTAGCATCTATGAGTAGATCTGTAGGTAAAGTGGAGAAAACCTGAAAATAGAATTGGCTGAGTGCAACTAATGGTGGCAAAATTATGAAGCAGAAAAAGTCTTAGTTGAAATGTAAATGTTTAAAGCCTAAGGTTGTTCATGGTATTATTTATCAGCAGTGCTTTGCAGTAAACACGTCGTGAATGGATCACGTGTTACTGAACCAGCAGTGTCAATGGCGAACTTCATTCACTTTCATGGATTTAACTATCGTCAATTCTGTGAACATCTGTCAGACAGCACAGTTGAATATCCTGACTTGCCCTACCACACAGCAGGTCAACGACTTGGCAGCAATCAAGTTTTATTTGATGTTTTGAGCTCAGGGCAAAGACTGCAATTGTTCTGAATGAGATAAACCACACTCATCCACTACGATTCAACACTGAATAGCTCTGGAAGTTATTTTGTTGCAAGCTTGATGACGTTTCTTGATGAATTCACCCTAAAATTACAAGGCAAAACAGTGCTTAAATGCAAAACATACTGCAATAAGGTTATTTCAGTTAATGATGACAACTAATGTTGCTTGAATCACAAGTAACATCAAGCTGCTTATGCAATTCTCATGCTGTCAAAAGTCAAAAGCAATGGCATTCCCATCCCCACACATTGAGAGCAGACACGTTGCCAGTCTCAAACTAGAGTTCCAGCAGTGTTTTTCAGAGCTCAATGCAAGTGTGAAGGAAATTTCTGTACTTCAAAATCCATTTAATTGTGAAACTGAGCAGATCACATCTAACTTTTAACTGAAGGTGATTAATCTGCAACACAGTAACATGCTGAAAGGTAACTATCAAGAGAACGATCTAACGGAATTGTACAAATGCTTTCCAAGTGATGAATATTTTACTATAATCACATGCTCATGGACTGATATCAGTATTTGGCAGTATTTACCTGCTTGAAAAGATTTTTTTTTATTTTTTTGAGACGGAGTCTCGCTCTGTCGCCCAGGCTGGAGTGCAGTGGCGCAATCTCGGCTCACTGCAAGCTCTGCCTCCCGGGTTCACGCCATGCTCCTGCCCCAGCCTCCCAAGTAGCTGGGACCACAGGCACCTGCCACTACGCCCGGCTAATTTTTTGTATTTTTAGTAGAGACGGGGGTTTCACTGTGTCAGTCAGGATGGTCTCCATCTCCTGACCTCGTGATCCGCCCGCCTCGGCCTCCCGAAGTGCTGGGATTACAGGCATGAGCCACCACGCCCAGCCTGAAAAGACATTTTCAGAGATGAAATACATTAAAACCTAACAGGTGAACATTTGCAATCAATTTTGATCATAGCCAACTACTTACTTTGAACTCCAATTAAGTGAACAACAGTCCCCTAAAAAGCATTCTATCCCTCTCATTAGTAGACTCGATTAAGAAAAATTGTACTCAATTATTATTTCGAATTTTGTCAGTTAAAAAAATACACGGACATTCCTCTAAGTACTTACATAATATCCTCAATGCTGCCTCTTGGTCTGCAAGGCCTAAAATACTCACTCTCTGGTCCTTTACAGAAAAAGCTGACCAACCCCTGAGTATATAGAATGGAGAAGTGTTCATGTGCGGCGGGAAAGGTATGGGATGGCAATCCAGCTGTCAGGTGTGCTCCTCTCGGCAGTCAGCTGCCAACGTGCAGGTGGGGCAAGCAGGGCAAGTGTATGGAGCGCGGCTGGGGCTGGCTCTGCTAAGTTCCTTTCCATGTATCCATCTGCTATCTTCCACAATTCTGCTGCAGGCTCACCTATTCCTTTTGTCTCCGCATATGCTTACTAAACATTTGCTCTACCAGTTGAGAAGAGGTTCATGGATGACTGGGGTAGCCTGGGAGGACTACCTATTTCAGTCTGTCACAGACATGAATGGCCAAGTAGTTCAGGAGCACCCGTGGGCTTTTAGACACAAAGACCTAATGTGGGTCACACCTCTGCCACTTCCTAGTTGTGTGACCTTAGGCATTCGCTCATCTTCAGACTGGGAATAGTAATACCCACAATACATCAGGGGTTGGCACACAGGAAAGCCCTGCAAGAACTATTGCTTTTATTCTCACAGTAACTCAAGGGAAAAAGCATCTTGCCTCAAACTTACGGCAAACAAGTAGAGAAATGGATGATTCAAATACTACACCACACTAGCTTTGACTAGCCACTTACCTATTACGGCAAAATGAAAAAGCACATGTCCCCACAGGTCACAACTTTCTGGAGTTCAGTGTAGATAAACGTAGAAAATGACATCTGAAAACAAAATGGGAGGTGCAGACTAACACCAAATCCTTCTGTACGTAGTGCGGAGTTGCTTAGTTTTCTCCTAGGGGAAGGCTTTCACACTTTGAAAACCATAAAAATGTTTTACATTTGCCAACCAATGCACACGAGTATAAAACAAAGTTCATGAAGAAAATGCCTTTATTTTGTTCTATTCCATGCAATTCTATTTCATTTTTTAAAGTGTAGGTGGACCACTTTTTAGACTGTAGTTTGGGTTTTTAGCCAATGTGTTTAAAATGCAACTCTCTGGGAGACTTGCACCCAGACTTCCTAAACTCATCTCCAGTGGGCAGACCAGAAACCTCCAGTTTAACGAAAATTCACAAGTGATGTTTAAGTGTCACTATTTTGAGCAGTACTACAGACCATCAAGTCCTACATCTTCATCTCCTTGGCTCTCACAAAGGGAAGGTTACAGGAACTCAAGCTGTACTAGTATGCTGAGCAAATCAGAAAAGATACACACCCACACACAAACGCAAGGGAAGTGTTCAAAGGCACACCAAAAAACAGGTATTTCTTCATTGATCACAGGTCGTATTTCCAATGGTTCCTTTATTTTCAAAATTCTTAAAAAGTACCTGTAATCATTGATTCATTCAACAAACATTTATTAACACCTAATAGGTGCTAGGGACTTTTCTAGGTGCTTGGGATCCAACAGGGAAAAATTCCCTACATTACATTCCAGCCAATTATGTTCTGCTCTTACAGCAAGGTGACTGGTTAAAAACTGAATGAACACACACTGATTCATCACCTCTAAAGATCGAGAGCCTTCCACCTGGTTCACTCTTATTTTTCAATGTGCTCATCTCTGCATCCTAAAAGCCAGTACCTCTCCCTTTCCAGAATGGGGACAGACAGGTGTAATGGTGAAGTCTGGAACCGTAGTCAGGAGACGGAGCTGTGTCACAAAAAGTAACTTCTTGAAAAATTACTTGATCAGGGTATTTTACTCAAAATACAAGTGTGATCATGCTCAATAAGGCCTAAGTGCCCATCTTATTCTGATATTCCATCACATTCCCATTTCTCCCAGACTACGCTAAGTCCTCGAGAGGAAGGGCTGGGTCTGAATTCTGTGTTCCCAGCACCTGGAATAATTAGTGTGTGGAAGAATCTGAGTATTTGTTGAATGAATAAATGACTGGCTCCACGGTAAGACTGCAGCTCTTCATGAACGTTTATTTACGTAGAATACTTGTAATGCTCCAAGTATTGAGGCAAGATGAAAAGTAAAAGAAAGTAATTGTTAAGTGTTTCAAAATTCCGTAATGGTTCTAGAATTGCCATTTATATATATGCCTGTTTTAATAACTTCATGCATTTTTCTTAAAAATCTAATACACGAATTCTAAAGAAGAAAGTCCTCAGTTATCTCTACCAAAGCTAAGCAATTTAAAAAGGGGGGAAAATGGCTACGTATTTCATTGGAAGGAAAATTCTAGACCCGACACCAGTTTCCTTGTAGAGGTCAGCAATCCGTAATCACCAGTTCTAAGATCCAAAAAATCTCTGAAAACCTAGTTTTTCCGTTAAGTTTGTGAGAAAAATTGACCTGAACTATGTCAGGCAGATAGCTTACTGCCTTACATAGTTAATCCCAGTTACTATGAACGTCTCATTTAGAACTGCAGAAATACTAACGTTTGATTATGGGGTGTTGCCCCGGGCCCACTGAGGGTGTTATGTAATGTACGTTATATATATCATCTCTGAAAAGGAGAAAATTCTGAATTCTAAAACCCTAAGGGTTTCAGATAAAAGGATTATAGTATACTGATAAACAAAGAAAGTAAAAGCAATGGAAGCCTCATGCTGTATACCATTTGTATACTATTGTCGTCTGCTGGTGTCGATAGAGAACTACAAATACGTAATCCAAATGGCAAGACTTCATCTTGCTTATAGGGTTAAGAGCAGCACACTCGTAACTTGGAAAATAGTTGAGGTTTTATTTTCAAAAAAAGTAATTATTAAAAAAATCCTTAGTGGATGAAGTTTTAAAAAAAAACTACAACGTTTGCAAGAACTCGTGTGCTCCATCCATCCTACATAACCTAGAAGCTGGATTACTCATTTGATTCAATGCACTTGAACACCTTTTAGATTTCTCTTTAGTGCATGGTGAGGGTGCTCTAGCTACCCCTTTTGGGTGCTATTTTTAACTCCTCTTGTATTAAGTTGGGCTGAAAGCCACAGATAAGGACCTATGCCATCAACACCGCGCCATCAAAATATCCAGAAATCGCTCTACTGACCGTTTCCAACAGAGCTAAAAGCAATGTCCAGGTTACAGGATCTCACGTTTCACAGACTGCATCATCACAGACGGTCGTAATCCTGTGAACCCTCTTCTAGACCATAATGGCCTTTTGAGGTACTTCTGTGTGTCCACCATGATCTCTTTCTATTCTACCATCAATACTTTAAGTTCTCTAGGAGTTTAAATATACTGTATGTCTTGTTTACCCCCAAAAGATGTAAGTTTTTTTAACACTAATATCTTTTGCTTTCTCTTCCTCCCTAACTACCATGGTTAGCAGCAGCCTTTTAGCACAGAGGAAACATAAAACAAATACTAACTTTTGTGATAATGAATTTTAGTGTGCTGCATTTACTTCTGAGGAGTTATCTGAATTGGACTTTTAAAATTAGGCCTAACATGTTCTTCGTGTTAAGGTTATTTTAGAAAAGATCTTTCTCCTCTCCAGGAAAAATGTGTCTTTAAATAACTCACAAGAATTCAATGTGAGCCATCCAGAAAGAATAAAGACCTAAGATCCCTGAAGAGCTACAGTTGTTCTTTTCATTGCACAAGAGAAAATATGCTGCTAAGATTGACACCTCTTAACAACTAATGGTCTTTGGTTCTATTCTTAATATTTACAGGTTAAATCTTATATTCCCTTTCTTTCTTTCCCAAAAGGCCTAAATTCATGAACTTGTGTAACTCAGTAACTAATCAGGACATCACTTGCCCAGATTTTAGGGACCTTCCCTTTTCCACTTCATTACAAGACAGGGGATCACAGTCACTTACTTGAGGTATCCCTCTGACATCTAACTTCCAAATAAAGAAAAAAAAGTACAAATTGGGACAGCACTTTAAGTTGTTTCTATTCTCAGATCCAAACTGTTACAGATAACCTGTTCTGGACATCAACTTCTAAACTGATATAATCCTCAGAACACAGTGGAATGGAATAAATGAAATTCAAAATCTTCTCTAAAATGAGTAAGGGGCTTATTAAGGGGAAATCCAAAAGTATGTAATTTAAAGAAATTTATTCTTTAAAATATTTTCATGTACACTTTCATGACTATTTTGAGGGGAACAAGGAGATTATCCTACAGTCAATATTAGCTTAAAAACATAAGTGACACGTATAACAATACATTTTGGAAATAACTGGCATAATAAAAATGCAAATGTTTGTAGTGATTTAAGGCTGCAAGATATTTAAGATCTCAGATTAAATGAACCCACATTAGAGTAATGCAAACCCAAACTTGCAATTTTATGATTTCTTCATACTATAACCCTTAATACTATGCATAAAGAAGTTACCTCATTCCCAAGTCATAACTAGAAAGGACAAAGGGAAAGTCCGTCAGAAAAACAGTGATAAATTTGAATGCATAGTACAATATGCATCCTCCTCCTATTTCAATGTTTAACATACTGACAACCCCATTTAATAAAAGAAAACCATGAGTTACTATTTAAGCAAAATTATTTTTATGGAAAAAAAGTTGAGCTTCTTGCCTAGAAAAATCCTTTAATATCTATGTCACCTAATACAGTAAAGCCTTTTAAAATGTGTTAATGAAGATTCAATTTGCATGGGAAATCCACTTTCTTCAATGTGGATAAATATGTTTCATTGGATCATTTTAAATGGCAAAATCTTCAGAAAACAGAACAGAAAAATATAGCATCTTCAATAAACATTTCAAGACAATAAAGTTATATTTACAGGATGCTATCTATAATCAGAGATCACCTAGAAGCAAAAGGAAATTGCTATCATTTCATTGTCCTTTTCTCCGCAGTCAACTATGACCACTTAAACTAAGATCCAAGAATCAATGAAATGTGTTCTAGGTGAAGTGAGTTTCACAGAACAAACAATTCTCATAAAATAAGTTTTCTTTTCTTTTCCCCTGAGAATCAAGTTAATCTATCATTGGATTGCAATCAAGACAAAGACAAGAGCTCTAAATCCTCAATCATGTCAAGATCAAAATTATGTAGACATTTCCACTTAGAAAAGCTAAAAATGTACAAATGAAGAAACTGTAAATAGCAAGACAAGGTGCTTGATAGTAGTACTATGGCAGAAATTTATGGTATTTGGTAACATATACAATAAGTGACACCTGGGAAAAACTTTATTGCTCTTGATGGAATATAGCACCACTTTGAAGACTAAAAGATGGTTAGAATTAACCACCTTTTAATCAACAATAGGCATTAATAGGAAAAGTGCTAAAAGAATTAGTTCTGGAAAAGTAAGTTAGAGGAAATTTTGTATTATATATTTTAAATGTTACCCACTTGTCTTCGTTAAATAGACAATCAGCAATCTATTTTGGTAATGTAATATCAGATTTGCTACTATCAGTCTGATTATCACTCAACAATATAAAATCAAGGGACAGAAAAGTCATTAAACTTATAAAACAAGTTAGAACATTATAAAGTAATTTTAGGCCAAAAACATTCAGATAATTATTGCTTAATATACAATAATGACACCTGTGAAATTTTCCAAATCAGAATTGAGAAAATTTCTTTTGTGTGCTGTAACATTTATCCTATGGGAGAGAGGAGTATCTAAGGATGTGTAGCAATTGCTAGCCACTACAGAAAATAGCTCAATTTTCCCCTGAACAATTTCTAAACACTAATGCTACCATGGTCATTCAGGAATCAGAAGAAAACATGATTACACACATGCTAGAAAACGGCCAAATGATTTCAAGATAATTTGCAGCTAGCACTTTGTTCAGTCTTTAGAAAGTAGATTTTAAGTTTCCTTATTCTAAAAGAAAAGGTCTGAATGGATAAACTGCTATGCAGAAGCACAAATTTTTTTAAAATGCAACCTTCTATAAGAAGTAATTTAAAAAGCCAAACAATCTAACATTAAATGGGATTTCCTCTGAGATTGACTTTCTCTATTAGTTTATTTCTTTGTTCCTCAATCATTTGCAATATCAGAATTACTACACTGGTAATCTTCATAATAAAATGTGATCCTATCTTATGTAACGTAGCTTGACTTTCTGTAACTATTTCAGGAGTGGAATTTCTAAAAATAATTTTATCCAATGTAAACAGGCACAAGAATTCTAATAAAATTGCTAAGTTTTAGAGTACTACACAGGTAACATTGCAGCATGATCTGTATCCTTAAGAGGGAAAAAAAGAAACAAAAATCAAACCTCCATCAATGAAGAGGATTTCAGATACTTATGGCTGGCATAAAAGAAAACAGAATTTTATACTTTCATCAGACATTTTTACAAAGGAAATGTCTTGATGATCTTTTCAACTTACAATCATTTATATATATATATATATA
>NW_016803499.1:1705532-1728839 GCF_001698545.2 Rhinopithecus bieti | reverse complement strand
TATATATATATACATATATATATATATATTTTTTTTTTATGGATTGGGTGATGCAGAAAGCCACAAATGAGAAAAGGACACTAAGGTTTTAATAAGGGGAACAAAAAATTGTTTTCAGCAGTATAGATTCACATTACAGTACACCAATATCGACAGCATTCTCTTGTCTATTTTTGGTACAGAAGATGGTATCTCTCTACATAACCTTGTAAGGCTTCAGTAACTAAAATGTAAAACAAAACAAAAGACCCCCCAAAACAAAACAAAACCCCAGCCTATTAGTTTACAGTTTATTTTAAAAATTCCGAAAGACACTGCAAGTTCTAAACTTTTAGTAGTGCTACCCATACACAACCATCTGGTTAAGAACCCAGTAAAAGAGCCCCTTCCAAGGAAGCTTTGCAACAGCAGAGTTGTGCAATATGGATGTTTCTTACTACAAGAAAAAAATTATACATGGCACATTCTCATTCATATTCTGTAATGTAAAAAGTTACAAACATACCTAATCAAATAAATAATAATAAAAAAAGAATTTGAATGTATTTGTTAAGTATCCTAAAACCACTACATAGAATAATGGCAACTTTCACTCACAGATTATTTACATGGTAATACCCAGTGTGGGTACACTGCTACAAAACTCAAAACAGAAGGAGTAAACTTGAAATGTTTTCCATAATAAAGATCTAGCAGCATGACTATCTAATGCTGTTTTATCCCGATTGCTTCTGAAACGTTCCTTTTTAGTCTGTGTCTTCATCCAGTTCATAATTGTCTTTATCATAAATATCTTTTACTAGAAGAACCCGTACAAGCATATTTTCCAAGGTGTTTCGGTCCAGTGAAGTAGATGTATACCAGACAGGGCTATCTGTAGAACTAGAGCATTCTGGTTGCAAATAAAAAACATCCATCCTCTGATTAAGATTCTGTGGACTTTGGAGGTGGGAGGAAAGAGAGGAAAAAGTCAATTTCACAAAATACATACAAAATTTCCCAGAACTTTCGTTTCTTCTTTCAAGAATAATTCAGACCCCATTAATCACGCTATATGACCAGACCCTATGCCTCACTGTCTCCATTATTCTGTCATTTTGTGTGATAGTGATTATTTCTCACCACAGTTTTAACTCTATTTCATTAAATCCAAGACACCATCAATAGACACACCACTCATTACTTTAATGTTACCATTAAGCAAGTAAAACACTGCCAATTATGATTTCAAGATGCAACAATTTAAACTGTGCATCCCAGTTTCAGAAATAGTGAAACGTGAAAATGTCTTAGAATTGATGAAATATAGCAGCACATAAAATTTAAAAATTCTTACAGCATTACATAATAGAAACTTAATTTTTAAAATACCAACAAGATAATAGTGAGATAGGAATTTCCACCTAACAAATAGTTACTACCAACTGAAGACCCTGACACTACTGCAGCCAAATAGGACTACCCTAAACCATGGTGAGAAATACAGGCTGAGCATCCCTAATTCAAAAATCCAGAATCTGAAACTCTTTGCCAAAATGATACCAAAAGTGGAAAGTTCCACACCTGACTTCATGTGAGGAGTTTGCAGCCAAAACACAGGCACATAAGACACAGGTTATTCAGCATCCCCAAGGGGAAAATAAAATCACCTTCAGGCTATGCATACATAAAATTATCTTCAGGCTACCTGTATAAGGTGTATATGAAACGTAAATGAATTTCATGTTTAGAGTTGGGTCCCATCCCTAAGACATGCTGTATATGCAAATATTCCAAAATCCAAAAAAGTCTGAAATCTAAAACACTTCTGGTCAGAAGCATTTTGGATAAGGGGCATCCAACTTGTACTACTACCATCCTATACATGACACTATTGCTTTTACGAGTTCTTGAGGGCCATCCTGGGGACCTCACTGTGGTTTATAAATTTGTTTAAATAGGGAAGTACATTTTGAATTCATGCTGACCTTCTGAAAATTAGAGAGTGCTTACTTAAAACAATAGGCATAAAATAATCTATGATCTCTAAACGTTTTATTGGCTTAACTTTTAAAATGCCTGTTGGTCTGAGATTGGGGGAAAAAAAATTCCAGAACATGATTCCATTTTTCATACCTGCTTGACTGTTTTCTCCTAAATGTAAAGACTTCACTTATATTTCCACCTATCTATACAACCTTTGAGCATACCTTTACACCGCACATTGGCAAACTATAGCCAGCCACCTGCTTATGTGAAGTTTTACTATATTTTACTATATTTACTATATTTTACTATAACACAGCCACATGCCATGAATTTATATACAGTATATGGCTGCTTTCTAGTTAGAAGAGAACCAACTAGTTACAATAGAGATACTACAGCCCAAAAATCCTAAAATATTTACCATCTGACCCTTCAAGAAAAAGTCTGTGTCCCTTGCTTTGCTGTCATTGGAATCGCTGTAATTTAAAAGAAAATGACAGGCACAATGGCTCATGCCTGTAATTCCAGCACTTTGGGGGGTTGAGGCACGAGGATCGCTTGAGGTCAGGAGTTCAAGACTAGCCTGGGCAACACAGTGAGACCCTGTCTCTACAAAAAATACAAAAATTAGCCAGCTATGGAGGCACATGCCTGTAGTCCCAGCTACTCAGGAGGCAGAGGTGGGAGGATCACTTAAGCCCAGGAGTTTGAGGCTGCAGTGAGCTATGATCATGTGCCACTGTACTCCAGCCTGGGTGAGAGAGCAAGACCCCATCTCCAAAAAAAACAAACAAACAAAAAAAAAACAAAAACAAAAACAAACAAACAAAAAAACAGAAAGAAAATGAAAATGGCAGCAGTGGAAATTTCATTAGTAGAGAGTGATTTCTTAACATATGCTTAAACTCTGAGTATGATGTATAAGCTGGGTATTTTCAAAATAAAAGATTGTAACTGAATGAACTTAGGTATAACTGAGAGAGAAGAAATCTCAAAAAGAATCCATTAAAAAAAGTCACTTCTTGGTAATGTTAAATTTAAACCAGCCCAACTTCTACCATCATTTTTAAAAGTTAAGTATCATTAACATGCACCTTTTAGACAAGTAGCATTCAAACATCTTCACAGGACATCTGGAAGGGTTGGCTGTGTTTTCAATCTGTTCAAACACTGGCTCATCATCTTCATGCTTTCTTTTTCCAGTAGTAATTTTATCTTAAAAAAAAAAAGTGAAATAAACCTCCTAAAATAATCTTGAAGAAAGATAAAAACATCACTCCTAGTGTCTGTTATACCAAAGAATAGGGACTAGGTGCCCCTTGGCTTGGAATTTTAAGTTATGGCTTCTGGTAATGTACAATTTTTCAAACAAAAGGAACTGAGACATCTTAAGAAGACATAGGTTGTCTTATTTTATAAAACAGACAGTCCTTAGGTTCTTAACAAGTGACCCAGGTGGTCTTTAGTAAGGCAAGGTTTGGATATCCCTACCACAGACAATCTCAAAATAAAAATCTGGGCCAGATGTGGTGGCTTATGCCTGTAATCTCAGCACTTTGGGAGGTCGAGGCGGGCAGATCACCTCAGGTCGGGAGTTCGAGACCAGCCTGACCAACATGGAGAAACCCTGTCTCTACTAAAAATACAAGGTTAGACAGGCTTGGTGGCGCCTGCCTGTAATCCCAGCTACTTGGGAGCCTGAGGGAGGAGAATTGCTTGAACCCAGGAGGTGGAGGTTGCAGTGAGCCGAGACTGCACCACTGCACTCCAGCCTGGGCAACAAGAGCAAAACTCTGTCTCAAAAAAAATTTTAAAATAAAAATAGAAATCTGTTACACTACCTTCATTATCTGTTCCACATAAGGAAGACACTTGGTATCGAAGACACGCTTTGTTTTCCATCGTTAAAGGATTTTTTTTCCAATGCCTAAACACAGTGCCAAAGGAAAGTCTTAAGTGTTGTTCCACTGTTTTCAGGCCAAAATACTTAGTGTTAAAGTAGAACAGTGTATTCAGAAGAGCTACTGGAGAGTGTGATCCTAGTTGTTTTATCCTCCAGAGATAGTCTTCTTCAACTCGAGAGAATATTGACCCTTAAATAGAGAGAACTATTTTAAAAGAATGATAATAAATAAAAGTTTTCATTTAATCATCCAGAAGTAGACATAGTTAATTTAAGGACAAATCTATACCAATTCTTCTTTCATATTAGATCAACTAGAATAATTTTAGAATTACCCATGCAGCTCTTTAACAATACAGAGGCTACTATGGAACTATTATCTATGGAATAAGGGACTGGACGTTTGCTTCTGTTCTTCAGTAGGACAAGCCAAATAGTGGTCAGAAAAAAATGTAAATCTTTTTAAAATTAAAATTCAGGAATCTAAACTCCTGAAAAAAATTGGTGACTCCACACACATACACATTTTCTTCATATATTGAAAACACGGATTTAAGAGAAATTTACATCAGAAGCTCCACTGGAAGGCTTAAGACATGAACATCCAGTCTCATACTCCAGAGAAAGTAGATCACATTTCTTACAAAGTTCTTCATAAACACTAGTTATTGACCACATTCGTTTCTAATTCAACAAGAGATGAATGTCAGATGAGCTCAAGAGTTAAGTTTTCAGAAAATGTTATCTAATGTAAGTGACTTAATTATAATACTTTCACACATACTCTGTAAAAATAACAACACCTTTATTTAAAATAGCATTACCATCTGGAAGTATGCTTGGTTGCCAGCTTCGCAGTATTTTATTCAATTCTTGCTCAAATGTTTGGTATCCAGGATCAATAAATATGTTGTCTTTTCGATTACTTCCACCCAAGTACTACAAAAAAAAAAAAAAAAAGGCCCCACAAACTTTCTTGAAAGAAAATCAGCTAATTATAGTGAACATATTACACTCTGTATTTCTTAAGAAAAAAATATAGCTTTATGTCTTTGAAATGCACACTAAAACATGACTGATTTTAGGTATGCACCTAGAAATTAAAAAGAATCATAAATTATCAACAAGTCTCTTGCCTGAAACACTCAAAGCTGAAATACACACCCCAGAATCGAGAATGTAAAAACTGGATGACAATCTTCAGTCTGTCAGACAAAAAAAACCAGAATATTTGACTCCAGTATTTATTATATAGTGGATGAAGAAAAATGTAAATTTTAAAATAAAAGTGACTTTTTTTTCTTTCTAGTTTTTTTTTCTTATGAAGTCAGAGTAATTAAGGTAATGACTAAAGAAAAACACTGAGAAGTAAGGATGGGATGAAATGTTATCTGTAGCTATTGACAGCTCTCTTCTAGCACTCTGACTTTGTCAGGCTAACGCTTTTTTCTTATTGTCTCTATACTCCTAATTCTCCACCTGTCAAACAGTGCAAATTTATGAATCTTATAACTTACTGTCACAAACCTAGAAAAATCTTAACAGTGAGGGTTGTTACAGAATCATTTAAAGTATAAACATTAGTGGGACTTAGAGAAAACAACATAAAATATGATAACAGCACAAAGAATGAAAGGCAAGAATGGGGAGTGCACTGTTCTCAGGCTCTTAAACTACATGTGAAGTAATAAAATATTATTTGAATGTAGAGATGTCATTAAAGATGCAGACTGCAAACCTAAGGTAACAAGTAAAACTTAAGAGGTACAAATAATAAACCAATAGTGGAAATAAAGTGGAATCACAAAACATACTAATTCAAAGGAAGGCACAAAAAGATAAAAAACAAAGAACAGATAGAATACAAAACAACCAGAAGGACAAGAGATTTTAATTCAATGACAGCAACGATCATGTTACATGTAAAAGGTCTAAGCCAAGGTCAGCAAACTCGAGTCCTAGAACCGTGTCCGGCCCATGCCTGTTTTGATCAAGTGTTCTTGGAATACAGACATACTGGTTCATTTGCATACTGTACTGCAGCTTTCACGTTGTAACGACATAGCTGAATGGTTGCACGACACA
This sequence comes from Rhinopithecus bieti, assembly GCF_001698545.2. NCBI lineage: Eukaryota > Metazoa > Chordata > Mammalia > Primates > Cercopithecidae > Rhinopithecus > Rhinopithecus bieti. The sequence goes on along the minus strand of NW_016803499.1, from coordinate 1,722,883 downwards.
GACAAGCATGACCTGTAACCATGTACCATTTGGTCCTTTATTTATAAAGTCTGTTGGTCCTTGGTCTAAACTGCAATTAAAAGACAGATACTGGGGTGGGAGCAGTGGTTCACGTCTGTAATCTCAGCACTTTGGGAGGCCAAGGCAGGCAGACAGTTTGAGCTCAGGAGTTCAAGACCAGCTTGGGCAAGATGGTGAAACCCCATCTCTACAAAAAATACAAAAATTAGCCAGGCATGGTGGGATGTGCCTGTAGCTCCAGCGACTTGAGGGGCTGAGGCAGGAGAATCACTTGAGCCTGGGAGGTCAAAGCTGCAGTGAGCCATATAAGATCACACCACTGCACTCTAGCCTGGGACAGAGCGGGACCCAGTCTCAAGGGAAAAAAAAAAAAAAGAGAGACAGATATTGTCGGATTCAATTTTTTTAAAGGCAAAGTTCAACAATATGTTGTCTACAAAAAAACTATTTTAAATAAAATAACAGATAAGTGAAAAGTAGAAGAAAAAAAATGTACACCATGTATACACTAATCAAAACAGAATGCCATCATCTGAGTTGATCCAATGTTATTCAAACTAGTCAAAGGAATATTAGTCAGCAAAATTCTAAAATAGTAGAACAAAAACTCCTAAAGTCTTTCAAATACAATGATAGACCAACCGATAAAACCCTGGTAAATCAAGAAAGTAACAATGCTAGGTTTCTCCCAGGCTTTCAGGTTAGTCAAAGGGTAGATGTTCTAAAAATAGCATTTCCTAAACTACCTGGAGATCCTCCTCATTGTTATGAATGAGAATAGCAGTGATTGTTTAAAATATAGCAGCACGATTCCAGCTTTTTTTTTTTTTTTTTTTTTTTTTTTTTTCTTTTTTTGAGACGGAGTCTCGCTCTGTCGCCCAGGCTGGAGTGCAGTGTCCGGATCTCAGCTCACTGCAAGCTCCGCCTCCCGGGTTTACGCCATTCTCCTGCCTCAGCCTCCCGAGTAGCTGGGACTACAGGCGCCCGCCACTTCGCCCGGCTAGTTTTGTATTTTAGTAGAGACGGGGTTTCACTGTGTTAGCCAGGATGGTCTCGATCTCCTGACCTCGTGATCCGCCCGTCTCGGCCTCCCAAAGTGCTGGGATTACAGGCTTGAGCCACCGCGCCCGGCCGGATTCCAGCTGTTTAACGGGACTATAAACTTTTGTATTGTTCCTATATTTCTAAAAATACAAACTTAGTTGGGCATTACATAAAACAATCACTAAAGTAAAATTCCCAAGTTTAGAAGAGCAATTTATATTTTTTGCTTTTAACATAAAGCAACATGCGTAATAAAAAAATGAGGGAAATGATTCTGAAAGTTTCATCTGTAAATCTAGTACAAAGAGAAAATTTCGACGTAACATTCAGAACCTTAGCAACAATAATAAACCAAAAACTAAGTTCCCAACTCAGCTCTACTAAAAGCAGTTCCTAAAGGAAGGGCCAACACTTAATCCTCCTGAAAAGGCTTCTCTAGGCAATCCATGATAAATGATCTGCTGCTCTTGTTACAGAATGAATTACAGTATGTTTTATTACTCATTTCTGGTAGTATGGGAAGCAATGCCATATTATTGCTGCTGTTATTTTCCATCATAGGCAGTCACAACTTAGAAACATCTAATCTATAGACACATGGTTGCCTGAGCACCAAAGCCCTTGCAACCAGTGAGAATCTACAGAAGAAAAGAATGTGTGGTTTCAGGAACAGAGGCAAAGGAGAAGCTGTGAGGAAGAGCAGCAACTTAGAGTAACCAATCCCAGAGAAAACGCCTTGACAGAATAGGCCTGTCTGAAAAGCATCTTTCTTAATAAAAAAAAAATCGTGACAGGAAGTCTTCAATTATGGGATTTGAATTCGTAAGTATCTTTTTTTTTTTGTTTTTGAGACAGTGTCTTACTCTGTCGCCAGGCTGGAGTGCAGTGGCGCAATCCCGGCTCAGGCAACCTCCGCCTCCAGGGTTCGAGCGACCCTCCGGCCTGAGCCTCCCGAGGAGCTGAGATTACAGGCACATGCCACCACGCTAGGCTAATTTTTGCATTTTTAGTAGAGACGGGGTTTCACTATGTTGGCCAGGATGGTCTCCATCTCTTGACCTTGTGATCTGCCCACCTTGGCCTCCCGAAGTGCTGGGATTACAGGCGTGAGACACCGTGCCCGGCCAATCAGTATCATTTTTTAAAAAATATAAATTCCTTTTTTAAGAGTTACTGGTCTCTCATTTTACTTAGATTTCTTTGGGACTATATATGAGAGAACTAGAGTTCCCTAGATAGTTTTGGAACATCCGTAAAGAGCAGTATTGAATAATAAAAATAACAACTATTCTAGTAGCCACATTTTAAAAATTAAAAAGAAACAAGTATAATATTTTACTTAACCCAATATATCCAAAACATGTAATCCCAACATATAAAATATTTAACATTTTAAAATACAAATTCTTTGAAATCTTGTATAAATTTTACACACTCAGAACACTTCTCATTTCAGACTAGCCACATTTCAAAGGCTCTGTTTCTTATGGATAAAAAATGCTTGGGAGGGCAAAGCAGCACATTGATAATAGGTATCTACTTAAACAGAAATTACGGTACTAGTACTTGCGAAGCAAAATGAAAATCTCATAAACACAGCTAACAGAGAGTTGAAAAGCATGTGTTTTAGATACGTTCAGACTACTGGCATGTTTGTTCAGACAAGTATTGTCACTAATATGACAAACATATGGTCAAATAATGTTTTGGAGATCTAACTAAAGCAAGAAACACTATGTGCAACAATATACATAACAATTTTATAAAATTAAATAAAAATTGGGAATATAAGACATAATTTTAGGGTTATCAGATTCTAAGTCTCAAAATCAGTTTTTATTAAATGTTATATGAATAAAGCTTCATTAAGAATGATATAAAATATTCCACCATTAATTTAAGTTATCAATCAGTAGTTCTGCACAATAATTTGTTTCAAATATTCCAGCTTTCAGATGCCTATACATAACTCAAGAAAAAAAAATTTCAAGTGTCATTTTTAAAAATACTTAAAACCTTTTCATGTTTCTCCCTGGATAAAGATGAAATCTAAACATTTAATCAAAGAATAGAGGGCCAGGCGCGGTGGCTCAAGCCTGTAATCCCAGCACTTTGGGAGGCCGAAGACGGGCGGATCACGAGGTCAGGAGATCGAGACCATCCTGGCTAACACCGTGAAACCCCGTCTCTACTAAAAAATAAAAAAACTAGCCGGGCGAGGTGGCGGGCGCCTGTAGTCCCAGCTACTCGGGAGGCTGAGGCAGGAGAATGGCGTAAACCCAGGAGGCGGAGCTTGCAGTGAGCTGAGATCCGGCCACTGCACTCCAGCCCGGGCGACAGAGCGAGACTCTGTCTCAAAAAAAAAAAAAGAATAGAGGCCTTTGTGGTATGACTCTTACTTACCGCAGCCCCCAACCTCAATACCCCAAAGCTTTCTCCACTTCACATTATACTTTCCAGCCAGGCTAAGTGGTTTCTGGTAAACTGTGCCCTTGTACTGCCATTGTCCTTCTCTCATCCTTTTGCTGAATACGTTTCTATATGTACTTCAAAATTCAATTTAAAATTTAAAATTCAATGTCATCTACATTCATACACTTTTTCATTGTATATACTTAGGTAGAATTAATTAGTCCCAATTCTGTGTTACCAAGTCTGTATACACCATGAACATAACATTATTTAAATATTATTTGTCTGTGTATTTCAACTCTTTTGAGTGGAACATATTGTAATGGCTTTTAATTCAAACTGCCCACCAGATTCAAAATTTATGAGCTGTGTAACTTTGGCAAGTAACTTTACTTCCTCATAAAAAAATGCTGATAATTATAGTAAAGTTGTTGAGAGGACTGAATGACACATCAAGCATGTAGCAAGCATAGTGCACGGAAAGCAGTAAACAGTAAATGTAAGCTGTCAACATGCTTATCTCAGTCTCCAAAGCGTACTCCAATGTCCAGCATCCAGCATACAACAGCACTTAATGTTTGCTAAATTAACCAATGAAAGAAGGATTCAAATAGCCTGAATCAACCTCATCACTGCTATTAAAAAACAGAGGCCGGGCATGGTGGCTCACGCCTGTAATCCCAGCACTTTGGAAGGCCGAGGCAGGTGGATCACGAGGTCAAGAGAACGAGACCAACCTGGCCAACATGGTGAAACCCCGTCTCTACTAAAAATACAAAATTAGCTGGGCGTGGTGGCCTGTAGTCCCAGGTACCTACTCGGGAGGCTGAGGCAGGAGAATCACTTGAACCTGGGAGGCAGAGGTGTGGTGTGCCGAGATCGCGCCACTGCACTCCAGCCTGGGCAACAAGAGCGAAACTCCGTCTCAAAAATAACAAAACAAAAAACCCAAAAATTCTTAAGGTCCTCTGAATAAAGATTAAATAAGTTTAGAAATCCTCTATGTATTTTAATAGAATTTAATTATTTGAAAACTACCCATTTACACAGAAATTAAATTAAGTCACACTGTGAGGTTACTATATTTTTTATTTTAGTAAATAAAGTTCTTTCTTCTTTAAAAAATATCCCTCTATGTAAAAGACTTAACATGTAGAAAGTAAAAAATAAAATTCTGGAGAAAATTTGGAAAATGACAAAGACTTATTGTCTGTAATAAACAAGAAACTCACAAACTAAAAAAGATAAACAATGGGGCAATTCACAGAAAAGCAAATGGTCAATAAACACAAAGATCCTCAAACTTTTGGGAAAGAAATCTGTTAATATCTTTAAAATAAAAAATATACTTTTCTTAAGATCCAATAATACCCTTTCTGGAATCATATCTCAGAAATAAACGTATCAGTTCTTTAGGATAATTATACAAGATTTGTGTGGGGCAGGAGGGGAGCAGAGGAGGAAGGAAAGTATACACTGTCTATAACAGCAAAATTTCATCAAAGAGAACGCTCATCATTGTGGAAATTACTAAATTAATTGTGATATAGCACACAATGAGATATAGACATAGTTAGGCCTGTTCCTGCTTAGAGGGACTGCCACAATTTACTGGGAAGTAGATGAACAGAAAGTAAGATGTAGAAGTGTGTAATATGGTCTAGTGTTCCTAGCTGACCAAATTATCTCTTTCATCACGTTCACAAAAAACAGAAATACACACATCTAGCTAACAGTGATAAGGTGGGGAGATTAAAGAAAAAAAAGTGACTGGCATGGTAGCTCAGGCCTGTAATCCTAGAACTTTGGGAAGCTGAGGTGGGTGGATCACCTGAGATCAGGCTCGTTTGAGACCAGCCTGGCCAACATGGCAAAAACTCATCTCTACGGGGCGGGGAGACCAAGTGGCCAGGAATGGTAGCTCATTCCTGTAATCCCAGCTACCTGGGAGGCTGAGGCAGGAGAATTGCTTAAACCCAGGAAGTGGAGGAACCGAGATCAAGCCACTGCATTCCAGCCTAGGCGATAGAGACTCTGTCTCAAAAAAAAAAAAAAAAAAAAAAAAAAAAGGTGTCTATAGTTCTATTTATAATGAATTTAGTATGACAGATATGTGTTCACATACGTAAAACAGTGTATGAAAGAATGATCATGAAATGTTAATGACGGTTATCACAGGATTTCATATCATTTTTCTTCTTCCTCAAACATTTTCATATTATGTGAACATTTAACAATAACCACCATTCCTTATACAAAATCAGTGGAGGAAAGTCAGTTACTTTGAGAAGGAATAAGAAAAACAAACAAAACAAGAAAAAATAAGGCTGTGCTCCCCTTTCATACAGTATCAGTTATTTACAATTATGTTTAATTTTTCAATGTACAAAACGGAAGTGACTATTTACTTCAGTTTACATTCACAGGACTTAGACTTAGTCCTTACAACAAAAGATATTGTTTCTTCTATAGTTCTATAGACATATGGAAGAAAATCATACTTCCTGTCAACTGTATCTTTATTGTCAGATGTGAGCAAAACTAATGAATCCAACAGAAAAATATGCACACTCTTCCAAAAATAGCTTCTATTTCTGTATACATCTTGAACTAACATTAAACAGCACTGATTTCTGGGAAGTTTACTTTAGTTATCTTATCTTTACACTGAGTTTCAGGATTACTTTTAAAGCTGCTTATAAATACCACAGTCTTTGAAAACAAGGCTGTGAAAATGTATCCAATAATAAAATAGATATTCCACAATTTTAAAATTGTGGTAAACTGTAGAACAAAAAAATTACCATCGTAACCATTTTAAATGTGCAGTTCAGTGGTAAAACAACTTTTTGAGAAAACATTCATCAATACATAAGGAACCTATTTTAAAAAGGAAGGAAGCCGGGCACAGTGGTTCACGCCTGTGAAGTCCAGCACTTTGGGAGGCTGAGGAAGGTGGATTGCTTGGGCCCAGGAGTTCGAGACCAGACTGGGCCACATGGCGAAACCCCATCTCTACAAAAAACACAGAAGTTAGTTAGCCAGGTGTGGTGGTACATGCCCACATTCCCAGCCACTGAAAGGGCTAAGGCAGGAGGATCACTTGAGCCTGGGAGGTTGAGGGTATACTAAGCAAAGTTCATGCCATTGCACTCCAGCCTGGGCGACAGAGTGAGACCAAGTCTCTCTCTCACACACACACACACACACACGCACGCACACGCACACACATGCAGGAAATTCTGACATATGCTACACAACACAGATGAACCTTGAGTATATTATGCTAAATGAAATAAGCCAGACTAAAAAGGACAAATACTGTATGATTCCACTTATATGAGGGGCCTGTGGTAGTCAAAATCATAGAGACAGAAAATAGAACAGTGGCTTACAGGGCTCAGTAGAGAAGGAATGGAGTTATTATTTAATGAGTACAGAGTTTCAGTTCTGCAAGATGAAAAGAGTTCTAGAGATAGATGGCGATGCTGGTTGCGCAACAATGTGAATGTACTTAATGCCACTGGACTGCACCCTTAAAAATGCTTAAAACTGTAAATTTTATGTTTATGTGTATTTTACAATAACAAAAACTGAGAGAAAAAACCTATTTAAGACATACTTCATAATCATTACATAATCCACTTAGCTCTCAAAACCTCTAATAGTATTGAAGTCCTAATTATTTAAATAATCCATTCAATAAAAAGCAATCCAGAGACTCAACTTCCTGTGATACCATTTTCCTTAAGTCAAGAAAATCAAATGCAACATATAAAATTTGTGATATAAGTAAACTAGTTTGAGAGAAAAGTTTACAGTTTTAAATGCTTTCCTGAAAAGAACGATCTAAAATCAATTATCTGAGCTTGCGTCTTAAGAAGCTGGATAAAAAGAGAGCGAATTAAGAAAGGAAATAATACAGCTCAGATTCAATACAGGAGAAAAATTAAAATGGTGCACCTTTAGCTACATGAGTGAGGTCTAGGCCAACTATACAGACCTAGCTAGCTCCATGGGCCCAAGCCGACAAACCTACGAGCTAAGAATTGCTTTTTACTCTTTTAAAAATGGTTACAATTTAAAGCAGTTATATGTAAGTAGCTATAGTACAGTCTAAAGTTTTACCTTTTGGTCTGCAAAGCCTACATTATTTACGATCTTGCCCTTAACAAAAAAGTTGGCTGATTCCTGAGCTGGACTGTTCAAGATACAAAAAGAGGCTGGGCATGGTGGCTCACACCTGTAATCCCAGCACTTTAGAAAGCTGAGGCAGGCAGATCACTTGAGGTCTGGAGTTTGAGACCAGCCTGGCCAACGTGGTGAAGTCCTGTCTCTACTAAAAATACAAAAATTAGCCAGACATGGTGGCGGGCACCTGTAATCCCAGCTACTTGGGAGGCTGAGGCAGGGATTCGCCTGAATCTGGGAGGCAGAGGTTGCAGTGAGCCAAAATCACATCACTGCACACCGGCCTATGCGACAAAGTGAGACTTTGTCTCAAAAAAAAACAAAAAACAAAAAAACAAAAAAACTAAGAAACAAAAAGAAGGCACAGATTACCAGGATTAGGAACGAAGGGATGATAAGGAACTATTATCAAACTTAGGCCAACAAATTTGACAAGTCTGATGAAATGCATCGTTTCTTGAAAGACAAAATTGCTGAAAGTGGTGCAAGAAAAAACAGGAAATCTAAACAGTTGACATCAACTAAAGGAACTGATTAAGTGATTAAAAACCACACCCACCACACCCTGCCACCCCCACCACAAAAAGCAATCCTAGGCCTATATGGCTTCACTGCTGAATTCTATTGCATATTTAAAGAAGAATACCAATTCTCACAAATTCTTTCAGAAAATAGGAGGAAGGAATATTTCCCAACACTTTTTAAAAAATTATTATTTTTTTATTTTTGAGATGGAGTTTTGCTCTTGTTGCCCAGGCTGGAGTGCAATGGTGTGATCTTGGCTCACTGCAACCTCTGCCTCCCAGGTTCAAGCGATTCTCCAGCTTCAGCCTCCCAAGTAGCTGGGATTACAGGCACGTGCCACTACGCCCGGCTAATTTTTGTATTTTTAGTAGAGACAGCATTTCACCATGTTGGCCAGGCTGGTCTAGAACTCCTGAGCTCAGGTGATCCACCTGCCTTGGCCTCCCGAAGTGTTGGGATTACAGGCGTGAACCCCCCGTGTCCAGCCCCAACTCATTTTATGAAGCCACTACTACCCCCAAACCAAAGCCAGGTAAAGACAAGAGAACTTTCAAATTTACTTCCAGCTCCACCAGAAGCAATTTGAAAATGGTGTCTTCCTCTCTGAACCGTCCAAAAAAAGCAGCTGTAAACAGTGAATTTCATAACCAGAAGCGGAAGCCAGAGACCAAGATGAATGGGAATTCCTTACTCTTCCTGATGGTTGGAAGGAACCAGCTCTTTCCAAAGAGGACAATCCCAGAGGACTCCTGAAGGAAAGCAATTATGTAACTCTGTTCCCAAAATACAGAGAGGCTTACTAGAAAGAGTGCTGGCCAGTGGTGCGCAAAGCCTTGAATGAACGTCAATGTTAAAGCAACCCTGCCCTGGATCCAGGGCAGCATGACTGCTTGAACTGAGGCAGAAGAATGGGGTCTGGAGGTAGAGAAATTAAAGTCATTCATGGTGAATCAAGGGAAAACACCTGGTCTGGGGGCAGGGAACCTAAGGCCAATTAACGCCAATTTCCTAAAGTTGAACCAAAAAGGAAAACCCCATCTCCCCATGCCCATGAAGCAAAGGCTACTCTCCCTACAATCCTCTTCCTTCCGCCAGGTCTCAGGTGGAAAGAGGGAGTGCCCTGGACTGACCATGGGCCAAGCAGGGACCATCCCTTCATCTGCACAGGGGGTCAATTCATCTCAGTCTTTTATTAGTATTAGACCAAATCCTTCATCCAGATAAGGGTAACCGATAAGGACCTCAAAAAGAGTACTTAAATCCCAGAAGACTTTGTAACTCAGCCCTAGAGTCACTTGCTTGGGTCCATTCCCACCCTGTTCAGTGCTTTCTTGCTTTAATAAATTTCTGCTTTCCCTGCTTTGTTCCTTTGTCATTTGTACATTTTGTCCAATCCTTTGTTTAAAATGCCAAGAACCTGGAGAATTTACACTCAAGGCCTTACTTCCATGAACAGTAGTACAAAGAAGACTTGTACTAAAAAATACAAAAAATTAGCTGGGCATGACGGTGGGCACCCGTAATTCCAGCTACTCAGGAGGCTGAGGCAGGAGAATCGCTTGAACCCAGAGGCAGACGTTGCAGTGAGCCAAGATGGTGCCACTGCACTCCAGCCTGGATGACAGAGCAAGACTATCTCAAAAACAAAACAAAACAAAAAAAACAGAAGACTTTTGATTCACATATCATCACTGGAACCAGAGATCTAAAACAGTTAGCAAGGAGTGTTTCATTTGAACAGGCAGTACGAACTCTTCCAGATGATGTTGCATGTAACATCATTAAAACAGGTTAGTTAGTAAGAAATAAAGAGATTTGTAAAAAGACAATGGCTCACTGGTCTCAAAGGATCAACACTGAAAACTCTTAATGAACTTGCTCCATTAGAAAGGAGGGAAACATAGTTTCAGTCACTGAACCTTTTAGTGGCTTAAAAAAGAGGTTTGAGACTGGCCAGGCGCGGTGGCTCACGCCTGCAATCCCAGCACTTAGGGGGCCGAGACAGGTGGATCACGAGGTCGGGAGATCGAGACCATCCTGGCCAACACGGTGAAACCTCGTTTCTACTAAAATACAAAAAATTAGCCAGGTGTGATGGCAGGCACCTGTAGTCCCAGCAACTTGGGACTGAGGCAGAGGAACTGCTTGAACCCGGGAGGCGGAGGTTGCAGTGAGCCAAGATTGCACCACTACACTCCAGACTAGTGACAGAGCGAGACTCCGTCTCAAAAAAATAAAAGGCTTGAAAAGTAGTCCTATATACTATGAAGAATATGTATCCTATTTATAATATTAAAACCTTAATGATTAAAAGACTTGGCAAAAGATTCTGAATTTCAATCAAAAGCTGGGAGAGATTTCTGCCACAATTCAAATATACAACTATGAATAAATGCAAGGAACCAAAGAAAAAAAAAGTTAAGAAAGAATATACACCATTCCCACCACCACAGCCAGAAAGTCAGATTGATAACGAACTGGCTAGTGGTGAAAACTTTTCGAAGGTGAATCAGAAGCAGTGGCAGAAAATGGAAGCAATAAAGGCTAAACAAGCGGAAGCCCTCGGTAAAGAGACGAGCAAAGAAGCAAAACTTTAATTCCATCTACAGAAAACCCGATGTGAAACCTAAGAAAGCTTCTACTGAAACTAAAATTCATGTGGCCAGCATCAAACAAAAGTTAAGTAAGCAAAGAATAAGCAAGTTGGAGCTCTTACAGCTGAAGAAATTAGGCTTAAGATGGAAGCAGATGGAAAGAAAACAAAGTAACATAAAAGAAAAAAAAAAGTAATATACCAAAACCCCTTGACTAGATCTTAGGAAGCTATCTCCTTTTGTAAAGGATTTTGAGATACCGGGGCATTAGTTGCCTTATTTGTGAGAAATAATATTCTGATCACTTTTTTTTCCTGAGTTTTGTTGTTGTGGTTCGTAGAACAATGTTCTTTATAAGTAAGAATTATCGTTAAAAAACAAAACTTTGAACTACTTATCATGAACGTCTGCAAAATCATCATCAATATATTTGCACATCTAATCTGGCAATATATAAAAAAGATAACATTATCCAATTGGAGTCTATCCCAAGAATGCTAGGCTGGTTTAATGTCTGAAAATTAATTTAAATTCATACCATTATTAATAGGAGAGGAAAATCCATATCTTAACAGATGCAGAAAAGGGAGTTGACAAAATTCAATAAGCATTTATAATTAAAAAAAAAAACTCATCAAAATAAAAAGTTAAAAAAATCCTTGGTCAACTAAGAATGGAAGAAAAGCTCCTCAACTTGGTAACAGGAAGTTACCAAAAAAAAAAAAAAAAAAAAAAAAAAAAACCCTAAAGGGTGCATTGTACTTAATGGTCAAAGACAAAATACTTTCCTCTATTATCAGGAACTAGGCAAGAGTTTCTGCTATCACTGATTCCATTCAACACTGTACTAGGACTAGGGTTTGGGTGGCAGGAGAGAAAAATGGGGGAAGGTTTTAAGCAATGCAGTAAAGCAAAGCAAAGAAAGATCAGAAAGAGGTAAAACTGTCCTTATTCATAGGTGACATGATTGTGCATATAGAAAATTCTAAGATATATTTAAAAAATACAAGACCACCTACTAGAATAGTGAACTGATGAATATATAAAAATCAATTATATTTCTATATGCAAGTAATGCCAGGGGAAATAGCTACAAAGAGCAAAAAGCATGTCTTTAGGGAGAGGAACTAGGTATTTTGTTGTTTCTATTGATTTTAAAAGTTGTATTATCTAAATACGTTTTTAAGCCTTGTTCTCCCAGAAACTTCTTCTAAATGAAATTCCACACATAACCCAAAACACAGCCCTCAAAAAGCAGGAATGAATTAAAACAAGAGGAGCCTAGAACTCAACCTCTCTCTTCCTGCTGAGTTAATCTGGCACGACCCTAGTGCTCTCTACAGCACTTTAAAACCAGTTGATCTAGATAACAGAATTATTTCTAAAATATAAACGTTCTCCTTAAAAAAGTTTCACCACCATAAATAAATATACACACACATTCAAAAGCAGTAGAAAATGGGATCTAGAGGTTTATTGTGTAAAAAGTCACAACAATCATCCAACTCAATGTGTGCCTACTATGTGGACAGTATGTACAAGAAAGAAAAGTAAGACCTAGCTTCCCTTTGTTTTTAAGAGGATTTATATGTAATAAAATTGTTCTGAAACTCGAGGACTAAGACAATTTCATCTATGCCTGGTACAGTATAAACGCTGTTCCCACTCTCCCCTCCCTCCTAGGTATAATAAAAGAAGAGGAGGTAAAAGACACACATGGTCTTCAATCCTTCAGCCAGAACCACTGGAGTCACATGTTTGGAATTCATAATTGTCTGGATTTCACAGGGGAAACAGGGCATGTACATAATTATAATACATTAATATTCCTAGAGTGGTGTGGGTAAACACTCTGTACTCGTTTAGAAACATTAACAATCCTATAGTAAGTTTTATGGTGAATGTTCTATAGATGAGTATTAACACCAAGAGTAATAAAGAAAACAATAGCTTCACAATCCTTTAAGTTAGGTTTTACTGTTGAGTGTGTTTTCATGAAAAAAATTCTGGTTTTCAGAGGTTTGTGGAATGGTGGACGTATATTATCATCTAAGCATGAGGCTCAAAGTACACGTAAACCTATAAAACGATAAAAAAGTACACCTATTCACGTATCTTTTAGGTTGCTACTGCAAGATATGTGATGGTCCTCAAATATAGTGAATTACAGCCATGCGCTATGTATCTGCACCACCACTTACAGAATCTTAAGCAAATTTCTATCCTAAAGAAAAAGTAAATAAAACACAAATTAAGACAATTCTAGTTTTTTTCAGTGATTTATTTCATTATCTAACACCTATTAGCAGAATAAAATGAACTTTTAGGCCTACAAACAAAACTCTGAAAAGATCTCCCCTGTCATCTACCATATTTCAAAATACATAGGGTGTGAAGTTGGAGATTCTTTCTGACTTCTGGGCACACATCTGTAGGATTTGTTTAGAACTAGAGGTCATTATTTAAAGTTGATCTCCATGTTTACTGTAGAAAACAAATCCATAGACATGTGGATGAAGTTTATCTTTACCCCTAAAGAATGATCTCTTCTTATGAAATAGCCAAAGAATTAATGAGTAGTTACACTGTTTAGCAAGACAGACACACATCAGCAGCACACAGTGAAACAGACCTATTTACAGAGTCAGGACATTTTTCTGTTTCTGTAGATCAACAGGGATCTACAGCCAGATCTGGCTACATATCATGCCTTATAATGTGAATTCATTTATCTGCAATGGTAAGGAAAGAATCTCATCCTGATTATCATTTATATATAAATGGTGGCAAATACACAACTTTGTAGATGTGCTAGAAAAGATGCCGAAGTTTGGAGTCATCTGTCCATACCCTATTTTCCCATAAATTCTTTTGGGTTTTGGTACAAAGTTTTGGAGAACTTGAAGGTTTTTAGGAACATATATATTCCATTACAGAAGAAACACAAAGTAGCTAATCCTTTATAATATCATAGTATTTCCAAATAGACTAAATTTTTCTTTGTCTTTCTTGGTAAGTCAATAAAGGTTCCATAATGCTACAGGAACAAGAACTACCACAACTTTTCTTATTAATGTTATACTTGAAAGCAGCCATCAAATTACTAACCTCCTGTATTCCAAGGCAAAGGTAATAGATGCTGTCAGGTGCATAATTCTCTCCATTTGGCCGTCGGATCTCATTGACAAAATGAGCTAAACCATAGTTAAGCTCAGCTGTGGTGTGTGAGAGTAGATCCTCTTTTAACTTTACTGATTTAGCTAAAAATACATAAAATAAAAATCAGTAATTGTTATTATTTACTGTCTTATTAAGGTTAAGAACTTTCTGACATTCTTTGTAAGAGCTCTGAAGAAAATAAAATGCATTCTTACAGGTATTTTAAGTTACATTTATGTTTTTTAAATTTAAAGGTACTCCACAACAGAAATCTTGATTTTAAATAGGACTTATGAGAAACAAAATTAACACTTACAAGATTTTAACTCATCTAATACCAGAAGATCTTCATCAAGTTGCCTAGTTTTGACCCAGTGTTTCCATGCATTTACGCCATACGTGTATTTGAAAGGAAAGCTGCATTCTGAATTGTCAGAACTATCATCATGAGACTGGTATCCTGATACAGCCTTTCTCTTGGCTCCCTATTAGTAAAAAACACCATAACATCTTTTTTAAAGCCTACATTATTTCATTACTTTATACAAGCCATCTCTCAACAAAGGCAAATTACAATCGACCCTTGAACAACATGGGTTTGAACTGCAGGGGTCCACTTGGACAAATACGTTTTTCTGTGTGCATGCCTCTCCTGCCTCCTTCTATCTCTTCCAACCGTGCCACCTGAGACAGCAAGATCAACCTCTCCTCTTCCTCCTCAGCCTACTCAACATGAAGACAATGAGGACGATCTATTTCCACCTAATGAATCGTAAATATATTTTCTCTCCCATATGATTCTCTTGATAACATTTTCTCTAGCTAACTTTATTATGAATATACAGTATGTAACATATAAAATATGCGTTAATCAACTGTTATCAGCAAGGCTTCCAGTCAACAGTTGGCTACTAGTAGTTAACTTTTTAGGGAGTCAAAAGTAACACATGAATTTTTGACTGTGCAGGGGGCGCTCAATGAAGAGTAGGCTACTAGTACTTAACATTTTAGGGAGTCAAAACTTATACACAAATTTGTGACTGTGCAGGGGGGATCAGAGCCCAACCACTGCATTGTACAAGGATCATCTGCAATTACAAATATAGTTACTTCTTTAATCTGTAATAAAAATACAGTTATTTGTTTAATCTGTCATGAAATTAGAAAAGAAAAAAATGAAACACAGGTATTTGCTTTGAACTGACTGGTATTCCTGAATCTGACAATAGTTAGTCAATATTTCAGGAAATGTGATGTTTCTACATAAATCACTTTGTGCAACAAAATCATATTAAATTCTGTGGTGAGAGTCACCAATGATGAGAAAATAAATATAAGACAATTAATAAACTAATCTAAATATTACTGTAAGAGAGAAACTGAAGAACTTTTCAACAACTCCACCTTATAGAGAGTGACACTTAACTACTTTTCACTTTTTATTTTATTTTATTGTTTTATTTTTGTTTTTTAAGACAGGGCCTTGCTCTGTCATCCATGCTAGAGTTTTGTAATCACGGTATCTCTCCTGCCAGGTTAAGTATCCATGCTGGAGTTCTGTTTTGAGGTGAAGTCTTGCTCTGTTGCCCAAGCTGGAGTGCAATGGCACGATCATAGCTCACTGCAGCCTGGATCCTCCTCCTGAGTAGCTGGGACTGCAGGCACGTGCCACCATGCCTGGCTAATTTTTAGAAGTCTCACTGTGTTGCCCAGGCTGGTCCCAAACTCCTGGGCTCCAGCAATCTTCCCGCCTCAGCCTTCCAAAGTGCTGGGATTACAGGTGCCACTGTGCCTGGCCCCCGTTTTCACTTTCCTGATGGCATTGTTCGCAATGCAAAAGTTTTTAATTTTGATGTAGTCCAGTTTATTTATTTTTCCTTTTCTTCCCTGTGCTTTCGGTATCTTACCAAAGAAACTGCCTAACATAAGGCCATTAAGATTTAGGCCTATGTTTTCTTCTAAGAGTTTTATGTTTTTAGCTCTTACATTTAGGTATATGGCTCATTTTGAGTTAATTGTTGTGTCTGGTGTCAACGAGAAGTCCACCTTCATTCTACTGCAAGTATTCTCTCCCTTTTCAGGTTTTTTGTTCTTTCTTTTGGAGACAATTTGTGAAAGCTATCTTTCTTAAGGTATTTTTAAAACCTGCTTTATGTTGGAAGTCAGAAACACAGAAAGTTGGCAGAATACTCTAACAATTACAGTTGTTCACGCATGTAGATCTGGTCTACTGAATGATCAAACTGTCCAGCATGTCTTTCCATGTGTGTATGCCTAAAAGACACCAGAAATAATAAACTGTATACTTCAACCCCGCTGATAATCTCATCAGAAATAATGATGGAAAAAAACAGCTCCCTTTCTAGAAAACAGTCTGAATTTTTGTGAAAGAATTGAACTTATTACTTTAGCAACTGTTTTCTATTTTGACCCTGCATCAAGAAAGTTTAGTTGAGGTATCAACTAAACCTGAGATATTTTTATTACTTAAAAATAGATTGCCTCTTAAATGATTTTCCAACCTAGAAAACAAAATATGTTCCCACATTCTCAGGCACACTAAAGACCACTGTATCCCTGTTTGCCTATAGAGAGATACTGTTATATAGGCTATAAGTGAATGTACCTTTTTTTTAGATCGAGGTCTGGGCTGTTCCTCATATTCTTCACCAAAAACAGGTGGTAATAAAAATTCATTCTCCATATCAAGCTCCTCAGCAGCTGACAACCAAATCAGAACTTTATTTTAAACGAAATAGCACAAGGTTATGTTACATAAACACAGCCAGCAAATAACCACAGGATGTAAACCAGCACTCGTACATGGGGACAATCTGGGCTGGGCTGGGGAATAAATGACTCATTGCATCTAACGTGGTTTGTAAGTTCTGACAAACCCTGTTCAAACTCCTAAAAACATATATAAAATGAGTATCAACACAGAATTTTCATGAAAATGTATGATATCAGAAAAATTACTACAGTCTGGAATCCAATTATAAGATCTAAATAGTATCGGTACAAATCTGATTCAATCTATTAAATGTTTTTTACAAAAACCAACGTTTCACATTCTACTCAGTGTGCTCATTAGCCATCCATGGATTAAGAAAATAATGAGGCCGGGTGCGGTGGCTCACGGCTGTAATCCCAGCACTTTGGGAGGCTGAGGCGAGCGGATCACAAGGTCAGGAGACTGAGACCATCCTGGCTAACACAGTGAAACCCCGTCTCTACTAAAAATACAAAAAATTAGCCGGGCACGGTGGCAGGCGCCTGTAGTCCCAGCTACTCGGGAGGCTAAGGCAGGAGAATGGCGTGAGCCCGGGAGGCGGAGCTTGCAGTGAGTTGAGATCGCGCCACTGCACTCCAGCCCGGGCAACAAAGCGAGACTCTGTCCCAAAA
>NW_016803499.1:1689936-1704590 GCF_001698545.2 Rhinopithecus bieti | reverse complement strand
AAAAAAAAAAATGAAGTTAACTGTTAAGGTGAGTTTAAAAAAATATGAACACTGTTAAAGGCAATGACACAAACATCAAATGGTAAATTATCATAACCATAGTTGACTCCACAACTCAATCCCATAGTCATGAAGGTTTTGAGTACCTCTGGGGAAGTCTATTTCGATGTCCAGATCTGGCTCGTATGGTACATCAGGCATGCTGGACTGTGTCTCTGGGTCAGAGTTCTTCAAAAGATCGGAACCAATTATATCTGTTTCAATAATCACACCTGAAATCAATCCATACTATCATTAGGAATCAAAACAGAAAACCCCAACGGTATCTGTATTTAATCTGGCAAAAGCAAGTCATTTAATTTGAAATGCAATATAAAAAAATACATTTAATGTCACAAAAGGGCATATTATATATATAACTATCTCAAAATGTAAACCACTATAAACCTCATAATTATAATTAGTCACAAGCACATGAAAACTTTCAATCCTATAAATTTTATAGGAAGACTCCCTTCAAAAGCTAATAGGTATGCTTTGATAGTAAAACAACTTCAACAAGTAAAGTATTTCTAAAAGCAACTTTTTGTCAAAAATAAACTAATGAGGGTAGACAGCTGTCGTTTTCAATACTCTTTGAATTTTGACCTAGGTTTCTCAAGTCGTTCAATATACGCTTATTAACAACTGCCTTTTAATGGTTTGATCAATTGCTTTCAAATGTTTTTGTGTTATAGTCATGGTAAGAAATGCATTTTATCCAGCACATACTGCAAGGTGATGGCAGGGAACAGAAAGACATCTGTATACACACTGGTTTCACAAAATAATACTTACCCTTTCTATGAGGGATTCACATTGGGATTCACATTGTCATTTTTTTTATCCTGCTCCACTTAGTTTTCTTTCGTTGAACAAAACATTGGTTGCAACCCACTAAATTAATTTCACAACTTCTTACCACAGTGCTTCAAAAACACTGTCTCATTATTAAATCCAGAGAAAATTATAGTATTTTGATTGTCCTCTAGGGTAGGGTAAGAATTAGCTCAAGGTTGAACTAGGACTCTGGGTATCAAGAGAGGGTTAAGGGTGGAAAATAAATATTCTAAGTGACTTAGAACCATCCACAACACACTCATCATGTTATATACCATGTAGCGCAAGCACTGCCCTAACAGAGGTTAAGATAAACTCTGGTTTTGCTAATGCAAATTATTTTATCAGTATAAGCAATAAAAGAAAACTAGGGGCTGGGTGTGGTAGCTCCAACCTGTAATCCCAGCACTTTGTGGGCAGGCAGATCACCTGAGGTCAGGAGTTTGAGATCAGCCTGGCCAACATGGTGAAGCCCTGTCCCTACTAAAAATATCAAAATTAGCTGGGCGTGGTGGCACGTGCCTGTTAATTCCAGCTACTCAGGAGGCTGAGGCAGAAGAATAGCTTGAACCCAGGAGGCAGAGATCTCAGTGAGCCGGGATCGTGCTACCGCATTCCACCCTGGGCAACAGAGCAAGAGTCCATCTCAAAAAAGACAAAAAACAAAAAACTAGGGATAACTATTACAAAAGAAGAGTTCTGATCACTATTAGAGTCTACTACAAGTTATAGTTTTGTATCTGCACTACTCCATTAACAAGAATAACTCTGAGTGGATTTTACAAGTCAAATCCTGCTTAAAACAGAGACCAAAGACCAAATTCCTGCTTCGGATATCTGTCTGAGGGCACCTGGCTAAATATAGTGTAGATCTCTTAATATAAAATACATTTTTGTTACAATGCTTTCCCCACCCCTACATAAATTGAAACAAAATTATATGCCCTGGAAAGTAATGTAACAATACTTATAAATAACCCATGGTAACAATATTTATAAATAACCAATGGAACAATACTTATAAATAACCAATGGTAACACTTATTCGCCAGGTATAATTTAGTGTAGCTCACTGTTGATGTTGGCAGTCTCTGTTTTCCCCTCGTCTTCACTCATCATATCCGTCATTGTAAGCAACTCTGTATCAAGAGGATCTGAAGAAACCTTGCTTTTTAGCTCCTCAATTGCTGCGGGAATCTTCTCACTGCTGTCCAATGGAGCAGGCAGAAAAACAGGAACTGGCACCTAAGTAACCAAATCATTTTGAGTTAGGTTTACTAAACATTAAAAGGTATTTTTCCAAATTAAAAATTACTCTGACACATGATCTACTTTATAATATCACACTGGATAAAAGCTTTGAAAAGAACACATACAAAACTAAGATGTTAACTGTGACAAGAAAGCCTAGAATACAAACATCTACTTTTTGGAATACAAATTAAAGAAAAAGAATTTTTGAAGTATTTCTGTCCCCCAGGGGACTATAACAGCCAAGCCCTGACACAGTAGTGTCAGTCTAAGTACTGCAAGTGATTTGGGATCAAATAATATTTTATATGAAATTCTACGTTTCAGTTCTAAACCTTATGACTTCACAAATACTTCTTTTTCTTTTTTGAGACAGAATTTCCCTCTTGTTGCCCAGCCTGGAGTGCAATGGCGCTATCTCAGTTCACCGCAACCTCCGCTTCCTGGGTTCAAGTGATTCTCCTGCCTCAGCCTCCCCAGTAGCTGGGATTACAGGTGTGCAGCACCACGCCCGACTAATTTTGTATTTTTGGTAGAGACAGGGTCTCACCATGTTGGCCAGGCTGGTCTCGAACTCCTGACCTCAGGTGATCTGCCCATGTTGGCCTCCCAACGTGCTGGGATTACAGGCGTGAGCCACTGCACATGGCCCACAAATATTTATTTTGAAAATGAACCCAAATATAAAACTCAATATGCACAGAGCAGGCGCAGACATCTGCGAAATGTTACTCGTGAGGATGAACATATACATAGTTACACACAAAGCAATCAGTCATGACAACAGAGATACAACCAAATCTAAGTTAACTGTTGAAGAAAGGTAAAGATGATTTTATTAGCTTCATTAAACTAGTAACTGCAACTACAGTTATCCTCAGTATTCTAGGGGATTGGTTCCAGGATCACCTGTGGATGGATACCAAAGTCTATGCAGACTCAAGTCCCACACCCCTACAGTCAGCCTTCTATATAGATTTCATATCCTCAAATAATTTTTTTTTTTTTTGAGACAAGGACTTGCTCCATAGCCCAGGCTGCAGTGCCGTGGTGCAATCACGGCTCACTGCAGCCTCCATCTCCCAAGCTCAAGCAATCTTCCTACCTCAGCCTCCCAAGTAGCTGGGACTACAGGTATATGCCACCATGCCTGGCTAATTTTTGTATTTTTAGTAGTGACAGGGTTTCACCATGCTGCCCAGGCTGGTCTTGAACTCCTGGGCTGAAGATACGCCTACCTTAGCCTTCCAAAGTGCTGGGATTACAGGCAGAATACTGTATTTTCAGTCCGTGTTTGGTCACGGATGTGGAACCTGCCAATATAGAGGGCCGCCCATATTTATTGGGAAAAAAAAAAAAAAAAAATCCACATATGTGGGTGCATGGAGTTCAAACTCTTGTTGTTCAAGGGTCAACTGTACATTGTTTTCTCAACTGTGCCTGCTAAATCTCAAAATGAAAAAGAACTTAAAATGTGACTTACAGGAACAGGAACTGTAGTAGGAACAGGAATATTCTGACTGTACATGTGCATAGGAACTGGGATATACACAGGCACAGGGATAGGCACTGGAACATATTCTGTCTTCCAAGTATCATCTAAAAACACAAAACATATTTAAGGAGCAACGTTAACTAACACTTATATACAGGTGCTTAATGTGAAAATAATTTGATCAAGAAAAATTTAACTACCTCAGTACCTTTTCTTTTCTCTAAATTCCCAGTTTTACAAGTTAGGTAACTTAAAAGAAAGCAGCAGCTGTTCTTACTTACAGAAAATACAAATAGAATTTAGGGATTTTTTTATTTTTATTTTTTTTGAGACGGAGTCTCCCTCTGTCGCCCGGGCTGGAGTGCAGTGGCCGGATCTCAGCTCACTGCAAGCTCCATCTCCCGGGTTCACGCCATTCTCCTGCCTCAGCCTCCCGAGTAGCTGGGACTACAGGCGCCCGCCACCTCGCCCGGCTAGTTTTTTGTATTTTTTAGTAGAGACGGGGTTTCACCGTGTTAGCCAGGATGGTCTCGTTCTCCTGCCCTCGTGATCCGCCCGCCTCGGCCTCCCAAAGTGCTGGGGTTACAGGCTTGAGCCACTGCGCCCGGCCGGGATTTTTTTTTTTTTAAGAAAGAAAACATCCTTTAAAAACACTATATAGTTCCAGATACCCTACCATACTCTCAACAACCTCCCCAAAGGCTTATTTAATCAAATAATTAGAATACAGATAACACTGTGAATTTGATAAAAAATACATATTTGAATAATTTCATCTCATTCTGACAGGAAGGAAACAGAATTGTTACCATTACAAATCACAGGTAAAGAGGAAATTTTTGATAAAGTATTTTTTCACTTTGACATAATTTGTATTCTAGGCCTTTATCAGAGATTGATCATAATGATTTAAAATGACATGCTGTATTCTCCAGGTAATATCTAAAATTAGATAAGCAAAATCAACAGAAAATGACAAACTGACCAAATGAATCTATCCTGGAGGCTGTTCCATTCAAGAAAAGCATGTAAAGATGGAGGTATGGGGAAGTATGTAAGTCACATTGTCCTAAGTTACCTGTCTGACAAGATTTGGTCTGCATGTGAGGTTTACAGTAAGTAGCTTTTGTCATTGTTAAAGGTTTGCAAAGAACTGCTTTGTTCTTCATCTCTTTGTTAGGTGTTGGAGAAGGGGGTGGTGCTGAACCCTATGAAGAAGCAAAGAGAAACATTTTATTTTATGTCTAATTTTCAGTACTTCCTGGTGTCAATGAAGGATTTTCAGTACTAAGAAGGGAACACACAAAAGCAGAAGAGGATAACCAAATTATGCTATTATCACTATGTTCACCATACTCTTAATCTATAAGGATCAATATGAATCTATTCTACCTACTAGCAAAGTAGTAGCAATTATTCATTCTATAGATTTATATCACCTTCAAAGGATACCATCAGAATGATTTTAGAAAATACAAAAGACAATTTAACTTTTAAGTACAAAATCAAGATTGCAAACCTGAACTATGAAAACACTTAGGCACTTTTAAATTTATTTCAGAAAAAGATCTTACAGTTACTATGGCTCTCTGATACTCTAGCTCCCTCTGCTGGATAAATGGCATTAAATATGATCATAAATTTGAAAAGAAAAACGAAAACAATACCAAAGATATCCTCAAACTTTAAGTTGTATATTTCCTGTGGCCCCGCAATGGCAATTTCTGAAACCTATTCTACAGATGCAGTCTCTCAGATATTTTGCACTAAGTTCACCGTAGCATTATTTGCATTGCAAACAAAACAAAACCCCACATAAATAAAATCTGAAATAAGCTGAAGAGCATAAGGGAGTAAAGGTAAGGTACTCTCCACATCACCTATTGATACGGAGAAAATGTAGGTACATAATTCAGAATAGTTGTGTTCTATACAGTTGCCCCAAACAATGACTACTGAACTGCTGCTTCAATGGGAAATACAAGATTAGGTTCCTGTGAGCCTCCGATCACAATGTTTTCATCAACTGATCAATACATAATTTTGTTAAAGATACTTCATACAGTATTTTTTTTTATAATAAAACAGTATTTCATTAGAGCATTTTTGTGTAATACACTGAGATAAACACAGTACAAATACAGCACACACATACTGTACATCACTCACATAGCACATGCACACTGTACAGTACGCCACACATATATTGTACAGTGATCACATAACACTGAACACATACTGTTTACTGTAACTTTATGCAAATAAAGTCTTAAAAAATATTAAACAAAAATTAAGCAGTCAAAGTTTTACAAAAGCTGGCCGGGTGCATTGGCTCACATGTGTAATCCCAGAACTTTGGGAAGCCGAGACAGGCGGATCACCTAAGGTCAAGAGTTTGAGACCAGCCTGGCCAACATGGTGAAACCCCGTCTCTACTAAATATACAAAAAATAAATAAATAAATAAATAAATAACTAGCCAGACATGGTGGTGCCCACCTCTAGTCCCAGCTACTCTAGAGGCTGAGGCAGGAGAATCGCTTGACCCCGGGAGGCGGAGGTTGCAATAAGCCAAGATCATCCCACTGCACTCTAGCCCAGATGACAGAGTTAGAATTTGTCTCAAGAACAAAGCAAAAACAAAACAAACATTAACGAAATTCCACTGTGGATGGAGCTGCAGGATGTGTGATGAGACTGCACTGTGTGGTCTGACCTCTCAACCTTGGTGTGCCGCATGAAAACCGAGGTTGTAGAACTGGCTCTTGTGCCTTGCTGACAGTGTCAGTGATTTTCTTACTCAAACTGGCTTCAAAAATTGTGTCAGCCCTGGCAGCTTAGCTTTTAACCTCAGATCCTTTTGCATCTCAAGGCATGTTCTCAGTAGTGCTTAAACTTGAGATTGTGCTCAAGCATAGGGCCATTTTTCTGTTTTATTGACAATTTTTCCCAAGACAGAATTCCATTCTGATATCACCTTCCTTCATGTTGCCAAAGCCTTCTATGCTCATCTGCTGTGTGATGCACACTGTGTTTTTAACATTGTTCTTTATAATTTCTGTAACACCTTTTCAGTTTGATCAAACATTTTCCCAGCAGTTATCAATAGCCTATTGGTGGGTAGGCAAATTTGAAATCCATGAATGAGGACTGACTGCACAATTACCTCTCAGTATATGTGGAGGATTGGTTCTAGGACCACCACCATCCGCCAAAGCCCCTAACCCTACTCCTCATACCAGAATCTGTGCATACACAACTCCCAGTCAGCCTTTATAGAACTCACCCATATGAAAAGTCTGCCCTCAAATTTGCCTCGCAAATCCTTTATTTTCCATCCAAGTTTGGTTAGAAAAAAAAAACAAAAAAGCCACGTGGAAATGGACAAATGCAGTTCAAATCCATGTTGTTCAAGGGTCAACTATACTTAAAGCTACTGCTGTGTGACCTCAGGCAAGTCACGCAATCTCTTATGCCTCAATTTCCACCATCGTATAATGGAGAGAATAACTTAGCAAACAGTATCTGTTACATACCAGGCATTAGGAAAGTTTGGTCTGAACTGGAAAATACTCTACATCCCAAAAGAGAGGATCTAAAGTCATAGACATCCTGGGATTGCTCAATGTTGCACTTCTTGCCATTCTGCAAATACTACTTTATGTCAATAAACTATGCCACTTGGTGAAAATCTACACTTGAACCAAACTTGTTTTTTAGAATGTTTTTTACTTTTTAGTCAATAGGCAGAATCCAGTTATTTGTGTACGCTGAAGTAGGACCCAAAAGAACAGAAATTATAATGACAAAAGCCACCATCTGCTGAGTATTTGCTAGATGCCAGGGAGTATGAAAAGCACCAAATCTTATTGCACACTCCTAACACCACAAAAGGTAGGACTTTTTATCACTCCCATTTTACATATGAGGAAACTGAGACTCAGAAGTGATACAACCTGGCAAGAGGCACTGAGCTAAAAGTTCTGAAATCAGGATTCAAGTAAGATTCATCTGATGTCAAAGTTAATGTTCTTCACTATACATACTGCCTCTATGAAGTATGGAACAAAACAGCTATACCATGGTTTAGTATTCATCATGAGGTAGGTACTACATTCATCTTGATTTTTCAAATAAACTTACACAAAGAACAGGGAAGTAACTTGCCCAAAATTAAACAGCTAAGCTCCTATCCTTTGAAGTTTACGGGTGGAGAATTAGAAGATTCCAAAAGCTTACAAAGAAGAAAAGATGGGAGAGGACTTTATAATTACAAAGAAGAAAAGATGGGAGAGGACTTTATATGACAAAAGGCAACAGCTGCAATGGCAGCCTTACTTATCCTTCCCTATCAATAATGCTTCCTCTATCCCTCCGTCATATAGTTTGGTTCAAGTCCTGTAGGAGGAGAAAAATATTTAATATCATGCTAATAGAAAGGGTTTCTGGTCAAAAGCACACACCTTTGAAACAAGATTGAGGACTTGCCTTATAAATGTCAGTATATAATAGGGAATAGTCATCTTTCATATCCTCAGCATGGATGAAAGTCTCTGGTATTAAAATCAGATAATTCAAGTGAATACTTTACATACTTCCAAAATTATCTGATTTTAAATTATTTCCATAAGGGGGGGTATGGATAGAGAAAGCAAGGAAAAAGTATTCTTACTTTTCTAGGATTCTGTCCAACTATTAACATCAAAAACAAACACTGAATAGAATAAATGTAAAAATACCAATTTTCATCTATATCAGTGATTCTCACTTCTGGTTACATATTAGAATCCTGAAGAACTTTTCTTTTCTTTTTTTTTTTTTTTTTAATGGAGATGGAGTTTCACTCTTATTACCCAGGCTGGAGTGCAGTGGCACAATCTTGGCTCATTGCAACCTCTGCCTCCCAGGTTCAAGCAATTCTCCTGCCTCAGCTTCCTGAGTAGCTGGGATTACAGGTGCATGACACCATGCCTGGCTAACTTTTTGTATTTTTAGTAGAGATGGAGTTTCATTATCTTGGCCAGGCTGGTCTTGAACTTCTGACCTCAGGTGATCCACTTGCCTTGTTGCAGGGATTACAGGCGTGAGTCCCTGTGCCCAGCCAGAACTTTTTTAAAATACAGAATTTTTGGGTTGGAGCCTAGGCACTGGAAGGTTTTGAAAATTTGCCAGGTGATTCTAATGAGTAGTCAGCGCTAGGAACCACTGATCTGTTCTTTTGTAACATAACAAGAACTAGCCCAGAGACTTTATTGCCGATAAATGACTCCTAAAGAGCTTCCCTCGGATAAGGATGCAAGAAACACCAGGATCCACCGCTGGTGACAGCTGTAAGATGCAGCATGCCAAGGCCAGGCAGTGCCCTACCACTCTCCAGAGAGTGGCAAAAGCATTGCCTCTTATCTTTAGTAGTCATTAGTAGCATCAACCTATAAAACTCTTACAATGCTAACAAAAGTAGAATTTGATATATTACACCAAAAGAAAAATAAATAGGAGGAAAAAAATCCAGGACACTTTGTGTATTTCCCAAATTTTTAAACTCAAAAAATTCTAGCCACCAACATGTATCTTCAGATCTCTACTTGAAAGATAAATGCATAAAGCCATTACTAATCTGCCTCAGCCTATTCCTTCAGCCTCATTTTCCATTATTCCACCAAAGATCCCCCTCAAGCTTGGCTCTAGTAAGTAGTTCTGCCAAATACACATGTGCTTAGCACTTTATTATTCTCCTATTTTTCATGCCTATCTGATAATCTTCTACTCAACTGTTTACAGTCAGCTTATTCGTATCTTTCAGAACAAATACAATCATTTCAAACACATTATTGCCATTGTCTTAAAGATGCATCTATTATGGAAACATCCGTCAACTCAAATATCACTTATGTCTATTGCCCCATTGTGAGGAGAGACTATAATTAATTCTCCTTTATATTCCTTAGCATGTATAACAGTCTCTGGTATTAATATAATACAGCTGAATACTCCACTGTCTCAGTTAAGCAAAAAAAAAAAAAAAAAAAAAAAAAAAAAAAAAAAAAAATTACTGTTATGATCACATTAAATTGGCCTAATTATTTTTTACCCTGTATTAAAAAAATCACAATTTAGCACTCCATTTCACCAATACTTACTGTCATTTTGGTTCGAGACGTCTGACAACCCTGATCTAAAAAACATAAAAAATTTAAAATAAGACAAATACTCTTTCTTCAGAATTTTCTAAATCCCTATTTCTCATTATATTTCACTCATTTAAAATGTGACTAAAGAAAATATTTTAGACATTTTAAGGGAAGAATTTCAAATTTGTATAAAGTATAGAAATATACAGGTAAATAAATGAAATTAAATTAATCCTTTTTTCCTTTTGTCCCCTCTGAAAGTATACACTGCTTTTGGGGAAATACTATTATATATTCTTAGATTTATATCTTAAAAGATATATACATATTTTTAAAAATTACAGCTTCTAAAGGGTTTTTGTTGTTCCTCCCAACCTACGCCCTAGCAATTCGATTTGCTAAACATAATTTGCATTTAAAATTGCAGATGACACCATAGGTAGATGTCTATTCTTTTTAAAATTTGTGTTATAACGCTGTTTAGCTTCTCCTCACTATCAACTATACCTTGTTTTCTCAATTAGCATGAAATTTCAAAAGACAATAAAACAAAAGCAATACATTTATAAAAACAACATACCAGGGTACTGCAACCCAGAGAATCTACGGAATTTAAGTTGCTATTAAGCGATCTCCAAAATCAACTATTCATTATCAGTGTTTTGGATTCAGAACTACGTAAAGACTGATTTACAGGGTTTTCAAGTTATCACCTAAATTATTACATACCATAATGCAAGTTTTCAGGTCCTTTCTGAGTTGTCATGTTGGGCTCATTCTGCTGACAGTAGAAACGCAGTAAGCAGTGCTGATCACAGAAGTGCTTCATTTCCCCACGCCACTGAACTCGCTCTTTAAGAGTTCCTTGAGATTTACAACAGTCACACCTTGCAGCCTTAATTTAAAAAGGAAGGTTTCAGACATTGCAAATTATTTTTGAAGATTTCCAGAAGTTTATCGGTGATTATTGCCAAATGTGATAAAACCGTGACTGATAAAGAAAAATAGAACTATAATATAAATCATTTATAGACAGTAAAATGTACAATAAGTAAAAGTGGGGAAAAAAAAAAAAAGCAATTTCTCAAATGACAAAGTTCCATCCTATACTTACCAGGAGTCAAAGGCCAGCATCACAAAGGTAGGGTAACTAAACACATACTGGTAGACCAAGTCAATGTATTTTATGTTTTTAAATACTTTTGAGGGCCATATAATACACTGGTAGAATCGTCTCCTACCATTATATTGAACATTTATGAGTAATGAACGGATTTCCCAGGTTTGTTGTACAAGACAAAGGTAATTTTGAAGCAAGCTCTTATGATGGGAAATTTATGGATGTTAACTTGAAATATTTCAGTTTTTCAACAGTTTAATATAAATTTGAAAAGCTTTAATAAATTTATTTAGTTTTAGTAACAAGAACTTTGAGTTCATGTTTTTAAACACTCAATGTTTAAATGTTCTGAAAACCAGTAATATCAATAAGACAAGCGATTTGACCCACATCTAGGAAAACAATCAGCCCAATGGTTCACAACTTAACTTGCAATACCAAAAAATGATACAAGAAAAACAAATTAAAATTCACAGAATGTACTTTATTTTGGTGAATCAATAATCTTGAGACAGATTTTTGTTTTTAGAGATCTTAATTTCCCTAGATTTTGCCCATTTTCACTATTTCTTAACGTCTTGACTAATGAGTGTGAAGAAAATACAAACGATATATCTTCAAATACAGAAAAATGATATAATTTCAAATACAGTTCTTTTCATAATTTAAGTTTCTGATCTAGAAATGAACTACTATTATTTTTTTCAATTACC
This sequence comes from Rhinopithecus bieti, assembly GCF_001698545.2. Lineage (NCBI taxonomy): Eukaryota > Metazoa > Chordata > Mammalia > Primates > Cercopithecidae > Rhinopithecus > Rhinopithecus bieti. The sequence continues at coordinate 1,693,002 of NW_016803499.1, read as the reverse complement.
CTTTGGCTTACCAGCTTTGAAATTTTGACAAAGTAATAACTGTTAAGTATTTTGCAGTTCATAATAATTGTGGCTACAGCTTTTCCTTTATTACTCTAATCTAGAGTTTTACACTGTGGATTTTGAAATTTCTCACGTTATAATTTCAACAGGAATTCTACAAATGTCACGTCAAAATTCCTGGTCAGGAATATTAACAAATGACTATGTTGACAAACAGGTCTTACGTAACAAACATACCCCAAGGTTAGAACACAGGCTTTTTTTTTTTCTCGAGGTCAGGTATTTCTCCTGCTGAATAAATGTTAAGTGAATGAAGATTTATAGTACAAATTATGACTACTAAGTGATGCCAGTATCACGACTCTTCTCCAAAAACTTGTGAATCCAAATTTTATACTGCTGATGGTATTATGTGATCATCTCAGTAACAACAGCACTTAATATCAACCAAGATCATATTTTCACTCAATAATAAAAAAGTCCCTTTGTTAAATTCTCACCAGCGAGACTGTTTTTCAAAATAACCATAGAATTGTTCCAGGGTTTCTTTTCTTTCTTTCAGTTTCTTTTTCCCTTTTTACAATTTATGCTCAAAAAAAGAGACAAAGCATCAAGGAAGGAAATGGAAGCTTAATACTTTATTCACTGATTCTGAACAGCACAAGAACCAAAAGTTGAGTTACAGCCTGACTACATTGTTCACTGAGAACCTGAAATAAGAGCCAAACCCGTTGTATCTTCTCTCTATATAGATCTTCACAACAGCCCCGCAAAATGGGTACTGCAAACTAAGATCTAAAAAGATTAAATAACTAAGGCCAAATATTAAAAATGCAGAGACAGGATTCCAAAGGCAGACAACCAAGTCAAAACCTAGGCTTTATCCTGTACACTAAGCAATAAAGACAAAATGAGTTACTATAAATGAGTAGAGAATAAATATCCTAACACAATACAAATAAAATGCTACAAGAAGATTCTCGATTTAACCTTTAAAATAGAAATCTGTATTAATTCAAATCATTACATGTACTACGCTGACTCTTAGTAGTAGTATTGCCATTTATACAATCATTTGGAAGATCAAGGGCATAAAATCAAACACATTCCACCTAAAGAATTTGAACAATGGAATCACTTCATCGTTCTACAATTAGACACTTGGTTTTTATAGAATCAATACCTGAAGCTCCCTTCTTCTTTTAAAGGTTCAAAACAAATTTAGATAATTTCCCTCTACCCAAAGAAAAAAGGGGCAAGATTAACACCAATTTACAAATGTAAACAAAATAGGCATCTATTTTTTCAGCCTGAAAAAACAGTAAGTGAGAACTCCACACATTCTAATAATTCCAAGTTTAATGCCACAATCAAAATTTTGGAGGTTGTGAACTTTTGTTTCTTTTACATCCACTCATGCAAACCCCTAGTAAAATGTTTGGAATTCAGCTAAAATATGATGGCCAATTTAAAAAGATCATTAATGATCATCATGCCTTACCAACACCAACACAACTCCACTCCAAGATGCATTCCCTAGCCATTTGCAAAAAATAACTCTTAAGACACCATTAAAAAGGAAATAAATGGAACATAAGTCTCTGGTTTTAAAAATACTGCATCATCTATTTTGTGGTTTTCTTGTCATTGTGAAATCAAGGATAGCAAACTAAGGGGGAGGAGAAAAAAAAAAGTCACAGGTTCAAACAAATCTAAGTAACAGCCAGGTACTAATTCTGATTCAAAAACCTTAATCCAATCTATCAACTAAACAGAAATTTCATTTTCAATAACTAGCAAAAGGTCATTCAGCCTATCCTGACCCAGTCCCTTTCACTTCTTGGATAGTTTCAACTTTTCATTTTGGGTTGATATATATATCTTTTCAAACTTTCCTATCTATTTGTTCCCTAATTCACCAAACAAACCTAATATTCCAGGGGAGAACCATGAATACGAAAAAGATAGGGGTATTTTACAGACATTTTAAACAGAAATTCTTTATGACTTCTCAATACAGCTTTCTGAGCACAGTAGAGTGATTCACTACAAAAAAAAGAATGCAGTGATAAAAGGTGATTGGGTACTATGCAAAGCATAGGAATTCTCTGGTGACCAGAAATATATATTTAAAGCAATATTTGAATATTAAATATTCTTTTCCTAAAATTAATTTCAAAAACAATTTAAAAACATGGATATAGCAGTTTACAAAGAAAAATTATAGAAGTCTAATATTATTAATTTAAAGCCCATCAATCATACTGTTAAGACTATTAGAGGGCATTTGTATTAAGAATTTAATATTGCCACCGTTCGCTACTTGTTTGGAAAACAAATCAAAATCTGTGTTAAAAACCTGTGCAATCGCAAGTAATATGGTTTAAGAAAAGCTTAGGTCTTAATAGACACAGCATTGGGAAACAGTGGACCTTTGGAAATATTATCTTTACCAATTTTTCAAGCACCTTCTAGCTATTATTGCATTATAATACTAAATCCTTTTTCTTAAAACTTTTAAACTTACACAGATCAAAAGAACTATCTGGTTTTCATTATGCCTGGAAACATTTACTTGAGGAAAAGTAAAATCTACTTCTTTCTAAAAGGTATCTGGGAGAAGAAAATACATTAGTTGTATTTTCAGCATCTTTTGGTTGCATGATGTCACAGGTTTCTTACTGCAATTTAGAGGAGACAGGATTTAATAAATCTCTATTTTAAATCTAGAAGCAAACCATGATATAAACCAGAAAACACAGCTCATTCAGTGACTTGTCAAGTAAAAAAAATTTTAAAGCATAAAACTAAATTTAAATAAAAATGTAGAAGTTATTTATATAGGTAGTAGTCTCTCAATCTAAAGTGCAAAGATAAGAGAAGGTAAAAATACAATGTGTGTGAATGACCATTTAAGAAATGTTCATAGCTAAACATGAAATAACAGCCAGATTGGCTAGCTGTTGATTTTTAAGTTTCTGTGATGAAGCACTTTTTTCCTTTGGCTTGAAGCTTATTTTTCTGATAAGCCGGAATGATTTTTTTTTTTTTTTTTTTTTTTTT
>NW_016803499.1:1684126-1689412 GCF_001698545.2 Rhinopithecus bieti | reverse complement strand
TATATATATATTTTTTTTTTTTTCAATTTAGAGACAAAGTCTTCCTGTGTCTCCCAGGCCAGAGTGCAGTGGTGTCATCAGAGCTCACTGCCACCTCAAAAACCTGAGTTCAAGTGATCCTTCCACTTCAGCCTCCCAAGGAGCCAGGACTACAGGCATGTACCACCATGCCTGGCTAATTTTTTTTATTTTTTGTAGAGTTGGGGTCTTGCTATATTGCCCAGGCTGGACTAGAACTCCCAACTTCAAACAACCCTCTCACTTCATCCTCCTAAAAGGCTGAGATTAAAGACGTGAGCTACCGCTCTCAGTAATCTTTTTTTTTTCTTTTTGAGACAGGGTCTTGCTCTGTCACCCAGGCTTGAATGCAGTGGTGTAATCACAGCTCACCACAGCCTCGAACTCCTGTGCTCAAGCAATTCTCTTGCCTCATCCTGCTGAGTATCTGGGACTACAGGGGCATGCCATCACACCTGGCTAATTTTTAATTTTTTTTGCAGAGATGGGCTCTATGTTCCCCAGGCTGGTCTTGAACTTCTGGCCTCAAGTGATTCTCCCACCTCATACTCCCAAAGTGCTAGGATTATAAGCATAAGCCACTGAGCCCAACCCCAGTAATATTTTTTAAAGCTGGGAGATCATTCATTCAAAGAAAGAAGCCAAACAGAGAAATACATTCAGTATGCGCTGTGAACAACAAAATAATCCTCCAAGAAAGATTATTATACATTAAAATTTTATATTCATAATTTTACAATTAGGCAGATATTTGTACAGTAAAATGACGGGAAATCATCATCACATGGTAACAATTTCTGTCTCAAACAATAAGATAAACCATGCAAATAGATATAAAAATAAAATGGGATTTCCAAATTTGTACTCACTAAATGCCTTTATTGAGATTATCCAAAAGAAAATTTTAAAAATAAAACCTCCTAAACAACGGGCATAAAAGTGCACTTGTAAAAAGACCATTCTCAAGCACATAAACATCAGATACAAGATTAAAATGAAAGAAAAAATGTTAAAAGGCAGCTAGAGAGAAAGGTCAGGTCACCTACAAATGGAAACTCATCAGACTAATAGCAGACCTCTCAGCAGAAACCCTACAAGCCAGAAAAGATTGGGGGCCAATATTCAACATTTTTTTTTTTAATTTAACACCAGTGCCACTTGCCAACCAGAATTTCATATCCCACCAAACTAAGCTTCATAAGTAAAGGAGAAATAAGATCCTTTTCAGACAAGCAAAATCTGAAGGTATTTGTTACCACCAGACCTGCCTTACAAGAGCCCTTGAAGGAAGCATTAAATATGGAAAGGAAAGACCATTAACAGCCACTACAAAACACACTGAAGTACACAGACCAGCGACACTATAAAGCAGCCACATAAACAAGTCAGAAAAACAACGAGCTAACATCATGATGACAGGATCAAACCCACACATATCAATACTAACCTTAAATGTAAACAGGCTAAATGCCCCAATTAAAAGGTACACAGTGGCTTGGATAAGGAAACAAGACCCACTGGTATGCTATCTTCAAGAGACTCATCTCACATGCACTGACACACATAGGCTCAAAATAAAGGGATGGAGAAAAATCTACCATGCAAATGGAAAACAGAGAAAAGCAGGGGTTGCCTCAGACAAAACAGACTTGAAACCAACAAAGATCAAAAAAGACAAAGAAGGTCATTACATAATGGTAATAAAGGGTTCAATTCAACCATCAGACCTAACTATCCTGAACATAAATGCACCCAACACAGGAGCACCCAGATTCATACAGGAAGTTCTTAGAGAAGTACAAAGAGACTTAGACTCCCAGACAATGCTCCAATGACAGTATCAGACAGATCATCAAGGCAGAAAATTAATAAAGATATTCAAGACCTGAACTCAGCACAGAATCAAATGGATACCCCAAAAGGACAAAATATACATCCTTCTCACTGTCATATGGCACATACTCTTAAAATTGATCACATAATCACATATAAAACATTCCTCAGTAAATGCAAAAGGACTGAAATCATAACCAAAAGTTTCTTGGATCACAGTACAATCAAATTAGAAATCAAGACTAAGAAATTCATTCAAAACCACACAAACTTGGAAACGGAATAACCTGTTCCTGAACAACTTTTGGGTAAATAATGAGATTAAGGCAGAAACCAGTTAATTATTTGAAACCAATAAGAACAAAGATACAACGTACCAGAATTTCTGGTACACAGCTAAGGCAGTGTTGAGAGGGAAATTTATAGCACTAAATGTCCACATCAGAAAGTTAGAAAGATCTCAATTTAACAACCTAACATCCCAACTAAAGAACTTGAGAACCAAAAGAAAACCAACCCCAAACCTAGCAGAAGGCAAGAAATAACCAAAATCAGAGCTGAACTGAAGGAGACTGAGACATGAAAAACCATTCAAAAGATCAATAAATCCAGGAGTGTTTTTTTTTCTTGGGGGGGGGGGGGGATTAATAGACTGCGAGCTAGACTAATAAAGAAAAGAGAGAAGACCCAAATAAACACAATTAGAAACAATAAAGGGGACATTATTACCACTATCCCACAGAAATACGAATAACCACCAGAGATTACAATGAACACCTCTGTGCACATAAACTAGAAAATCTAGAAGAAATGGACAAATTCCTAGACACATATACACCCTCCCAAGACTGAGCCAGGAAAAAATTGAATCCCTGACCAAACCAATAATGAGCTCCGAAATAGAATCAGTAATAAATACCTTACCAACCAAAAAAAGTCCAGGATCAGATGGATTCACAACATAATTCCACCAGATGTACAAAAAAGGGCTAGTATCACTCCTACTGAAACTATTCCAAAAAATTGAGGAGGGGGGACTTCTCCCTAACTCATTCTATGAGGCCAGCATTATCCTGATACCAAAAACTGGCAAAGACACAACAAGAAAAGAAAACTTCAAGCCAATATCCTTGACGAACATCAATGCCAAAATCCTCAACAAAATACTGCCAAACCAAATCCAGCAGCACATTGAAGAGGCTTATTCACCATGATCAAGTAGGCTCTATCACTGGGAGGCAAGTTAGGTTCAACACACACAAATCAATAAATGTGACTCATTACATAAACAGAACTAAAGACAAAAACCACATGATTATCTCAATAGATGCAGAAAAGGCTTTCAATAAAATTCAACATCCCTTCGTGTTAGAAACTCCCAATAGGCCGGGCACAGTGGCTCACGCCTGTAATCCCAGCACTTTGGGAGGCTGAGACGGACAGATCACAAGGTCAGGAGACAGAGACCATCCTGGCTAACACGGTGAAACCCCGTCTCTACTAAAAACACACACACAAAAATTATCCGGGACGATGGCGGGTGCCTGCAGTCCCAGCTACTCAGGAGGCTGAGGCAGGAGAACGACGTGAACCCAGGAGGTGGAGCTTGCAGTGAGCCGAGATGGTGCCACTGCACCCCAGCCTGGGCGACAGAGTGAGACGTTGTCTCAAAAAAAAACAAAAAACAAAAAACAAAAAAAAAACTCTCAATAAACTAGATATTAAAGAAATATACCTCAAAATAAGAGTCACCTATGACAAATCCACAGCGAACATCATACGGCATGGGCAAAAGCTGGAAGCATGCATTCCCCTTGAAAACTGGCATAAGACAAGGATGCCTCTCTCACCACTCCTGTTCAACACAGTATTGAAAGTCCTGGCCAGAGCAATCAGGAGACAGAAAGAAATAAAGGGCATCCAAATAGGAAGAAAAGATGTCAAACTTTCCCTGTTCACAAATGACATGATCCTGTATCTAGAAAACTCCATAGACTCAGCCCAAAAGTTCCTTCAGCTAATAAACAACTTCAGCAAAGGATACAAAATCAATGTACAAAATCACCAGTTTTCTATATGCTAACAACAATCAAGCTGAGAAACACAATCTCATTGAAAATTGCCACAAAAAGAATAAAATACCTAGGAATACAGCCAATCAGGGAGGTGAAAAATCTCTACAAGGAGAACTACAAAACACTGCTCAAAGAAATCAGAGATGACACAAACAAATGGAAAAACATTCCATGCTCATGGATAAAAAGAGTCAATATCATTAACACAGCCATACTGCCAAAGCCATTTACAGATTCAATGCTATTCCCATTAAACTACCAGTGACACTCTTCGCACAACAACAACAACAAAAACATGTCTTTAATTCTATGGAACCAAAAAAGAGCCCAAGTAGCCAAGGCTATCCTAAGCAAAAAAACACAAAAAGAACAAAGCTGGAGGAATCATGCTACCTGACTTCAAACTATGCTATAGGGATACAGTAACCAAAACAGCATGGTACTGGTACAAAAGCAGACACATAGACCAATGGAACAGAATAGAGAGCCCAGAAATGAGGTCGCACACCTACAACTATCTGATCTTCAACAAACCTGACAAAAACAAGCAATGAGAAAAAGATTTCCTACTCAATAAATGCTGCTGGGATAACTGGCTAATGATATGGAGAAGACTGAAACTGGATCCCTTCCTTACACCACACACAAAAATTAACTCAAGATGGATTAAGACTTAAATGTAAAACCCAAAACTATAAAAACCCCTGAAGCCAACCTAGGCAATACCATTCTGGACATAGGAACCAGCAAAGATTAAGATGCCAAAAGCAACTGCAACAAAAGCAAAAACTGACAAATGGGATTTAATTAAAGAGCTTCTGCAGAGAAAAAGCATGCACACGTATGTTCGTTGTAGCACTATTCACAATAGCAAACACTTAGAGTCAACCCAAATGCCTACCAATAGTAGAGTGGATAAAGAAAATGTGGTTCATATATACCCTGGAATACTATGCAGCGATAAAAAAGAGATTATATCCTCTGCAGGAACATGGATGGGACTGGAGGCCATTATCCTTAGCAAACCAACACAGGAAAAGAAAAGCCAAAGATGAGAACACAAACACATTAACAGGGGAACAACAGACACTGGGGCCTACGAAAGAGTGGAGGGTAGGAGGAGCGAAAGAATCAGGAAAAATAACTAATGGGCAGTAGGTTTAATATCTGGGTGATACACAATCAGTACAACATGACCTAAACTGACCTATATAGTGATGGGTCATTTACCCGTCATTTACCATGCCCCAAATTGACCTATATAAAAAACCTGCACATGTACCCCTCAACTTAAAAGTTAAATTTTTTTTTTTTTTTTTTTTTTTTTTTTTTTTTTTTTTTTTTTTTGAAGGGGGGTCTT
>NW_016803499.1:1675451-1683782 GCF_001698545.2 Rhinopithecus bieti | reverse complement strand
GCCAGGATGGTCTCGATCTCCTGACCTCGTGATCCGCCCGTCTCGGCCTCCCAAAGTGCTGGGATTACAGGCTTGAGCCACCGCGCCCGGCCAAAAGTTAAATTTTTAAAGTGGATTTAGTATGACACATACACATACACACATTTATAGTTTCAAATTAAATGTTTCTGGTCTCTACTTAGCATTCCTTTCAATTTTAAAGTCCCCAAAACTCACAATTAAAAGACGAAAAGCCAAAAAAGAGCAAGATATTTTTAAAATATATCCCAAGTATCCAAAACAATTACGTGCTAACATTCAACACTGATAACATAGTCAAAAGTATTTCTATTTAGCTGTGCACGGTGGTTCACACCTGTAATCTCAGCACTTTGGGAGGTTGAGCAGGGCAGATCACCTGAGGTCGGAGTTCGAGACCAACCTGGCCAACACAGTGAAACCCCGTCTCTACTAAAAGTATAAAAATTAGCTGGGCGTGGTGGCACACGCCTGTAATCCCAGCTACTTGGGAGGCTGAGGCACAAGAATCGCCTGAACCTGGGAGGTGGAGGTTGCAGTGAGCCAAGATGACGCCACTGCACTCTAGCCTGGCCGACAAGAGATTCCATCTCAAAAAAAAAAAAAAAAAAAAATTCTACTTAGTGACATAAAGACACAATAAATTTTAGAAAAACACCCATTTTGTTAAACTACAATGCTGAAAATATAGGTGTATCCTAATCTTTTGGTAATGCTTAGGTTATTAAAAAAAGAGATATAAATGCTACTTCAAACAAGCAGAAATGACAAGACAATTTTAATGAATATTATCAGGGCTAGGCCTTAAGTGTGTACATTTTTAAAATAAATGAGTTGCCAGATATATAATGGTAACAGCTACAACGTTTTTTAAGACTGGTTAAAGTAGCTGCTATAACAAAGGAGTTACTCGCCTTGTAGTACCAATCCTGAAATTTTTTACAGCAGTCTTCACTGCAGAAATCTCTCACAACACCATCGAGTTCTTTAGTTGCTCCCTTCTTACACAGCTGAGAACAATAGTTGCAAGTAACACATCTCAATCCTAAACGTCTTGCAAAATCCTGTTTGTATAATAATTTGCAGCCTGAAAAATATAAGGTTTATATATTAAAACAAAAAACACACAAAAATTAATTATTGCGCAGAGACAGATCTTAATTGGTCAAGATTTTTCCTCTCCTGATCAAAACTGTAAAATCTACTATAATCAATATCAACCTATACAAATTAGAACAGAATATGGGATATTTTATTAGATAACATATTATCTAACATGGCTAAAATAATGTTTCAAGACATTAAAATCTAGTAATGTCTCAGAATTATTTTATTTGTTCTATTTAAATAGAATCTTGCTTGGGCCGGGGAAATAGATAGATAGAATCTTAAGTATCAAAGTAAGCATACCTTATACAAACAGGCATTTTAGAAAAAGGAACAATGTAGACTACTAAGAGGCTCTGAGTAAACTTATAGAGATGTTCAACTTAAGCAGGCATTTTAGCTAATTTTTCAAGCTTACCTGTCTTACATGGACCTTCAGGGAAATAAAACAGATTTATTGACTTGCCCAAAGAAAACACTTTTGTTATCTAGTCCTTTAATGAAGTATATCTTTTTTCTAGTACATAAACGCATTAAGTATTTTTACATATCTTATTTATTCCCTATAACATCTCTACGAGGATCAATACTCTATACTTACACTGTGCTATGTAAGCAGAATGACTTACATGTTATCTACTAAAATCCTATTCATCCTTTCATAAGGACCTCAAATTATACCCCTACCACAAATGCTGCCAACATCAACCTAGTTTAAAATGACATTTCCTATCTGCAAACATGAACTGCAATTGTTTTCTACATAATTTATTTAGCAATCATTTATGTACTATCCTATGACTTCTGTTACCTTGAACTGTATTTTTAAATATTCTTTAAAATTTACCTTTTTAGCTTTATCTAACTAGAGTTTGACGGTAATACTAGGTATTATGTGTTTTGTTATTTCTGACAGGTTCTAGCAGAGAACTAGGTGCAGTAAGAGAAAGCAAAAAATATGTCATTAAACAGGAAAAGAACACACGTTCTTTTTTAAAATGCTATTACCCAGCTGAATGTATAAATCCCTCCAACTGAAAATTATCTTCTTGAATGTCAATTACCTACTTGCTGCTAATTGTCTATTCATTTTAGTAAAGTCCATATAATCCAAATGGCAGACAATTAATAACATACATGAGCAATCAACATCAGTATGTCCAGATTTATGAATCAGCAAGAATGTCATTGCACAACTCAAATGTAAAAAGACTAATTCAGAATCAATCTTTTCAATGAAACATTATAAGATTTGTCATTTTTCATTATAGCTTTGCTCTTAACAGTGAAACATGGTTACTTTCCATTCCAGGTGAAATGTACAAAATTAAAATAGGAATGCTTTGTTTTATAAGCAAGCAGCACCCTCTTACGGACATGACTTTACATTACATGTTAAGACTGTAAATGAACGCGCTAGTTGAATGAACTGATAAATCTTTTTATTTTGCTGTCATTCTCCACTGCTGACATTTAGGATTTTCCAACCTTTCTCTTACTCCAAACTAGCAGTTAGGAATCCGTAGAAAAAGCAGATCTAGAAAAAATTATTCCTCATTAAAAAATTATAGGTAAAGATAGCAGACAGGAAAGCTGGGAGTTCAGTGCCAAGGGCCAAAGAAAGAATAGAAAGCGAAAGCCAGCTTAGAGCAAGAATGTCACATTTGGGAATAGGAATAACAAGAACCCCAAAATCCATAGCTACAATCCTAGTTCCTATCTCTGGATAAGTAGATTTAGAATTTGAATTCATCTGTATAATCTGCTGCCTGGCACCAGAGCAGCAAAAGTGTAGATAAGAGGAAACGGAATTCTTGAACATACTAAAACAGAACCCAGTGTTTCCCTGGCACCCCCAATTGAATACCTAAAAGCATCTTCCCATTTTAGTACTGCCATATGTGATTTTCTTTCTGGTATACATATTGAAAACCTTTGCAGGTTAAGTAGTGAGCTGGGCAGGGAAAATGGAGCTAATTTTTAGAAAACAATTTTAATCCACTTGGAAAACCAACTTTCAGACCACAATGTGTAGGTTTAGAAATAACATGGTATGACAATGCTTTTATTTTATTCTAAAACTTAAATGAAATAAGAGGTTACCAAATTTTTAGAGATAAAACCATCTTGAAGCCCATGTCTACAAACACATATAAAATAACAAAACAAGTCAGTAGAAACGTAAACTCAATTTTTTTGTTTGGCTACATTAAAATTGTGCAGCCACTCCGGATATATTAAAGTATTTTGGCAAAACACATTAAATATCAATAAATGTTATGAACAACACTGTATATACACTTGCCTTCACTACAGAAAGGTCTCTTAACGCCAGAGAAATTTACTGTTTCATGAAGAGTCTTCTCCTCTTGACAGTATTCGCAATATGTAACTATGCAATGCAACTTCTTATAGTCATCTGAACAAGTTTTGCTGCAGAACTGATGCACTTTGTTCTAAATGCACAATGGGAACCTTGGTAAGTATATGATAACCACCTCAAGAACAAGCTTAAGAAATAAACAAGCCACTTTCACAGAAGCAAAGTTAAATCATTTACCTATTTAATGTTAAGATCCTTGGGGATAAATTTCCTACAGGCCATGGATGCCTAGTTTAACGAATTCACTGCCAAATTTAAACATAGCTCCACAAAATTCAATGCCATTAGCTACCCTAAAATTAGTCAATGAAAGTAAAAGTATCACTAAATAAGATGATAGACTGGTGTTGCTAACATAATTGGAGAAATGGGAAGAAAATGATGGAAAATACAGCATAGGTAAACTAAAAAAAGATAAAAATTATGACACTAATAATATTTTCAGTCAAAAAGAAAAATCCTTTGTCGAGTATAAACAAGTAGGCTCCACCACATCCCCAGCACACACCTTAACAGTAACACATCATGAGAAAAGCATTCAATCTGGTGCCATCACACAGTGTGCTGCAAAACTTGAGACTGAGTTGTTTCCCTAGGAATATGATTAGCGTCTCCCAGGCCCAAACCCACAATAGCCAGAGCTACTTTTCAAATATCCACCCAAGCAGGTATGAACAAGTTAAAACTTCCAGGGAGGCAGCTCTGGAAGTTCTCTCATTATTGAGCAGGCTACAGACTAAGTCTAAACCATCTACTTTACACTTAGCAAAGACATGTGAAGACCAGAGTAAGGAAGGTGAGGGAGTCTGGGAATCAACTCAAGTAGTAAAACAATCATTAGTGGAAAGTTGCCCCATTATGACTGTGTAATTTATAAAAGGAAGAAGGTAACAAAGAAGCCACATGGAGTGAGGAGCAAGAGACCACCGAATTCTCAATCTCCCAGGGGACACGCTCAACTCTCATTCAGCGTGGCAGTGCCTCTTAACTGCTTCTAACACTTAACCTCCACGTAAATAAAAGCAACACACCAAAACAACTACAAAAGTGGGGTGGCACTGACATAAATGCAGCGGAAAGGACCTCATCTTGATCTAGTACCAAAATTCAGTGTATGCAGGATCTTCATTTTCTATGACACTATTATTCTGTGTGCTTGCTAATGGATTTCTTTCTTCATTCCCTCATCACTCCTTTATTATCTCTTACTGGGCCTTCATTCTTACTGCTGTTACTTAAAGGTTATCAGTCACTAAGAATCATCACTGGATGCCAACAACAGTCTCAAATAGGGATTGGTTTAAATGATCTGGAGACAGCACCGAAGAATAAACTAAAAAATGTTCCAGTCACTAAACGGTTAAAATGAAATTTCAGGTTTCCAAAGTATTTTAGAAATCATGTAATCCAGGCTGGGTGCGGTGGCTCATGCCAGTAATCTCAGCACTTTGGGAGGCGAAGGTGGGCGGATCGCCTGATGTCGGGAGTTTGAGACCAGCCTGGCCAACATGGTGAAACCCCATCTCTACTAAAAATACAAAAATTAGCCAGGCATGGTGGCGTGCACCTGTAATCCCAGCTACTTGGGAAGCTGAGGCAGGAGAATCGCATGAACCTGGGAGGTGGAGGCTGCAGTTAGCTAAGATCACGCCATTGCTACTCCAGCCTGGGCAACAGAGCAAGACTCCATCTCAAAAAGGAAAAAAAAAGAAAGAAATCATGTAATCCAGTTCTGGGTACCACCCTTCACCTAAGACTTACATACTGAATGACTCACCAACAGCTACTAATAAATTTTGGCTCAAGAACAGTGTTAATACTACATCTTCTAAATCTTGTATACCATTTTATCATATACTCCATGCACTACCTCCCACCCAGCCCCACCCCTAAAGGAGTGAAAAGAAACAATGGCCAAAGGCAAGCATTGCTCAAGAAAGCAACGGGCAGCCTGGGCAGCCTTGTCCATCTACCCGTCTATTACTGCCCCCTTATGAAATAAAAGTCAACGATCTGAGTTGTTGCTAATTGAGACATGTCAAAGCATATTAGTAAACTAGTAAAAAAAAAAAGGAAAAGAAAAAAAACTTGTATTGGGATTCATAGGCCACTATTTTCTTAAAACACAATTATGGCCGGGAGTGGTAGCTCATGTCTGTAATTCCAGCACTTTGGGAGGCTGAGGTGGGCGGATCACTTGAGGTCAGGAGTTCGAGACCAGCCTGGCCAACATGTTGAAACCCCATCTCTACTAAAAATACAAAAATTAGCTGGGCATGGTGGTGCCCACCTGTAGTCCCAGGTACTTGGGAGGCTGAGGCAGGAGAATCACCTCAACAGAGGAGACAGAGATTGCAGTGCATTCCAGAGATCATGCCATTGCATTCCAGCCTGGGCAACAAAGCCAGACTCTGAGGAAGGAGAAAAAAAAAAAGAAAGAAAAAAAAAACAATTACAGAATTGTATCATTTTTTTTTCTTTTCTTTTTTTGTTTTTACTTATACTTTAAGTTCTAGGGTACATGTGCACAACATGTAGGTTTGTTACATATGTATACATGAGCCATGTTGGTGTGCTGCACCCATTAACTCGTCATTTACATTAGGTGTTATCTCCTAATGCTATCCCTCCCCCTCCCCCCAGAATTGTATCATTTTATAAATGACAATGTGGCATATGACTAATACATTCTAATATGTACAGGTGCTGAGTGATAGAAAATATAGTTCTCAGATAATACAGGACAGGGAGAAACATGGGACAAAAAAAGGAAAGACAATTGCTCTAGGTACGTAGCTAAACAAAGTGACATTCTGTGAACTATTATGAACATAATGTACCAGGAATATGACTTCAATAATTTTTCTTGGACCTAAAAAGAAATAGATCCTCTGTTGGTTTTCCACTCCCACATGAGAATAAACAATCCAATCACAAAAAAAATCTGAAAAGCATATTCTTATCTACCAAGAAATAGGTTTCCAGATGGAAATACAACATATATTTTACTAGACTTTCTTTTTAGCACTAGATAACACACATTGCAAAATACAACTTGCCTCCCATTCCAGGATTTCTGGTTTTGAACAAAAGGAATTTTTGCAGTAGTTGCATTTCAACTGAATATCACTTGGCGCTACAAACTGGCCATTTGGAGATGACTGCATACTTAGAGCCTAAAACAAAGAACAAAAGATACTAAGCCTGACATGTATTTTTGATTTTCTATTTGTGATTACTGTCAAATATCCACGATGTCCAGAAAGTAACATGCATCTTGCTTAGATATCTTTTCAGCACATAAAACTCATTTCCAAATTTTGTCCTTAAAAATTGTAATAGTAAATGTTAATTTTATAAAATTGAAATTCAATTTATTTTTTAACCACAGAATTATTATTTACCTAAAATAAAAGAAAAAAGAAAAAATCATACATTCAATCGTGATCTGTTTACCTAAAGAAAATGTAAGGAGGTAATAGTAAGCAAACAATAGTGAGGTGAAGTTGCCCATGTTCTGAACTAACAGAAGTTTAAAAAAACAAAAACCTAGTTCTTATTGCTATTTCCAATAACCATCAAATATCTAATTTACTAATGTTTTGTGCCACTGCATCACTACTATAATTTTCATTCCAAGTCTACCAGTGAAATAGGCCTATGTTGGCCAGGCGCAGTGGCTCGTATCTGTAATTCTAGCACTTTGGGAGATCAAGGTGGGCAAAGACCTGAGGTCAGGAGTTCGAGACCAGCCTAGTCGACATGATGAAACACCATCTCTACTAAAAATACAAAAATTACGCCAGGCGTCGTGGCTCATGTCTGTAATCCCAGCACTTTGGGAGGCCAAGGTGGGCAGATCACTAGGTCAGGAGATCGAGACCATTCTGGCTAACATGGTAAAACCCAATTTCTACTAAAATACAAAAAATTAGCTGGGGTGGTGGCAGGTGCCTGTAGTCCCAGCTACTCAGGAGGTTGAGGCAGGAGAATGGCATGAACCCAGGAGGCGGAGCTTGCAGTGAGCCGAGATCACGCCACTGCACTCCAGCCTGGGTGACAGAGCGAGACTCCGTCTCAAAAAAATAATAATAATAAAAATTAGCCAAGCGTGGTGCCACATGCCTGTAATCCCAGCTACTGGCGAGGCTGAGACAGGGGAAATCGCTTGAACCCAGGAGGCGGAGGTTGTGGTGATCCGAGATCACACCACTGCATTCCAGCCAGGGTGACAGCGAGACTCCATCTCAAAAAAAAAAAAAACGGAAAAGAAATTGGCTGATGTTACATTTAAAAATTGATCATTTCTTCTTCAAAGTTAGGACAAAAAAGATTTACACACTGGTATTCATACCAGGAATTTTAGTATTCATTTTTTTAAAGTTAAAACAATTTACAGGCTGGACATTGTAGCTCACACTTGTAAGTAATCCCAGTACTTTGGGAGGCAGAGGCGGGTGGATTGCTGGAAGTCAGGAGTTTGAGAACAGCCTGGCCAACGTGGTGAAAGTCTGTCTCTCCTAAAAATACAAAAATTAGCTAGGCATGGTGGCAGGTGCCTGCAATCCCAGCTACTCGGGAGGCTGAGGCAGAATCACTTGAACCCAGGAGGCAGAGGATGCAGCAAGTCAAGATCACGCCACTGCACTCCAGCCTGGGCAACAGAGTGAGATTCTGTCTCCAAAAAAACAAAAAATTTTTTTTTTACAGAACAAGACACAATATAAGCATACATGGACATTAACAGATTTTTTTTCTAATTCCTAATCTGAATGGTGAGGACACTGGTATTTAATTATCATTCTTTTTAACAATATCACACA
>NW_016803499.1:1623029-1675017 GCF_001698545.2 Rhinopithecus bieti | reverse complement strand
ATCTCCTGACCTCGTGATCCGCCCGTCTCGGCCTCCCAAAGTGCTGGGATTAAAGGCTTGAGCCACCGCGGCCGGCCATATTATATATAATCTTAATGCATGAATGGTTAATAAAATTAGCTATTCAATGTACAGTAGGAGAAAAAAACTACCATTTTTAAAACTTCTGCATACACTGTACAACACCAAGTTTGTGAAAAATAAGATATACAGATTTAAGACTATCAGATGAATAAATTTAAAAAATAAAAGCCAACATTACCCTTAGCATTTCCAAAAAATTTGAGCCCCATTAAAGTTAACTAGTCTTTCAAAACAAATGGAATATGCTACAGTCTGAATGTTGGTGTTCCCCCACAAATTCAAAGGTTGAAATCCTAAACCCCAAGGTGACAGTATTAGAAGAGGCAGAGGCTTTGAAAAGGTGATCAGACCATTAGAGCTCCACCCTCATGATCTAATCAGTCAGTACTCTTATAAAAGAAGCCTAAGGGAGCTTGTTTGCTACCTTCACCATGTGAAGACACAGCAAGAAGGTACCATCCATGAGGAACAGACCTTCATCAGACAACAAATCGTCAGTGCCTTATCTTGGACTTACTCATCTACAGACTACGAGAAACAAATTTCTATTTATAAGCTACCAGTCTAAGGTATTCCATAATAGCAGCCTGAATGGACTAAGAGGGAATACTATCCTATTACCTTACTTTTAAAAGGAAAAACATCTAATGAAGATATAAAGTTCAAAATATATGGTTTGCTTTATGATAAAGGGGAAAACATTGCTTTTCTGTCAATTTTGTATTTATATGCAGAGTGATGAGGCTACCTGTAGGCCTATCTGGATGTATTCCTCAAAATAAGAGCCTAAATTAAGTACAGTCGGTCCTACACATGCATGGATTTAACCAACAGAGGATCAAAAATAAAAAAAAAAAGATGATTGCATCTGTATGGACACGTACAGTCATTTTCTTCTTGTCACTATTCCCTAAACAATATAACAACTCTTTACATAGCATTTACATAGCATTAGATACTAAGTGTAATTTAGAGGTGATTTAAAGTACACAGGAAGACTTGCATTGTAGGTGACATGCAAATACTATGTCATATTATATAAGGGATTTGGGCATTCCCTGGATTTTTGTATCTGCAGGAGGTCCTGGTACCACTTGCCCATGGATAGCAAAGGATAACTGTATACCTTAAAATATACAATGTACATATACAGAGGATCTTATCAAATCATGGGTGATACAAGTTTCAATTAAATGAAGAGGGCAGTTACAACATTTTCAATTATCAGTTTAGTTTATCCAACAATATGAAAAAACAAAGTTCAAGATCTGACAAGTAGCATACTACAGACACTGTGTGCCTCTCTTCTAATTAATAATTACTCCTCAATTTCTAGTTTAAGAAAAGCCAACAAGGCAAAAGCAGTATCTACCACTGTAAGGATGTATCAATGGCCATGATCCCAACTTCTAAAACAACAAGTCTTAAATGTGGTTTATCACCTAAGTTCAGTAAGAATATTACTATTAACAAAACTGACATTCATTTGAATTCAAAAACAACTCAATTTAAATACTAATAAGTGATATAGTAACTATCGTAACATACTTAAGAAACTATATTTTCAGTTTAAATAAATCAACATAGAGCACAGTACCTGGAACAAAGCAGAACTGTTGGATGAATTAACTCATGAAGCATGGCTTTATGCACGGGTTTGAACCTTTGGGTAATACCCTGAAATTTTCACACACAACAGGTAAACCTAATCGTATCACCTAACTAATGCTTGAATTTTCTCTAAACTATTCCCTCCTAGTGGTCAACCAGGTTAAGTTTGAGCGCTTCCAATAATCTATCTTCCGAGACTATCCATACTCCAAATTTGAAGAACTATGTCAGAAAGTCTTTCTTTACATTTACCAAAATGAAAAATGTCTCCCCAAAACTGATCTTGTATCTGCAGGAGGATCTTGTATCTGATCTTGTATCTGCAAGATACAAGATAAACTGATCTTGTATCTTGTATTAAATTAAGGCCTAGTGTAAAAAATCTAATTCCCTCTTTACATGGTCCATTTCTAACATATGAAGAAAGCATGTATTCTCATCACTTCTAGGCTAAATACATCTAGGTCCTCCATCCATCTGTCACATAAGAGTTCCCCTTACGGTTCACATTTTATTCAAACCATCTAATAAGAAAAAACTACACAGCAGCACTGAACTAAACTATATTAAAATTTCTTTTCCTTCAAAATCTGTATCACAGTAGCAATTATAATTTCAATTAGACTATCCAAGCTAAAATGGAAAACTGGTACAGCCGCATATTCTGTGACTAGGATATCCACCTTCCAATTTGACCCTCAACAAACTAGTAAAAATTAAGATAAAATAAAGATAAAGCATATTATATTACACTGGTTATTTTCTATGTGTATTTTACTGGGGGCATGGGTTATGCAAAATAAACAACAAACCTGAAATTTAGCCACACAACTGGAATTGCAAAAGTTATACAGTTTTCCATCAGGCATTGTGGCTTGGTATTGAGGTAAAGAGTTTCGCTTACAAAAATGGCAAATAATTCCCAAACCTAGGAAAGAAAAGGTACATATCTGATTTGTTTATAAAGTAATAAAAAAGTTTTTTTATCTTAACTGCTGAGATTATAGAACTTTCTGTTAAAAAATAAACTATTATTATTTGCACCTTCAATAATGAAGATTATTTGCACCTTAAAAATATTGTCATAAAGGACTCTGATATTATGCCACTAAAACAAACATAGATACAGAGAAAAAACTCAGTTTTGGTAATTTTTTAGATGGAGTAACAATTTTAGTTAAGAACATAGATATGAAGAGAACTAAAAAAGTAGTACAGAATAATCAAAATAATTACAACAGTTTTCAAAAAGATTAATAGAAAATAAAAGCTGTTAAAACAAGCATAAAACATTAAGAGTATTTATGCAAAAAGTAATTATTTTGTAAAGTTTTTTTAACTATCCAAATATGTGAAACTTACTTTGTGATTTTGCATATTTTGTCTTGTGACTGTTCATACAAGCAGTTGAACAATATGGCTCCATATATCCATTAGGACCTATACACTGAGTCATATCAAAAAACCTGCACTGTGTTCGGCAACCAGTACAAGTTGTCAGTTTTCCGTATTTCTAAAATTTGAAACATAAAAAGATAATTTTTAAGACTATAACTTAACCAGAAAAGAATTACCAATTTTCATTACACTTTTGTCTCTGCAAAACAATCCTGCTAATCTCTAAACAGGTTTAGAGTCACGAGTCTTCATCTACATACAAACTATTAACTATGCAACAACTGTTAAGGTTCAAACAAAGCAATGATCATCAGCTAAGTTGCCTTCAAAATAGAATGTTTTCTCTCTATTATATTTAGTTTAACAGAATCCCTACATAAAGGTAAGTAAAACCTGAAAATTTAGGAAAGGTACAGTGCTTTTTGTTTACAATGAGGATATACTTCTTTGTCATTTGACAAAATAAATTAAATGGAACTATGAAATATAAGCCTTAATAATAAAAAGTATGGTGAAGAATGAATTTGAAGATTTTAAATCATTTTCCCACTGAGCTGCTATTGTTCCAAGCACTTCTGGAACATCTCTTAAAAATGATTTATCACCTATCTACTACATTTGAAATCTCATTCAATCACAATAAAACACAATAAATTTTTTGAATTAAAAAAAAATTTAAACCATATTCAAAATGACTTCTGGTTATAAAATGAAGTAAATAATTCATCAATAGATAATAATAAAGTTAAGCCTCCTGCCAAAAGTGAATACAGTAATGTGCCAAATAACGATGTTTCACTCAATGATTGTAATGCCATATTTTTACTGTACCTTTTCTATGTTTAGATATATGTAGATACACAAATACTTACCATTGTGTTACAACTGCCTGCAGTATTCAGTACAGTCACATGTTGTGCAGGCTTGGAGCCCAGCAGCAACAGGCTATAGCATTTAGGTTTGTTTGAGCACACTCTGTGATGTTCACATAGCATTTAGGTTTGTTTGAGCACACTCTGTGAGGTTCACAAAACAAACCTGCCTAACGATGCATTTTTCAGAATGTATTCTTGTCATTAAGCAATGCCTGACTATATGTGCCAACAAGATAACGGAGAAAAAAAAAGGAGATAAAGAATATGAGAGGCAGGGTGTGGCTCACACCTGTAATCCCAGCACACTGGGAAGCCTAGCAAGGTGGGTTGCTTGAGCCCAGGAATTTGAGGCCAGCCTGGGTTCAAGCATTCGCCTGGCTATTTTTTTTTGGTGGGGGTGTATTTTTTTTTGTAGAGAACTGCTTGAGCCCAGGAGTTCAATAACAGCCTGGGCAATACAGCAAGACCCCATCTTCCACAAAAAGAAAAAAAAAGGTAGAAATAAAAAAGAAAGGCTAGCCTTCAAGTGCAACCTGTTTTGATCCTCTTTCTGAGTGGTTGCAAAACTCTGTCATAATCAAGTTAAATCAAGTATCACAAATCATGTTGCAAAATAATTGTTTCCATTTTCCATCTGATGTTGCAATTAAATCCGTCTTCATACCCACGAGCATCTATACAATATGAAAATATAAGAAGGCTTCAAAATGTTCCATAGACAGCATAAATAATAGGTGTTATACATAACAATCAGGCCAAAAATCACAACTGAAATGAATACACTGCATGGAAAAATGTCACAAATACCACAGGGATTCAGAAAATGAAGGCAATAAATGGAAGGTAAAAATAAACAAAAAAAAATACAATCAACATCAAGAAAAAGACCTTTCAGTGTGAAACAAATAGAAAAGGTATAAGAAACCACAGCTGTTTATGTGCCAGGAATGCACATTCATTATCATCCTATTAAAAGAAACACTTATGCTGCCTACTTCCTCATTTACTGAAATATCAACTAAAGAAGGCCCTCAATTTTGCTTTTCAAAGTGGAAATCAACTCATTCTTTAATGATAGGTCCTCCTTCAAAAATATTTGTCAACTGCAAAAGAATGGTGACAAGGACAAAATAAAAATGACTGTAAACATATCTTATTATGATGTGTAAGTACAACAGAGGAGAATGCTCTGTTTTTGTTTCCTGAGGTCTATTTGATGACTTAAATTTCTATACTGGAAAAGGGACAAAAACAAAGCAAATCAATGAAACAGAATATAACATGTTTAAAACTTGAAATGACAGTACAAATTAGTAATGCTATAAAATATTCGGGACAACTGCCACTATGTTGCAAGTTTGCAAGACAGAAAAGCCAGCTCCCACTGGATTTCTGCAGAGGCCTCCATGTATCAGCACCTATAAAGAATTCCTTTACTGATATAAATTAAGTTCCACCATCTAATCAAATCATGGATTTGATTTCTATTTGAAACATTCTTCAAACTGACTGAGTCTATCCGTTGGATTTGTGATCCCAACACTGATTTTATTGGCAGAATGATTAAATAATTAGTAACAGTTTTAAGACATCAAGTAAACATGGAGTTAGGCAACTGTTCCATACAGACAAATAATTTTATCTCAAGAGAATGAAGGCCAGGTGCAGTGGCTCACACCTGTAATCCCCACACTTTGGGAGGCTGAGGTGGGCAGATCACAAGGTTGGGAATTCGAGACTAGCCTGGCCAACATGGTGAAACCCCATCTCTACTAAAAATACAAAAGTTAGCCAGGCGTGGTGGTGCATGCCTGTAGTCCCAGCTATTCGAGAGGCGGAGGCACAAGAATCACTTGAACCCAGGAGGCAGAGGCTGCAATGAACCAAGATCGCGCCACTGAACTCCAGCCTGGGCAACAGAGGGAGACTGCCTCCAAAGAAAAAAAAAATAAGAAAAAGAAAATGAGAAAGTACTATCAGAATGACAGAATCACTGAGAATATTTCAATACTGCCACTTTCACAGCTACCGCTGCCTCAAAGAACCAATTAATGAAAGAACATTAGCCAAAAGGGAAATGTAATTTTATGCCATGTTTACTCAGCTTCATATGTAAGCAATCAAAATAATCATATTTAAATTTCATACAAATTTATATGCATCCTATAAACACACATTTAGTGATGTAAAGGAACAAAGCTTTGTGGAATAAATTAAGAATTTAAAATATTCCCTTTTGGACATGGGGAAAATAAGCCTTTATATAACTTCAGTGAAAAGAATGAGATAGAACCAAGTAAAACAAGATATGGAAAAGGTAAAAAGTAGATATGATGGGTAAGTTTATGACAAATTGGCTCATTTTCAGTCTACTCATTTAAAAGATATACCTTATATGTTAATTTTAACCAATTTCATGTGGGTATCAAAACTGTCACGACTTTACAACTTCTCTCAAATTTTCCTTCTACATGTAGGAAATATATTTCATTTGGTACATTTGGACCAAGCAAGTAGACCACATTGGAAGGTAATCAAGAAAGAATGGCTTGATGTACCTGTTGCTGCAAATCTAATTTAGGAAATGGGGCCCTAAGATATAGCCTGCATATTATCTACTTTCCTAGCCACATTCAAATACAATATGAACTTTAGTCTGTGACATTGCACAGTAAAAAAATTACCTTTATATTTACTAACCTCTAATTGAAATTTAACATTCTCTTTCACTCTGATTGGAGGCAACAAACTTATTTCATTAGTTTAATAGGGGCTATGACTGTCAAAATAAAATTCCCAATTTTATATCACTCTTAGTATCCCTTAACATATCAATTACATTCAACTTTACTTCAAAATGAGTTATTAACCACTGTATTTTATTCCTAAACACATTAAAATAAAGCAGCACATTTCAAAAATTTAAAAAATATTTTGGTAACTATATTTTGATATAATTGGCTGTCTTTGTAATCACAGGTATTTTATGCATTTAATAACATTCTGAGAATGAATCTGTCCTTATTACCAAAGGAGTCCAAAGCACTGAAATAGTGAAGAACCTTGATTAGAAGAAGTGGCAATAAAACTTAAACAATGACATATTATAATATTTATTATAATAAATAAGATAATTTCAAGTAAAAATTACAATTCATTTATTCAATAAAACCTGGAAATCATTTCTTCATATTACAAGATTTGTTTGTGCAGAGAAAAAAGGGTTTAAAAATTTATATACCATCGTGTTTTACTTTTCTCTATTACTGTATAATTTACAATTTTTCTTTTAACAGACACATTCTAACTTTGTAATTTAAGGATTTTTTTTTCTAATTGACAACAGATGCTAACAATAGTGGGTGAAAAGTTTGCTTAACTTAAACAGACACAGAGGGAAAAAGAACAACTTTACCCTGGAGAAACCTGACAGACATCCCCTTAAACCAGTTAACACACAATAATGGAACACAAAGACAGCATGTGCTTCCTGATGTGCACGAAGAGGGACACACCATCGCTTAGGAGGTATTCACGCCAAAAACGCATTACCTTAATCTAATCTTGGGGAACTATTAAACAAACACAAAGTGAGGGATGCTCTCCAAAGTGGTATTCAAAATGTCAAGTCGTAAAAGACAAAAACTAGGGAACTATTTAGATTAAAGCAGAGTTAACTTCCACTCCCAACCAACAGAAACTAGATTTAAACCTCCCACCCACCTTTAACAACTAGAAAATTAGACACACACACACACACACACACAAACAGTGGTTTTCAAACTCTACACACAAGGTAGCACAGAACTGTACACCTAAGAAAAGGGAAACAAATCAAGTGAGTCCTGTGGCTACCAAAGCTTGAGGCCTAGAAATAGCTGGGGGAAGGGGAGGTTAACAGAGCCTACCTAGTAGTCAAACTGAGCTGAGGAAACACAAGGCTTTCAAGGCAGCTAGAACTTAGGAAACAGAGCACTGACGATGATGGAGCTACACCAAAAAGCTCTGATGTTAAAATACGTCTACAGACGTATTTTGGCTGAAAACTGATCTGTGCATTTGTGAGATGAAAGCACCTATGGCCAGAGAAAGAACCCCAGAACCACAAGAAAGCATTAGGCTAACAATTCCCAAAGAACACACATGGCCAGGAATACTCTGTATTGCTGCTACCTGTTCAAGAGTGGGATGACCCTGTAATACAGGGAAGATTCAGATCTCTCCAGGTATCATCACGGGAGTATGAATAAAGAGCCCCAGGCCGGACTCGGTGGCTCAAGCCTGTCTGTAATCCCAGCACTTTGGGAGGCCGAGATGGGCGGATCACAAGGTCAGGAGATCAAGACCATCCCGGCTAACACGGTGAAACCCCGTCTCTACTAAAAACACAAAAAATTAGCCGGGAGAGGTGGCGGCGCCTGTAGTCCCAGCTACTCGGGAGGCTGAGGCAGGAGAATGGCGTAAACCCGGGAGGCGGAGCTTGCAGTGAGCTGAGATCCAGCCACTGCACTCCAGCCTGGGCTGCAGAGCGAGACTCCGCCTCAAAAAAAAAAAAAAAAAAAAAAAAGAGCCCCAGACTACAGTTTGCTCTACCAAAGAATTTTCAAAAACTTAAAAGCAAGCCTCAAAAGAATCCAAATAAATCGAGGTTAATTTGACAGCACGCCATGCTAGAACAAAGTCCAACAAAACACTGAAAATAATACAACAAAATTCAGCAACCAATAATGTAAAATTCACAATATTCTGAATCAAACTTAAAAATGACAGGCATTTTGTCAAAAAAAAAAAAAAAAAAAAAAGGCAGGAAAATATGACTCATTACCCAGAAGAAGAAAAAAAATAAAAATCAAACTATAGAAACAGATCTAGAAATGACAGATACGAAAACAGTAGGCAAAGATGTTAAAAGAACATTATAAATATGCTAATATATTAAAATATTAGAAGAAAACATGAACATAATTAGGCAGGAAATAGAAGACACAAAAGAGACCCAAATGGAACTTTCAGAGATGAAAAACATAACATCTGAAAAAATATGCTGCATGGTATTCACAGGTGATTTTAAAAGATCAGCAAACTTAAAGATATAGCAATAGAAACTTTCCAAAATGGAGTACAGAAGTAAAAAAACTAGGGAAAAACAAACAATACAAATAGAAACAACAATGCAAAACAGATACAAAACAATATAAAAACAATACAAAACGATACAAAAAAAAAGCCTTGGTGACTGGGAAAGTGGCAGGAATATATCTGGAATTGGAGTCTCAGAAGAGGGTTGGGAAAAGGCCTAAAAAATATATTTAAATAAATAATGGCCTATGATCCTGTATTGGATTCTAGACAAGAAATAATTGTTTCTCATTTGTTGTAAGGGACATTAATGGACAAAATTTGAATAAGCTCTATTGACTAACCTGATAATAGTTTACTGATGTAAATTTCATTATCTTGATAACTGTACTACAGTTAAAAGTCTTCCTAATTTTAAACACTTATTACTCATTACTAATTCATGTATCTGGATTAACAGAAATACAGGCTTAGACATTTTTTTGAAAGGGTTTTTTTTTTTTTTTTTAACTTTTCAGGTAGGCACAAAAGAGAAGATTTTTATATCCCATTATCAAATGCCTACTGTGTACAAGGTATTGTGCACTGAAAAAATTATATCTGAAAATAATTTCCTAAGAACATAAATATCTAAAGACAAATGAGCATATCACAAGAAAATACATGTAAAAGTAGTGAAATTAGAAACCTATCTATGTCTTGGAGATAAAGAAAACATTCATCATTTGATACAATTTAAGTTTGGAAATTTTAATATATTTCAAATTGCACAAGATTTTTCAGATACATATTAATGACAGTAGTAGCAGTGCTCGAAAATGTTAAGGCCTTGAACTCCATTTACATTCCTGCTCACCTCAGGCTGCATTAAGAAAGAGTCCTGCATGTGATCTCGAACCTCCTTCAGGAAGCTTGGATGGCTACCTACCTAAAAAAAAGATTTTAAAAGACTTTATAAACACACATAAAGAACAGGTGCTAGATTGAAAGGTAAATAAGCATTATGTAAAAGTTGCTTCTCAATTATATTTTGTGACTTACAAACTCACTCCAACTTTTAAAAATGTCTGCCTGTCCTGTTCCCACTACTGTTGCCCAACTTAAAGAATTATCAAATAATTGTATCTTAGAAAAAATGGTATAATGATAAAACAGTAATAATGGGCTAAGGAATTAAAGATAGACACTTAGATCTGACTCACCTCTAATTTCTGAGAAAAATCACTTCTAATTTGGAGTGTTCTAAGATCTCTTTAAAACCTATTAAACTCCAACACTTACAATGAAACCCAAAGCTTCCTAAATTAAGTCATTTGGAGATTACACAGCTACAATTCCTACCATATGCAAAATGGACTGAGAATTTTTTTTTTTTTTTTTTTTTTTGAGATGGAGTTTTTGCTCTGTCGTCCAGGCTGAAGTGCAGTGGCATGATTTCGGCTCACTGCAACTTCCGCCTCCTGGGTTCAAGCGATTCTCCCACCCCAGCCTCCTGAGTAGCTGGGATTATAGGTGCCTGCCACCACACCTGGCTAGTTTTTGTATTTTTAGTAGAGACAGTGTTTCATCATGTTGGCCAGGCTGGTCTCGAACTCCTGACCTCAAGTGATCCGCCCACCTCGGCCACCCAAGTGCTGCGATTACAGTCATGAGCCCGGCATGTTTGAGAAATTCTTTTGAAAGCACATATGACAGCTTCCAGAATATAATACAAATATATATCCTTACTCCTTGCACAAAAGTTTTAAAAGACATGCTTCCTGCTTTCCATGAAAGTCAAAATACTATGCTAGAAAAGGAAAACTACTGAAAAGCATGGGGCAAGCGTTATACAGTCTCCACCACCAGGATCTAGATTATTAACTAAGTGTATATACAGTCTCCACCACCAGGATCTAGATTATTAACTAAGTGTATCAATACACTTCAGAAACTAATTGAGCAACGAGAGCACAGATAAAAACAACAAAAGGCAGCTAAGTTCATTGTTACAGACAAAGGTCAAAGGGGGTGAGTGGAACGGAAGGAAGGATTATGATACAAGTTTAGCTCCCAGGCTGCAGAAAAAGAAGACATTCACTCTAGCATCTCATGTAGTTGTCTCCAAACACATCCGATTGGGTCTCTTTATCAGTAAAATAGTAGGGCAGGGACTCCCACCTATTTATTAACTAATGAATTATAAACATACAATATGTAATTATAAAACATGCAAGTAATGTTAAAGAATAAAAGAAGAAACACTATTTTAAATAATTTTTATTTATTTAACAATAGTACAAAGAACATTTTCTCTATCCACTGGAGTAGAATCATTTGGTGTCAGTAGAGGTTATGTGGGGAACAGTATAAGGAACTCCTACTTCTCTAGTCAGGGTAGTATCAGCTAATGTCCGGAAAGGAACCAGAACTCCCATATCCACTCAGCAATAACCAGCTGCTTCTCCTCCACAGGTGCAGAGAAGCCAAGTAGAGAGGCTGACCTTTTATCTCCACTTGGCAATAACATAGCACTCAAAATGTTCAAGTTTCAAATAAAAAAATCATTTATCATGCCAAACACCAGGAAAACTGTAATTTAAATAGAAAAGGACAATCAACAGATGCCAATACCGAAATTACAGAGATACTGGAAATATCTGACAAAGATTTTAAAGCAATCATCATAAAAGTGCTCCAACAACCAATACACATGCACTTAAAAACAAATGAACACACAGAAACTTCTAGAAAATAAATAGAAGATATAAAGAATAAAATGGGAAGAAACAGTGAACAGGAAAATAGAATTATAGTACCCAACCTGAAAAACAGACTGGGTGGGAGGAAAAGTAAAACAGAGCCTTAGGGATCTGTAGGCTGGTAACAAAATTTAAAACATAAAAATAAAAAAAAAATAAAGTAACATTCATGTCATTGGAGTCCCAAAGGGAAAGGAAAAAGAGGACAGAGTTAGAAAAGTCCTCCAAAAACACTACTGTTTTAAACGTCTCAAATTTAGCAAAAGACATAAATCTACAGATAGAAGGTTAGCAAACACTAGGAAGGATAAAACCCAAAGAAACACCAAGGTACACAAAATTTAAATTTCTGAAAACCAAAGACAAAAAATCTTGAATCTGGCAAGAGAAATGACACACCTGTAGGGGAAATACAGTTGAAATAGCAGCCTAGAGAAACAGTAAGACAACAGTTCCTCTGCTCCACAGACCCTAATTCCATTCACATAAAAAAGGCCAATTAGCCTAGACTTCCACCCTGGCCTGGCTACAACGTGATGCCTCACCTCAGCACCCTAGCAATGGAAAAGTCAGAGCAGGCCAAGCAGGAAACTTGAACTTCCACCCCACTGGGTGGTAATTAGACAACTTAACCACCTCCACCCTGAGGAGGTCTGACCTAGCACAAAGCCAGAACTTTTACCAACGACTTGCAGTAAAGAGGCCAAGACTGACATCACAGAATCTGAGGAGCAGTAAAGGAAAGAATGAAGAAAAGTAAGCAAAGGCCTAAGGGGCCCATGGAATAAGATCAAACAGACCAACATATACTTTATGAGAGTTTCAGAAGAAGAGAAAGGGGCAAAAGATTATTTGAAAAATTAATGGCTAAAAACTTCCCATATTTGATAACAGACACAAATCTACAAATCTAATAAACACAACAAATTACACGTAGGATAAACTCAGACACATACAATAAGACACACTATAATCAAACTGTTAAAAGACAAAGAAAATCTTGAAAAAAAACAAGACAGAAATGGTTCAGCACAACAAATTCTCAATGAGATTAACCATCAATTTCACAAAAGAAACAACCATGGAGGCCAAAAGGCAGTGGAATAACATTTAAAATAATGGAGAAAAAAAGTTTTCAAACAAGAATACTATATCCAGCAAAACTATCATCCAAAACTGAAGGAAAAGTAAAGCCACACAGATAAAAGGTGGAGGGAGTTTGCTGCCACTAAATCTACCCTACAAAACAAATGCTAAAGGGAGTCAAAGCTTTTTATTGAAATGGAAGTACACTTGACCCAATCTTTAGTAAATATATGGGAGAATACAAAACTAGTATAATTGTATTTTTGGTTTATAAATCCATTTTTTATTTCCTACACGATTTTAAAGACAAATATGCACACACAATTATAAATCTGTATTACTGGGAATACAATGTTTAAAACGTAATTCATAACAAAAGAGGGAACAGATATATAGGCGCAGCATTTTTAAAAGCTAATTAACTTGTTATAAGTTCACATTAGATTGAATTGTAGGATGTTATATGTAAAGCCTCCCTGACAGTAACCACAAATAATATATTTAAAAATAATATAAAGACAATGAGAAGGAAATCAAAACAGTGCACTACAATCAACTAAACATAAAAGGCTGTAATGCAGGAAATGAGATACCAAAAAAAAAAGGTATAGAATATACCGAAGAAAAAATAGGAAAATAGCAGAAATAAATCCTTCCTTAACAGTAATTACGTTAAGTGTACATGGATCAAATTATCCAATTAAAAGCCACCATTTTTTTCCTATTCTGTCAATTTCTGCCTTTTGATTGAATAATTTGATCCATGTACATTTAATGTAATTACTGATAAGGAAGGATTTATTTATCGAAAGATACAAACAGGTCAAAAGTAAAAGGATGGAAAAAGACACTCCATGCAAATAAACGGTAACTAAGAAAGTTGGGGTTGCCATATTAATATAAGGCAAAAGAGCCTTTATGTGAAAAACTGATACAAGAGACAGAAAAAGAATACATACTGAACAAAGGGTCTATTTACCAAGAAGATATAACAAATACAAACGTATACATAGCAAATATCAAAACCCCCAAAATACATTTAAAAAATTAACAGAAGTAAAAGGAGAAACAGACAGTGACAGAGGTAGAAGCACATAACTGTACAATAATAGTTGGAGACATCAATACACCATTTACAATAGTGGACAGACCATCTAGACACAATTTCAACTAAGTAAAGACAGATCTTGAACAACAATATAAACCAACTAGAGTTATTAATAACAAACATATATTGAGTATTCTTGCCAACAACAGTAGAATAAACATTCTTCTCAAATGCACATGGAGCAATTTCCAGAATGAACGACGTTAGGCCACAAAAAAAGTCTCAATAAATTTTTGAAGACTGAAATCACACAGAGTATTTTTCCAATGAGCAATGGAATAAAACTAGAAATCAGTAATAGAAGGAACACTTAGAAAATTCACAAATATGAGGATATTAAACTATACACTCTTAAATGTGGCTCAAAGAAGAATTCACAGGAAATTTTTAAATACTTAGAAATGAGTGAAAACAAAACTAAAAGAATACCAAAAGTTATGAGATGCAGCTTAGTGATCCAAGAAAAATTTATTTACAATTGTAAATGCTTATGTTTAAAAAAAAAAAAAAGGCCAGCACGGTGACTCACACCTATAATTCCAGCACTTTGGAAGGCTGAGGCGGGCAGATCACCTGAAGTCAGGAGTTTGAGACTAGTCTAATATGATGAAACCCCAACTCTGCTAAAAATACAAAAATTAGCCAGGTGTGGTGGCAAATGCCTGTAATCCCAGCTACTCAGGAGGCAGATGCAGGATAATCACTTGAACCTGGGAGGTGGGGGGTGCAGTGAGCTAAGATCATGCCACTGTGCTCCAGTCTGGGCGATAGAGTGAGACTTCGTCTCAAACAAAAAAAAAAAAAAGAAAAAAGAAAAAAGAAAGAAAGAAAAAAGATCAAGTAAATAACTTCTCACCACCTTGAGGAAAAAGATGAGATCACTATACCCAAAGCCAGCAGAAGAAAGGAAATAATAAAGATTAGAGCAGAGAAAATAAAACAGAACAGAAAAGTGAGAGAAACAAACCAAAAAGTTGGTCATTTTAAAATATCAAGAGAATAGACACAAAGAATAAAATATGGAAGGGAGACATTACTACTGGCATTCCTGAAATAAAAAGTGGTACAAGAAAATGCTATGAACAATAAATAGTACATCAACAAATTACATAGCATAGATGAAATGCACAAAGTCCTAAAAACACACAAACCAACAAAACTGACACAAGAAGACATAGAAAATGCGGACAGACATATAACAAGAGACTCAGTCATCAAAAACGTCCTGGCCCGGCATGGTGGCTCATGTCTATAATCCTAATACTTTGGGAGGCTGAGATGGGTGGATCGTGAGGTCAACAGATCGAGACCATTCTGGCCATTGGAACCCCATCTCTACTAAAAATTCAAAAATTAACTGGGCATGGTGGCATGTGCCTGTAGTCCCAGCTACTAAGGAAGCTGAGGCAGGAGAATTGCTTGAACCCAGGAGGCAGGAGTTGCAGTAAGCCAAGATTGTGCCACTGCACTCCAGCCTAGGCGACAGAGTGAGACTCTATCTCACAGACAAACAAACAGTCCCAAAAAAGAGAAGGTCAAGATCAGATGACTTCACAGGTAAATTCTACCAAACATTTAAAGAATTAACACCAATTCTCATGCTTCCAAAAATCAGAAGATATAAGATATCTCACCCACCCTATTCTATGACGCCAGCACTACCCTCATTCCAAAGACAGATAAAGACATCAAAAGAAAGAAAATCAAAGACCAGTATCCCACAAGAATACAGATGCAAAGATCCTCAACAAAGTACTACTAAACTGAATTCAATATATTAAAAGGATTATACACCACAATCAAGCGGAGATTTATCCTAATAAAAGTGTGGCTCAACATAAAGAAATCAATGCATGTAACATATCACATAAATAGGAGCAAAGATTAAAACCACATGATCATCTCAAAGGATATAGAAAAAGCATTTGAAAAATTCACCTTGGCCGGGCGCAGTGGCTCACGCCTGTAATCCCAGCACTTTGGGAGGCCAAGACAGGTGGATCACGAGGTCAGGAGATCAAGACCATCCTGGCTAACACGGTGAAACCCCGTCTCTACTAAAATACAAAAAACTAGCCAGGCGAGGTGGCGGGCGCCTGTAGTCCCAGCTACTCGGGAGGCTGAGGCAGGAGAATGGCGTAAACCCGGGAGGCGGAGCTTGCAGTGAGCTGAGATCCGGCCACTGCACTCCAGCCTGGGCAACAGAGCGAGACTCCGTCTCAAAAAAAAAAGAAAAGAAAAAAGGAAAAGGAAAAGAAAAAATCACCTTATGATTAAAAAAAAAACACTGAATAAAAAAAGTAATACAAAGAAACTACTTCAACATACTAAAAGCCATACATTCTAACATCAGACTCAATGGTAAAATAATTCTTTTCCTCTAAGATCAGCAACAAGGATGCCCACTTTCACCACTTTTATTTGGCAGTATCGAAAGTTATAACCACAACCCTTAGTTAAGAAATAAAATGCGGCCGGGCGCGGTGGCTCAAGCCTGTAATCCTAGTACTTTGGGAGGCCGAGACGGGCGGATCGCGAGGTCAGGAGATCGAGACCATCCTGGCTAACACGGTGAAACCCCGTCTCTACTAAAACTACAAAAAACTAGCTGGGTGAGGTGGCAGCGCCTGTAGTCCCAGCTGTCTGGGAGGCTGAGGCAGGAGAATGGCGTAAACCCGGGAGGCGGAGCTTGCAGTGAGCTGAGATCTGGCCACAGCACTCCAGCCTGGGTGACAGAGCGAGACTCTGTCTCAAAAAAAAAAAAAGAAATAAAATGCATCCAAATTGGAAAGAAAAAGTAAAACTACCTCTATTCACAGATGACATGAAACTCATAAAGCTAGTAGAGCTAACAAATTCAGCAAAGTTGCACAGTACATGATTAATGTACAAAAATCAGATGTGTTTCTATACACTAGTAATGTACAATCTGAAAAGGAAATAAAGCAAATCCACTAGAAATAGCATTAAAAGAATAAATATCTAGGAATAAAAGCAGCAAAAGAGGTGAAGACTTGTACACTAAAAACCACAAAAGACTGCTGAAAGAAATTAAAGAAGATATAAATAAATGGTATGTCTTCACAAATAAATGCCATTTTCACAGATAGAATAACTTACTACTGCTAAGATGCCAATACTACCCAAAACCATCTAAAGATTCAATGCAATTAATATAAAAATTCCAACAAACTCTTCTGCAGAAATAGAAAAGCCCATCTTCAAATTCATATAAAGTTAGAATGGGTTCAGAATATTCAACCAATCTTGACAAAAAACAAAGTTGGAGAACTCCCATTTCCTGATTTCAAAACTTAGAACAAAGACACAGTAATCAAAATAGTATGGCACATACATAAGATCACACATGTAGATCAGTGGAACACAGAAATGATCTCTGGCCAATTAATACTTGACAAGTGTGATAAGTCCATTCCAAGTAGAAAGAATAATCCCTTCAACAGGTGGTGGTGGGAAAACTGGAATTCCAGTACAAAAGAATGAAGTTAGATCCCTGCCTTACATAATAAACAAAAAGTAAATTAAAATGGATCAAATACCTAATTAAGAGCTAAACTCATAAAACTCTTACAAGAAACTGTAGAGGTAAACCACGACCTGGGATTTGGCAACAGATTCTCAAATGACACCGAAAGTACAACCAAAAGAAAAAAAATGGGTAAATCAAAATTTAAAACTTCCGGCTAGGTGTGGTGGTTCACACCTGTAATCCCAGTACTTTGGGAGGCTGAGAAGGACAGATCACTTGAAGTCAGGAGTTCGAGATCAGTCTGGCCAACCCGGTGAAACCCCGACTCCACTAAAAAAATACAAAAATTAGTTGGACATGGTGGCCTATGCCTATAGTCCTAGCTACTTGGGAGGCTGACGCAGTAGCTCCCAGGAGGCGGAGGCTGCAGTGAGCTGAGATCGCACTATCACACTTCAGCCTGGGCTACAGAGTGAGATCCATCTCAAAAAAAAAAAAAAAAAGACCAGGTACGGGGGCTCACATCTGTAATTTCAGCACTTTGGGAGGCCGAGGCAGGAGAATCACTGAAGGTCAGGAGTTCGAGACCAGCCTTGCCAACATGGTGAAACCCCATCTCTACTAAAAATACAAATATTAGGCCAGGCACTGTGGCTCGTGCCTGTAATCCTAGCACTTTGGGAAGTCGAGGCAGGTGGCTCACTTGACTTCTGGAGTTTGAAACCAGCTTGGCCATCAAGGTGAAACCCCATCTCCACTAAAAATACAAAAAATCAGCTGGGCATGGTGGTGTGTGCCTGTAATCCCAGCTTCTCGGGAGGCGAAGGCAGGATAATTGCTTGAATCCAGGAGGTGGAGGTTGCAGTGAGCAGAGACTGTGCCACCGCACTCCAGCCTGAGCAACAGAGCAAGACTCCATCTCAAAAAAGAAAAAAATACAAAAATTAGGGATGGTGGCACACACTTGTAACCCCAGCTACTCGGGAGGCTGAGGCAGGAGAATCGCTTGATCCCAGGAGGCAGAGGTTGCAGAGAGCCAAGATCGTGCCATTTTACTCCAGCCTGAGTGACAAAGCAAGACTCCTTCACCCCCCCCAAAAAAAATAAATAAAAATAAATAAATAAAAACTTCTGCAAATCAAAGGACATTATTGAGAAAGTAAAATAAAAACCTACATAATGGAAGACAGTATTTGCAAAACATATACAGAACGAGCAACCCAGATGCAAAAAATCTGAAATGCTCTAAAACCTAAAACTTTTCAATTACCAACATGACGCTCAAAGGAAATGCTCATTGAAGCATTTTGTATTTTGGATTTTTCAGAATTGGATTATTTGAATGTAAGTATAATGTAAATATTCTAAACTTTGAAAAACCTAAAATCTGAAACACTTTGGGCCCCAAGCATTTCAGATAAGGGATACTCAAACGGTACATGATATAAAGAACTCTGTCAACTCAAGAACAAAAGTACAAAGGGATACAAAATTATAGCTACATAGGAGGAGTAAGTTCTATGGTTCCATAGCACTATAGAATGAATACAGTTAACAATTATTATTGGATAGATTCAAAAGGCTACAAAAGAGAGAATTTTGAATGCTCCCAACATAAAAAAACAATTTTGGGGTGATGGCTATCCTAATTACCCTGATTTGAACATTCCACATTTTATACACGTATAAAAACATCACTCTACCCCCTACGTATATATATTACATATCAACTAAAAATAAAAGAGGGCCAGGCGCAGTGGCTCACGCCTGTAATCCCAGCACTTGGGGAGGCCAAGGAGGGCGGATCATGAGGTTAGGAATTTGAGACCAGCCTCACCAACATGGTGAAACCCTGTCTCAAGTAAAAATGCAAAAATTAGTGAGGTGTGGTGGCACAAACCTGTAACCAGCTACTCAGGAGGCTGAGGCAGGAGAATCGCTTGAACCCAGGAGGCAGAGGTTGCAGTCAGCCAAGATCTCGCTGCTGCACTCCAGCCTGGGCAAAAGAGGGAAACTCTATCTCAAAAACAAACAAAAAAAAAAGAGAGAGAGAGAGAAAGAGAAAAGAACAAAACTACAAAACCCAATTCAAAAACAGAGAGAGGACTTGAACAGACAGATACTTCTCCAAAGACGATACACGAATGGCCAACAAGCAAATGAAAAATTGCTCACTGGCCAGGCGCGGTGGCTCACACCCGTAATCCTAGCACTTTGGGAGGCCAAGGCAGGCAGATGGCTTGAGCTCAGGAGATCGAGACCAGGCCTGGGCAACATGGTGAAACCCTATGCCTCCAAAAACTACAAAAAATTTAGCAGGCATAGTGGCCTGTGCCTGTGGTCCCAGCTACTCGGGAGGCTGAGACAGAAGGATCCCTTGAGCCCAGGAAGCAGAGGTTGCAGTGAGCCAAGATTGTGCGCCTGCACTCCAACCTGGATAATACAGCGAGACTCTGTCTCAAAAAAAAAAACACACACACACAACAAAAGCAAAATTGCTCATTGTCATTGGTCATTAGGGAAATGCAAATCAAAACTATGAGATACCACCGCACACATACTAAGATATCTACAAGAAAAATCAAAAGCTTAAAACACAGAACATAACAAGTGTGGCAAAGATACATAGAAAATAGAAACCTTGTACATTGCTGTTGAGAATATAAAATGGTACAGTTGTGTAAAATAGTTTGACAATTCTTCAAAAGGTGAAACACAGAATTACCCTATGACTGAGCAAATCCACACTCATCCAAAAGAATGGAAAATCAGGATACTTATATCAAATTTATACACCAACATTCACTGCAGCATTATTCACAATAGTCAAAGGTGGCAACAACGCAACATCTATCATAGGGGCAACAAATTGATAAACAGAATGTGGCATATACATATAATGAATATTATTCAGCCATACAAAATAACGATGTTCTGATCATGGCTATACTATGGATGAAACTGACAGCATTATGTCTCAGCTTTCAGGTAAAATAAGCCAGATACAAAAAGACAAATATTATATAATTTCACTTATATGAATATCTAGGATATACAAATTCATAGAGACAGAAAGTACTAAGTTACTAAGGACTGGGATAGAAAAAAATGGGAGTTATTGGCTAATGTCACAGTTTTGTATGGCATGATGAAAAAGTTTCAGAAATAGAGTCAATGGTGGCATAACATTGTAAATGTAACTAACGCCACTCACTTATATACTTAAAAATACTTAAAACTGCAAATTTTATGTTACATATACTCTACCACAATGTTTAAAAAACTTACGAGTTACTTTCCTTTTTATGCTCTGGAATTGTTTAAATAACACTGAGATTTTCTTGTTTAAATTTGATGGAATTCCTCTATGAAAACATCAGAGCCTGGCCCTTGTTGTGGGGTAGTACTTTAATACTTATCTCTATTTCATCTACAGAAATTTGTCCACTTAATTTTATCTGCTGGGGAAATTATATTTTCACAGGAAATTACTCAATCTAGGTTCAAGATTTTTATATAGGGCTCTACAAGTTAGTTCTTATGACTGATTTTTGTCAAGTTCCTTTGTTTTGATGCTCATGTCTACCTTGTCATTTCTTATTTTGTGTATTTCTGTTTCTAAAACTCTTTTCCTGATTGAATTAACAATTGGGTATTTTTTCCCTGGTTTTTCAAAGACCTGATTTTTCAAAGAGGCAACATTTTGAACAATGTTAACGCTATTTTAAATTCCTAATTAGTTTCTCCTTTTATCTTTATTTCCTTTCTTCTCTTTTGTTTCAGCTTATTTTCCTTTTCCAGCTTTTCAGTTGACTATTTAATTCATTTATTTTCATTTTACTGCTGTAAGTATATGAGGAAATGAATTTTCCTCTGGATATTTTTATAAAGAAAATGTAACACTGATACCTTAAGAAGGCACACAAAAAAAGGACATTACAGACCCATTTTACTTATAAATATCAATGCAAATGTACCAAATAAAGTATTAACCATCAGAATGTATGCATATTTTTGAAAAAATAATTATCTGGCATAGTTTATTCTAGGAATACAAGGATGGCTCAATAGATTAGGAAATCTACTAATATGGCAGTGCCACCTCTTATCCTTGAGAGATATATTCTGAGGCTCCCAGTGGATGCCTGAAACCTTTGATACTACATCTTTTCCTATAGACACATACCTACGATAAAGTTTAACTTCTAATTAACCACAGCAAGAGATTAACAACAATTGGCCGGGAATGGTGGCTCACGCCTGTAATCCCAGCACTTTGGAAGGCCGAGGTGGGCAAATCACTTGAAGTCAGCAGTTTGAGACCAGCCTGGACAACATGGTGAAATCCAGTTGCTACTAAAAATACAAAAATTAGTCAGGCATGGTGGCACGCGCCTGTAATCCCAGCCACTCATGAGGCTGAAGCAAGGAGAATCATCTGAACCCAAGAAAAGTAGATCGCAGTGAGCTGAAATTGCACCACTGCACTCCAGCCTGGGCAACAGAGCAAGACCCTGTCTCAAAACAAAACAAAAAACAACAACAATTATAGTTAGTTATAATTAATCTCTCTCAAATTATCTTATTGTAGTCTTACGCACTATTTGGGAACTGCAGCTGACTGTGAGTAAGTTGAAAAACCACAAAAAAACAAAACTTCGCGTGAGAAAGGACTGCTGTATAACTCACACCTTAATAAATCTGAGGCCAGGCGTGGTAGCTCATGCCTGTAATCCCAGCACTTTGGGAGACCGAGGAGCGCAGATCACTTGAGCTCAGGAGTGTGAGACCAGCCTGGCCAACATGGTGAAACCCCATCTCTA
Source organism: Rhinopithecus bieti (assembly GCF_001698545.2). Taxonomy (NCBI): domain Eukaryota; kingdom Metazoa; phylum Chordata; class Mammalia; order Primates; family Cercopithecidae; genus Rhinopithecus; species Rhinopithecus bieti. The sequence goes on along the minus strand of NW_016803499.1, from coordinate 1,652,722 downwards.
GTAAAAATACAAAATTTAGCTCAGCGTGGTGGTGCACGCCTGTAATCCCAGCTACTCAGGAGGCTGAGGCAGGAGAATCACTTGAACCCAGGAGGCAGAAGTTGCAGTGAACCAAGATCACGCCAGTGCACTCCAGCCTGGGCAACAGAGCGAGACTCGTCTTAAAAAAAAAAACTAAAGAGGAAGAAAGTTCATAAAACCTTCTCCACAGACAACGAAAAGATCTTTAAAGCAATAATTTCTGATAAAACACTTCATAAATTTATGAAGACTGAAATCACACAGAGTATCTTTCCAAGGAGCAATGGAAAAAACTAGAAATCAGAAAGTCCTTAAAATAACATTAACCTGGACAGGTGCAGGTGGCTCACGCCTGTAATCCCAGCACTTTGGAAGAAGGAGGCAGGTGGATCACCTGGAGTCAGAAGTTTGAGACCCGCCTGGCTAACATGGTGAAACCCCATTTCTACTAAAAATACAAAAAAATTAGCTGGGCATGGTGGCGCATGCCTGTAATCCCAGCTACTTGGGAGGCTGAGGCAGGAGAATCACTTGAACCTGGGAGGCAGAGGTTGTAGTGAGCTGAGATCACGCCACTGCACTCCAGCTTGGGAAAGAAGAGCAAAACTCTGTCTCAAAAAAAAAAAAAAAAAAAAAAATTAAGCTTAAAATTATATATAATCAATACGACTTCAAAGCTGAGCTTTAAAAGTTTGAAAAATACTTGCAGACCCTCTCCAACTCCCAAAAAGGAAATAAATTCAAAAAAGAAATCACTCTGATAGCATTTACCATTATATGTAAAATATTAAAATTACTGCCAATAATCTACATACACAGATGTTCCGTCAGAATGGAGTTACATCCTAATAAACCCGTTCTAAGTTGAAAAGACCAAGGTCAAAGGTGCATTTTAAGACATTTCCAACTTACAACGGGTTTACCCAGACTTAACTCCATCATTATATCATGGAAATGACCTACCTCAAATGAATAAATACAGATGGTCCCTGACTTACGACGGTTCAGCTTTAACAGTACAAAGCAATATGCATTCAGTATGCTCCATGATATGACAACAATTGAATTAAATGAAATTCTAAGATAAATTCGGTTAATAAACACTGTTAGAGTAGAAGTATTACCACAGTTTCAAGCACATTCTAAAGAACGCCCAATTTTGATTAGAACATGAATTACCTGTTTGTATTCACTGACACAACTTTGACAGCAAAATCTTTTCTGTTGACCATCAATCACCAGAACATTATTTCCAGCACCTTTACTGGGCAAGTACTCCCCACACTGTTCACAGCAATTCATTATTAAACCATTGGCCATTCTGTATCTATTAAAGCAGTGGTCACTGCACAGCTTATGAGTCATATTTTTAAAGCTGACTTCATGGCGAATCTAAAAGAAAAATAAACAAAATCTTACAAAACAGATAAATCTGACAAGTAGCTAAATAATAAAGCATTCTGAACAGAAATAAGCACGTCCCAATAAGGCTTGTTTGGAGAAAAGGAAAAATGATGTTTTTTTTTGTTTTAAGACAGGGTCTCACTTATCACCCAGGCTGAAGTATAGTGGCACCATCAAAGCTGACTGCAGCCTCAATCTCCTGGGCTCAAGCAATCCTCCCACCTCAGCCTCCTGAGTAACTGAGACTACAGACACACAACCACACCCAACTAATGTTTTTTCTTTTAGGTACAGATAGGGTCCCACTATGCTTCCCAGGCTGATTTCAAACTCCTGGCCTCAAGTGATCCTCCCACCTTGGCTTCCCAAAGTGCTAGGATTATACAGGTGTGAGCTACTGGGCCTGGCCCCATTCTCATAATTATTTAAATTGGTTTTATACACACAGGAACACATGTATGGCACTGAAAAAGAGAAAAAACCATCAGTGACATCACTACAAACTTCTCTAGAGGTATCAGAAGATGACAGAAAACCAGGTTTGGGTAGTGGTGACATTAAACTCCATAGACTAAAAATCTTTAGACCAATTTTTAAAAACTATAAATAAAGTACATTTCTCCAGAAAAATGAGGAGGGGAGAACCATTACAAATCATTCAAATGACTTATATATAAACAGATTACTTTTTACTTAATACAATATTAATCATGTGAGGTTATCAAAAAATATTCCAATTATTCTACTTCTCAGCAAAATTATTTGTAGTATTTCTTGTGTAGTCTGCCTGCTTGTTTAAATAAATATATTACTAGACAAAAATCAATCTCAACACTATGGTTCTGTCTGTGAGTGCTCCCAATCTCAGGGAAAAAAAGGCACATTAACACAACGATTTTTCCCAAATCATCCTGTGGGAGAATCAGATTATATAAAAGGATATTAATAACTTAAGATCCTATGGGAGAATCAGATTACATAACAGGATATTTATAAGATAGTCTTTACAGATATTCATTTTTAAGGAACTGATAAAAGAGTATCTAACAGTTCTTAAATGAACTTTAAAATATTCCTATTTGTTAGAACTAAATGATAAAGTAAAAAAATACCAACCTCAGTTAGTTTACCACAGATTGTACATCTTGATTTATTTAGAGCTCCTTTAGTAGGATTCTGTTTGTCTTCATAGAGAGATAAGCAAGATGTACTACAGAATTCCTGGAAGGATTCACTTGAATCCACTTGAGCAACAATGGTTCCTTTCATTGTAGTTATATCTCTGAAAAATAACAGGTACATATTAAAATTCCATTCTAAAAGAAATCAAATATAAGACTCATAAGTGACATTTTCATTTCTATAGACTAAGTCCTGCAAATCAAACATCATTCTTGGATCTAATAAATCATTTTTATTAGACGTTCTTAATAAAATATGAACTCTTGGAAATAAAGACTGAGAAGCAGAAATATTTTATACTATTAAATCTTTGTCACTACTCAATTTATCTTTAAATTCACTAAAAAGGATTTCAAATATTGGGAAAACTAAAAAAAGAAAAGCTGTTATTAGTTACATGGAATTAATGTTAAGGATTAATTCACTGAGGTATACCCTGATCAGTTCCCTCCCCTGGATAAGTAGAAAGCAAGAGGTATCCAGGTCATAGGAATATGGTGTATGTTCTAGAGGGATAACTGAACTTAAAATATACCCACACACCCCATCCCCAAATAACCTCACCCAATATTAACATGGCTCTCCAACAGTAAATAGAAATGTTAGAAAATGACAATACTGCCAGGCACGGTGGCTCACGCCTGTAATCCCAGCACTTTGGGAGGCCGAGGCGGGCGCACATCACGAGGTCAGGAGATCGAGACCATCCTGGCTAACACGGTGAAACCCGATCTCTACTAAAAATACAAAAAATTAGCCGGGCATGGTGGCGGACACCTGTAGTCCCAGCTACTCAGGGGGCTGAGGCAGGAGAATGGCGTGAACCCGGGAGGCAGAGCTTGCAGTGAGCTGAGATGGCGCCACTGCACTCCAGCCTGAGCGACAGAACGAGACTCCGTCTCAAAAAAAAAAAAAAAAAAATGACAATACTGATGACCTTTGAAGTTTTCCTTTTATTCTGATTTTCAAGATCCTACACTGTAGTGTTTAAGTTTACTACTGCAAAGCAATCTGTGCAACAACTGTTTCCGTATTTGAATTTATTAAACATGTACAGAGCACTAAACCCTTTGTAAAATTCAAGATCTAAATATAGCTTCCCAGAACTGAGCTTCTCCCAGATACGGTGCAGAAACGCCACCAGGCTTTACCTTGCATGTAACATGCCATATTCCAGCTATTTTTAACCAATGAAGCCAGAACAAAAAAGAACAGCAGAAGAGGGCTGGACATGGAGGTTCACGCCTATAATCCCAGCACTTTGGGAGGTTGAGGTAGGCAGATCACCTGAGGTCAGGAGTTCAAGACCAGTCTGGACAACATGGTGAAACTTCGTCTCTACTAAAAATACAAAAATTAGCTGGGCGTGGTGGCAAAAGTCTATAATCCCAGCTACTCGGGAAGCTGAGGCAGGAAAATTGTTTGAACCCAGGAGGTGGAGGACCTGGGAGGTGGAGGCTGCAGTGAGCTGAGATCGCACCACTGCACTCCAGCCTGGGCTAGAGTGAGACTCTGCCTAAAAAAAAAAAAAAAAAGAGGCCGGGCGCGGTGGCTCAAGCCTGTAATCCCAGCACTTTGGGAGGCCGAGACAGGCGGATCACGAGGTCAGGAGATTGAGACCATCCTGGCGAACATGGTGAAACCCCGTCTCTACTAAAAAAAAAATACAAAAAACTAGCCGGGCAAGGTGGCGGTGCCTGTAGTCCCAGCCACACAGGAGGCTGAGGCAGGAGAACGGCAGGAACCCGGGAGGCGGAGCTTGCAGTGAGCTGAAATCCGGCCACTGCACTCTAGCCTGGGCGACAGAGCGAGACTCCGTCTCAAAAAAAAAAAAAAACAAAAGAAAAACAAAACAGAGAAAACAGCAGAAGAGAGGATCCTGTCTTTCCAAGGCTGGCTAAAAATTGGTACCTGAGTCTTGAAATACTATTTCTAATGACTTAATGTTCAAAACACACACATATAAAATCCAAAGACTTGCCAATTTTATAATCTTGATCTGAAGATGGTGTAAAATTTAACCAATTTTAATACAGAATCATGCATAAACTGCTTAGCATTTTTATTTGGCTATAACAATTAATTTCTTCTCATTACTTATGTAAATAAGCATACATTGTTACAAAATCGAGGAGTCCAATGGAGATTACAGACAAAATTAATTATAAGGACCTATCTAACTCAACTCCAATGCCTATCCAAACAGGAAGCCTTTTATCCATACGCCACCTGGATTTGACAGGAAAGTTTCCAAAGGTATTACAAATCTGTTTCACTTTTCTTAAAATTTTACACCACCACAATTCAACTACATGGAATTGTGCTGAAAGGTAAACCTTACTTTTTACACATAACACAGAGTTTCTTTGGAGCAGGCTTGTGGGAGAAGGAAGAAAGGCAGGTGGTAGAACAGAAGAGGTGAGCTGATCCTTTTCGCTGATAAGCTGTCTGGCCCTTCTGTAAAGGTTTTTTGCAGTTTGCACAAGTGACTTTAACTGGTTTGGTAGGCTGCTGTTGCGCAGAAGGCTGGAAAATCTGTTTAGGAAGTGAGGCCACTGGTGATAAAGAATCCACTCCTGGTTGTTTCTGATTACGGGGAAATGAAGCTGACTGGGAGATCCAAGAATCTTAAAAACAAAATGCACAAGAAAGAGTAATGAAACAAGTGTTTGTTTATACATATTCAAATTTATATCAGAGAAATATTAACTTTCCATTTTGTACAATTTTAAGATGTTAATGGAACAGCAACATAGCAGAGAGGTTTATAGCACAAGTTTCGGAGTAAGAATGTCACAGTAACAATGTGACAATTCTTTAAAATACATGTAACAATTCTTTAAACAATTCTTTAAAATAGTTAACATTAGATTTTAAGTGTCCTCAGCACAAAAAAATGGTATGTCGGGTAACACACAGCTCAATCTAGCCATTCCCACAATGTGTATCCTCTTCAAAGCAACATGTTGCACACAATAAATAAATATACAAGTTTTGTCAAATTTTTAAAAATTAGTTAAAAGAAAAAAGAATGGTTCACATTCCAGCTCCATCGCTTACAAGATTAGGAAGCTACTTAAATTGTGCCTTACTCTTTAGAGCGCTTGAAATGGTTTCAACCTCATGCTAACAGTAAACATTAAATGACGTTAAGACATAATAAAGCCTAATAACTGGCATATAGGAAGTATTAAAAAAATGTCACTAGTTATTAAGCAGGAAGTATTCACGTATTTATAAAACATTACTTTAGGCAAGGAACACATATTTCAACACTAAAGAATACAATCCTAACAAGAACCTTTGACAAATGTAACGCAAGTCTAATAAAGTTTACAATTATTTCCAAGACATGTTTTTAAGAACAGCTTTTCCATATACATGTTTAGTTTCATGGCCTTTAAATATAACACATAATCTCATAGAAAGAGTATTACATAGAAATGATGGAATTAAACCAATGTATACAGGCATATCTCAGAAATATTTCTGGTTCAGTTCCAGATCACTGCAATAAAGCTAATATTGCAATAAAGCAAGACACGGGAGTTTTTTTGGTTTCACAAAAAATGTTATGTTTACACTATAATGTAGTCTATCAAGTGTGTAATAGTATTATATCTTTTAAAATCTACATATCTTAATTTAAAATACTATATTGCTATAAAAAAAAAAACTATTCATGTGAGCTTTCATCAAGCTGTAATCTTTCTGCTGGTGGAGGGCCCTGCCTCAATGTTGACAGCTGCTGACTGATCGTGATGGTGGTTGGCTGTTGGCTGTGGCAATTTCTTAAAATAAGACAACAATGATCTGTACCCCATCAATGAACTCTTCTGCTGTTTGACAGCAGTTTACCCACACTAGAGCTTCTTTCAAAATCAGTCAATCTTCTGAAACCCTGCAACTTCTTTATAAACTAAGTTTATGTAATAATCTAAATCCTTTGTTGTCATTTCAACAACATTCACAGTATCTTCACCAGGAACAGATTCATCTCAAGAAACCATTCTATTTTGCTCAACCATAAAAAGCAACTCCTCATCTGTGCAAGTTTTATCACGAGATTGCAGCAATTCAATCTCATCTTCAGGATCTACTTTTTTTTTTCTTTTGAGACAGTCTCTCTCTGTAGTCCAGAATGGAGTGCAATGGTGCAGTCTTGGCCCACTGCAACCTCCACCTCCTGGGATCAAGCAATTCTCGTGCCTCAGCCTCCTACGCAGCTGGGATTACAAGTGTGCGCCACCACACCTAGCTCATTTTTGTATTTTTAGTAAAGGCAGGGTTTCACCATGTTGGTCAGGCTGGTCTTGAACTCCTGGCCTCAACTGATCCATCTGCCTCAGTCTCCCAAAGTGCTGGGATTATAGGCACGAGCCTCCATGCCCGGCCTCATTCAGCTTCCGCTACAAATTCCAGTTCTCATGCTATTTCCACCACATCTACAATTACTTCCTCCACTAAAGTCTTGAACCCTTCACCATCATTCATAAGGGCTGAAATCAGCTTCTTCCAAACTCCGGTTAATAATGCTGTTTTGACCTCCTCCCATGAATTACAAATGTTCATAAGGGCATTGAGAATGGCGAATCCTTTCTAGAAGGCTTTTAATTTACTTTGCCTAGATCCATCAGAGGAATCACTATCTATGGCAGTTATAGCCTTACGAAATGTATTTCTTAAACAGTAAGACTTACAATTCAAAATTACTCCTTGATCCACAGGCTGCAGAATGAATACTGTGGTAGCCAGGTATGAAAACAACACTCATCTCCTTGTACATCTCCATCAGAGCTCTTGGATGACCAGGTGTACTGGGCAGTAATATTTTAAAAGGAATCATTTCTGCTGAGCAGAAGGTCTCAACACTAAACTATTCGGTAAATCATGCTGTAAACACATGTGCTGCCATCTGGGCTTTGCTGTTCCACTGATAAAAGTACAGGCAGAGTACATTTATCATGATTCTTAAGGACCCTACGATTTTCAGAACAGTAAATGAGCACTGGCTTCACCTTACAGTCACTAATTATATTAACAAGAGAGCCAGCCAGCTGTTTTGTCCGTTGTTTCATGTTGCCACCTATATCAATTATCTTAGATCTTCTGGAGAACTTGCTGCAACTTCTACGTCAGCATTTGCAGCTTCACCTTGCGCATTTATGTTATGGAGATGGCTTATTTCCTTAAACCTCATGAACCAACCTTTACTAGCTTCAAACTTTTCTTCTATTTCCTTATCTCTCTCAGTTCTCATAAAACCAAAAAAGAGTTAGGGCCTAACTCTGGATTAGGCTTTGGCTTAAGGGAATGTTGTAGTTGGTTTGATCTTCTATCCAGACCACTTCAACTTTCTCCACATCAGCAATAAGGCTGTTTTGTGGCCGGGCACGGTGGCTGACACTTGTAATCCCAGCACTTTCGGGGTCTGAGGCAGGTGGATTGCTTAAGCAGTTCAGCCTGGGCAACATAGTGAAACCCTGTCTCCACAAAAAAATATTTTTTAAAAATTAACCAGGCATGGTAGCACATTCTTACGGTCCTAGCTACTTGCGAGGCTGAGGTGGGAGGATCTCTTGAGCCTGTGAGGCAGAAGCTGCAGTGAGCCAAGTTCGAGCTACTGCACTCCAGACTGGGTGAGACAGTGAGATCCTGTCTCAAAAAAAAAAAAAAGGCTGTTTCACTTTCTTATCATTCCTGTGTTCACTGGAGTAGCATTTTTAATTTCCTTCAAGAACTTTTCCTTTGCATTCACAATTTGGCTGTTTGGTGCAAGAGGCCTAGCTCTCAGCCTTTCTAGGCTTTTCAACATGCATTCCTCACTAAGCCTAATCAGTTCTAACTTTTGATTTAAAGCAAGAGATGTGAGGTTTTTTCTTTCACTTGAACACTTAGCAACCATTATAGGGTTATTAATTGACCTAATTTAAATATTGCTGTGTCTCAAGGAATAGGGAGGTCCAAGGAGAGAGAGAGTTAGAACACACACAACATTTATCAAACAGGTTCACTCTCATATGGGTATGGTTTGTGGCATCCAAAACAATTACAATAGTAACATCAAAGATCACTGATCACAGATCACCATAACAGATATAATAATGAAAAGGTCTGAAGTATTGTGAGAATTACCAAAATGTGAAACAGAGACACAAAGTGACCACACGATGTTGGAAGTGTGGCGCCAAAAGCCTTACTTGGCTCAATGTTGCCACAAACCTTCAATTTGTGTAAAATGCAATTATCTGTGAAGTGCAATAAACAAAGCACTATACAATGAGGTATGCCTGTACTGACTAATCCAATGTCAAATTCCTCTACCACTGCACAGGTTCAGCACAGCACAGTACTGAGGTGTGGTAACTATTAATGGTAGAGGACATCTTTTCTCTCTCGTGCTAAGCTTCTTTAGTGCTTAGTAGGAAGTCTCCAGTTTGCTGCACTACTTCCTGTTCTGCAGGCCTTTCATGGCGCTACCAATACCATAACCTATCTTCATTTTGAAACGTTTCAGGTTACCACTTCCAATTTCTACTACTTTGGTCTCTCATAAATTTCTTTTTCCTTTCTAGTTTCTCCTGTATTTTGAACTTCCACACATAAAAGCTGCCCTTACACAGGAAAAAAATTACTTTCCTTGCAGTACAAAATATAACCAGAGCTTGGGAAAACTTCTTTCCTACCAAAACTTTAAAAACGATGATTTTTTGGTTCTGACCCATTCCATCAACCTAATGGTTTCAAGGGGCTATTCAGATTTTACCTGACTGTATTAATACCCCTTAGTTTGAAAACAAAACAAAACACACCAAATTTATTAGAATAAAGAGTGCATTCTGGAATTCTGTTATTTAGCTATCATCACAGTAACTGACCAGTTTTAATAAATGGGTAAAAATCTTATCAACGAGAAAGAAAATCACTAGAAGAACTGGTAATTCCATCTTATGAAAGGAAAAAAAGGCCTCCAACCAAAACTTACGCTTGCACAGATCTAAAAGAAGCAGTTCTTGCCACACAAACACAGGCTCCTCAGGGTGTTCTACTTTCTAGGCTTGTCACTTGAATACATAGTTAAAGGAGCCTATCAAAACTTAAGGGCATTTATTGCCTTGACACTGAAATAAATGGTGCTTCTCTATTTCCAATTTACATTTGCCCTAGTTTTACATTTTTATTTCCTCCAACATCAAAAAAAAATTTGAGGAATAGAAAAGGCCTAATCATTTTGTCTAAACCTTCAATTTCATACAAGGGATTTCATGAAAGGATAGCTGGTAAATTTTCCCAATTAACAATTAGTCCAAGAACCAATATAAATAGCCAAGATTTTATAGCTCTTCATCCATTATTCTCTATTACAAATAAAATCAGCATATAAATGCAAGACCCAATTCATATTTCTCTGTGTACAGTTTTTCTGATGACTAGTTTACAGAGTTTGAGTAGACAAGAACACAATTCTTATGATATGGTCTCTTTGATCCAGCAATATTCCTAAAGAAATAAGTATCCCAACATGTACACACAAGAATATTCTTAAAAAATAATTATCTAAGTAAGAAAAACCAGAACCGAGCTAAATACAAAATAGAAAAATTTCACATGCATATATTGACATGAACAAAATTTCAAGATCTACTGCTAGGTATTAAAAGGAGTGGCAGGAATGGTTGCAAAACTGTACCTATGCTATGATCTCAGGTTAGAATTATATGTACCATTAATTAAGTGATTCTCAGTGGTAAGACTTAATGTTATTTTCTTCCTATTTTTACATATAAGAAAAAAAAATAGCTATTTTAAACCTAATTTGAGCACTATTTAAGCAGCAAGGTTACAATGAAAGACTAACATACAGTTCATGGCAGTATAAATTGCTAAGAGCTTTCTAAAAAGCATTATGACAAGATATTCCTGTAAGTTAAAAATGCTCATACAAACTCACACATACACCCACATACACACATACACACTTCTACCTAACTACAAGGGGTTTTAGAAGTAATAAGAAATTTCAAAACTGAGTAAAAAAGAACATATTTATTCTGACACCACTATATACCAGGTATGTATTTTTAAACCAAAAATCGTTAGGGGCATGGGAGTAATCTTATCATTTAGCCCAGTAACTTCACTTGTAGGAATATACTCCAAGGAAATAAGAATGTGAAGAAATATTTCATCATAGACCTACAACAGCAAAATATGGGGAACAGTCTAAAAGCCAAATATGGGAATGTTACATCAATACCCACTGCACAGCCATTAAAACTTACATAGTTAATGGTATGAGAAAATGCAGTGCAGGAAAAAACAAAACAAAACTACACAGATCTGCATTTCCACTAGGTTAACAAAAGACAAAAAAGACTAAAAGACAACCACCCAAAGCATTGATGGTGGCCATCTTTACTCAGGAGGACTATGACTGGGTCTCACTGTGTTGTGCAGGTTGGAGTGTGCTGGCTATTGACAGGCACCAGCACAGAGCACTACAATCTCCAACTCCCGGCCTCAAGGGATCCTCCCATCTCAACAGCTCCACATCCCACACCATTATGCTCAGCTCTCTCTATTTTTTTCAGACAATGTCTCACTCTGCTGCCTGGGCTAGAGTGTAGTGGCACAATCATAGCTCACTGCAGCCTTGATCTCCCAGACTTAAAACGACCTTCCAGCTTCAGCCTCCCAAGTAGCTGAGGCTACAGGTGTACACCACCATGCCTGGCTAGTTTTTTGGGGGGTTTTTTGTTTTGTTTGGTTTTTGGTTTTTTTTTTGAGACAAGAGTTTTACTCTGTTGCCCAGGCTGGAGTGAAGTGGCGCAACCTCCACCTCCGAGGTTCAACAAATTATTGTGCCTCAGCCTCCCAAGCAGCTGGCATGCACCACCATGCCCGACTAATTTTTGTATTTTAGTCGAGATGGGGTTTGGCCATGTTGGCCAGGCTGGTCTCGAACTCCTGACCTCAGATGATCCATCCACCTTGGCCTCCCAAAATGCTGGGATTACAGGCTTGAGCCACCGCAACTAGCCCTGGCAATTTTTTTGATCTTTAGTAGAGACAAGGTCTTGCTCTGTTGCCCACAGGCTGGTCTGAAACGCCTGAGTTCAAGCGATCCTCCTGCCTTGGTCTCCCAAAGTGCTGGAATGACAGGCATGAGCCACCATGCTTGGCACCAGCTCTTGTTTTTAATCATAGATTTTCCAAGCAGTCTTCAATAATCAGACATTACTCTACAAATAAGAAAAATAACTAACAATTCATAGAGCATTCTACACTGCCTAGATTTTAATTACTTCACGTTATCCTCCACAATCCCTAGGATAAGGCCTAAAATGATGACAGAATGGGTCAGACACAGAGAGAGGTATGTGAGAGAGAAAAGCAGATAGATACACACACATAGAGGAATTGGGGGAGAGGTTAAAGAGAGACATCCACAGCCATGTCATGAAAAAGTCAAGAGTTCGTTTTGTTTTTGAGACGGGTTCTTACTTTGTCACCCAGGCTGGAGTACAGTGGTGCAATCTTGGTTCACTGCAACCTCTGCCTATGGGGCTCAAGGGATCCTCCCACCTCAGCCTCCCAAGTAGCTGGGACCACAGGTGTGCACCACCATGCCTAGCTAACTTTTCATATTTTCGGTAGTTTGTATTTTTTCACCATGTTGCCCAGGCTGGCACAGAGTTCTTATCACTTCCATATTTTAAAGTTTTCACAGAACAAGGCTGCTCACAGAAAACAATTTCAAATAGTCAAGAAATCTATCAACCTTCAAAAAAAAAAAAAAAAAGGTGGGGGGCTAGGTGCAGTGGCTCACATCTGTAATCCCAGAACTTTGAGAGGCTGAGGCAGATAGGATCACTTGAGGCCAGGAGTTTGAGACCAACCTGGCCAACATGGTGAAACCCCATCTCTACTAAAAATACAAAAATTAGCTGGGCGTGGTGGCACACATTTACAATTCTAGCTACTAAGGAGGCGGAGGTGCAGTCAGTTGAGACTGCACCACTGCATTCCAGCCTGCGTGATAGAGCAAGACTCTGTCAATAAATAAATAAATAAGAAAAAAAAGTATTGCTTATTTATGCCCTTGAAAATAAAATAATTTTAAAATTTTAAGTAGTAAAATGCTACCTAAAAGCTAAAGATACGTGGTCAAAAATAAACACGGCATCATTGAGTTGTATACATTAAATATATACAGACTTTTGCATGTCAATCATAACTTCAGTTTTAGAAAAGAAAAAAAAGGATGATATGTTTGGCTTTCTTCAAACGTGAGAAAAATAAAAGAAAATCTTAACCAACTCTTAATAAAAAATAAAATAGCTGGGCATGGTGGCTCATACCTAGAATCCCAGCACTTTAAGAGGCCAAGGCAGAAGGATTGTTTGAGCCAGGAGTATAAGACCAGCCTGGGCAACATAGTGAGACTCTGTCTCTACAAATAATTTTTTTTTTTTTAATTAGCCAGGCATGGTGGCTCACGCCTGTGGTCCCAGCTACTCTGGAGGCTGTGGTGGGAGGATCACCTGAGCTCAAGAGGTCAAGGTTGCAGTGAGCTGAGATTGTGCCACTGTACTCCACTCTGGGCAACAGAGAGAGAGACCCTGTCCCAAAAAATTAACTAATTAATTAAATTAAATAAGCACAGGGAAAGTAGAAATAAATCTAAATGCGGCTGGGTGCAGTGGCTCATGCCTATAATCCCAGCACTTTAGGAGGCTGAGGTAGGCAGATCACCTGAGGTCAGGAGTTTGAAACCAGCCTTGTCTGGCCAACATGGTAAAACCCCATACAAAATACAAAAATCAGCCATGTGTGGTGGTGGACGCCTGTAATCCCAGCTACTTGGGCAGCTGAGGTAGGAGAATGGCTTGAACACAGGAGGCGGAGATTGCAGTGAGCCAAGATCGCGCCACTGCACTCCAGCCTGGTTGACAGAGCAAGACTCTGTCTCAAAAAAAAATCTAAATGCAACTACTGTACCATATTACACTGTTCTTTAAATGTACTATTATATTAATCTACTGATTCTCTAATTTATATATTAAAACACTAGCAAAATTCTATTAGCAAAAGTAAAACATGACAAACAAGATATTAAATTATCACACTTCATTCTTTTGTTTGTTTTGCTTTTTAAATTTAGAGATGGCGCCTTGCTATGTTGCCTAGACTGGTCTCCAACTGCTGGGCTCAAACAATCCACCCACCTTGGCCTCCCAAAGTACTGGGATTACAGGCATGAGCCACCGTGCCTGGCCAAATTATCAGACTTTGGTGATGAATGTAAAGAGTATTTTTTCTTAAATCCTTTAAATATAAAATTACTTTTTCTAGTAATCCACAGAAAAGTACTATACATGGTTTTACAATTCTTATTAAAATTCCAAACTTAAGATAAAATTCAATATAATTAACATATTTCACATATGAAACTAAATAAGGTAATAACAGTTACTACAATGAAAAAAGCAGCAGTCAAAGGTTTAAATTTATTTACATGAAGTAGAGTTTCTCTTACTGCTTACCAGGATTATGATGAGTTGCAGATTCTCCATTCTGAAATACGTCTCCTGCCACATTCATTCTACCAGGATTAAAAGGTCCTACTCCAGTCTTGGTCTGTGAAGTTAAAGATGGGGTGTACGTTTGTATATTAACACCAAAATTACTTGACTGCAGTCCGTTAGAGACATCTCCCAAGTTGGTATTCTGCAGTGACGTTACATGTGTAATCATTAAGTTCATATCTCGCCCGTCAGTATTTTCTAATTGGCCATCATTCACAGAGCTTACACCTGTTTCTAAAGTTGTAACATTAGCAATCTGAATTTCAGAGTCTGGTTCTGTGGTGATACCACTATTACCCATTCCTGCATTTACCTTACTTCTTGAAAAACTGGAAGTGGAGAAATCCACATCATTGGTTCTGTTTTTAGTCTCAGGAGGTCTTCGTTCAATAAAATTGGAGGAATTTTTCTCTTGCCCTTGATTTGTTTCCATGTCCTCTTCATCATCAATGACAATTGTCTCACTTACACTTCTCTTCTGAGATGCCAACTCTTTTGAGGAAGGAGTAATTTTGGAATCATTTCCTTGTAGTTCTTCATTTTTTGATGATGTAAATGTTATGGTTCTTTGATCAGCTACCACTGGTACAGAAGGTGGGGAGGTTGTACAGGTTCGATAAAACAACATCATCATCATCTTCCACTGACGAGTTCTGAAACTTATTAGATCTAGACACTAAAGGATTAGCTGGACCACTAAATGAGTTTCCCACATTCGTGAGACTGGTTGCCATGGCCGTACTCCCTAATAAAACAGGAGTCTGATCAGTCAATTCTAATCCTCCCACTGAACTTGTGTCCATGCCAAAGAGCCTGTTAGGAAGATAGAAATAAGAATTAAAACGTCAGTATGACTTTTTATGTTACTCTAACTGAAACCACTGATTTAAAGGGTACTTTTATTTTATTTTTATTCTAAATGAAGTGATTCTTATCTAACATTCAGGAAATTATGTGATATCC
Source organism: Rhinopithecus bieti (assembly GCF_001698545.2). Classification (NCBI taxonomy): domain Eukaryota; kingdom Metazoa; phylum Chordata; class Mammalia; order Primates; family Cercopithecidae; genus Rhinopithecus; species Rhinopithecus bieti. Next base: position 1,637,564 of record NW_016803499.1, on the reverse strand, counting down.
ATTCTGTGATCTCATTCATTAATCATTTCATATAGTTCACATGTTAACTTTTGCAGGATAACAAGGAAGGCAATTATCCAATTTTTATTGGATAATGAATCATATGCAATATATTCATGGTAATCATATGCAACATATTCCTACCACCACCACCACCACCTCCTTTCAGGGGTACATTATTTACTCCATAAACTTTAACACTAAAAATATGGATAAATCCTCCCACACATCTGAACAGGAAAAAATAAAAAATAAAAATTTGACAAAAAATAATTACTTCATTATACACTTATCCCATTTATTCACTGTATCATACAAAGTCACATGCTATAATCCTTTCCCTTACCTCATCTTTTTTGGGGGGTGGGGAAGGACAGGGTCTCATTCTGTCACCCAGGCTGGAGTGCAGCGTTGTGATCATGGCTCACTACAGCCTCGATATCCCAGGTTAAGGCGATCCTCCCACCTCCAACTAGCTGGGACTACAGGCCATCGCCACCACACCTGGCTAATTTTTTTTAACGTTTTTTGGTACAGATGAAGTCTCATTATGTTACCCAGGCTGGTCTCAAAATTCCTAGGCTCAAGAGATCCCCTGACCTTGGCCTCAGCCTCCCAAAGCGCTGGGATTACAGGCATGGGCCATTGTGCTGGCCATCTTATCTTTTTTTAACCCACTTTTCTCATATTCTCTGGCTCCCATTAATTGTACAATTAAATCTTTCTGAAAATTTTAATCTTTCTTGACCCTATCCAGAAAGCATAAATTCTTTTTTTGCCAGTAGCAGGCTGCATAAAGGTCACCAAAGGTATCAGGTCCCTATCCCTGGAACCTATAAATGTTGTCTTACATGGAAAAAGGACTTTGCAGATATGATTAACGTTAAGGATTTTCAAGTGAGATTATATGGGATTACCTGTGAGTCACAAATGCACTCACAAGTACCCTTATAAAAGACATGCAGAGGGAGACTACAGGTGAAAGAGAAGGCAGTGTGACCATTGGGAGCTGAGGTGGGCAGATCGCCTGAGCCCAGGAGTTTGAGACCAGTCTGCGCAACATGACGAAACCCCATCTCTACAAAAAATACAAAAATTAGCCGGGCATGGTGGCACGTGCCTGTAGTCCCAACCACTCAGGAGGCTGAAGAGGAGAATCATCTGAGGCCGGGAGTTTGAGGCTGAAGCCAGCCATGATTGCGCCACTGCGCTCCAGCCTGGACTACAGAGTGAGACCCTGTCTCAAAATGGAAAAAAAAAAAAAAAGAAAAAAGAAAAAGAAAAGAAAAGAAAATTCTGGCTTACAGATGCTAACTCTCTTGCCCAAGTCACATAGCTAGGTTGAATACCCAGGTCTCTAAAACTCAAGAGTTCAAAACTCATCATTGTGCTATATTCAACTAATATTTTCTAAGCACCTCCTATATGCCATGCTGTGCTGAAGCCAAAGAAAATAGCAGAGTTAAGAAGATAACCTCAGGCCAGACACAACGGCTCATACCTGTAATCCTAGCATTTTGGGAGGCTGAGGTGGGAGGATTGCTTGAGCCCAGGAATCCGAGACTAGCCTGAGCAATATAACAAGACCTCAAATCTACTAAATACTAAAATTTAAAAATCAGCCAGTCATGGTGGTGCACATCTGTAGTCCTGGCTACTTAGGAGGCTGAGGCAGGAGGATCACTTGAGCCCAGGAGTTCGAGGTTGCAGTGAGCTATGATTGTGCCACTATATTCCAGCCTGGGCAACAGAACAAACCCTGTCTCAAAAGAAAACACACACACACACACACACATATACACACACACACACACACACACATACACACACACAGAGAGAGTAAATTTCTAGAACAAAGTTACTGAGCAAATGGAGATGAGATAGATCATCAGGTGGTAGTATCACTAATTCTGAACAAGAACCACTTTGATCAACCAGATCAAACTTGGGGGGCGAAACGCAAGGGGAACCAACTAGAAAAGGAAAAACTGAAGGGTAAGTACAGACTATAGATTAATTTGTAGATAGGATGAATAGGAAGTTGAAGTGGCTTATATACAGTGGTTTGGCCTAATTTTCACAGTGTATTATCTGAAAAGATGAGGAGATACTGGCTATATAGTTCTTCAAGACTGGTTTAAAAACACTTCATTTAAAGAGCCTCTGAAAGGATAAAAAAGAGACTAATATGTATTGCTTTGATTTACAGATGACAGTGGTAGAGGCATTTTTCACTGTACATCTTGTAGCATTTTCTTAATTTTGGATCACGTGATTTATCACTTTTTTTAAAACTAAATTTAAAATTTTAAACAGAATAACAGAAAGTGAAGAGATAACTAGTTTGGTGATCAGAGAACATCTCTTTAAGCAAGTGACATTTAACTGAAATATGAAATGATAAGAAAGATTCAGCTGTGAGAAAACTGGGGACAGGATATTCCAGGCAAAGAAAACAGCTTCTGCAAAGCCTAGAGGGAATGAAGTTGGCCAATCCAAGCTGCAAAATAAAGCCAATGTGGCAGATCAAAGCAGGAGCAAAGAGGAGGATAAAACGAGATAAACAGGCAGAGAAGAACACATCAAGGCCAACTAGCTAATACATTAATTACATTTAACAGATTTACAGAGCACCTAGTATGCACAAGCTACTTTCAAGGCACAAGGCCAAAATCAGTAATCAAAACAGGTAAACAGCCCTGCCTAAGCTTAGAAAGCATTAACTCTAACTAAACATGAAAGTTTGGATTTTGGCCAGGCGCGGTGGCTCAAGCCTGTAATCCCAGCACTTTGGGAGGCCGAGGCGGGCGGATCACAAGGTCAGGAGGTCGAGACCATCCTGGCTAACACAGTGAAACCCCGTCTCCACTTAAAAAATACAAAAAATTAGCCGGGCGAGATGGCGGGCGCCTGTAGTCCCAGCTACTCGGGAGGCTGAGGCAGGAGAATGGCGTGGACCCGGGAGGCGGAGCTTGCAGTGAGCTGAGATCTGGCCACTGCACTCCAGCCTGGGCGACAGAGCGAGACTCCGTCTCAAAAAAAAAAAAAGAAAGTTTGGATTTTACTGGAACAGGAAACACTGCCATGTTTTCAGCAAAGAGGTGATACAACCTCGGGTTTTAAATAGATCACTGCGGCTGCTATGTGGGAACAAGAGAGGAAAACTGGAAGTCAAGAAACAAACTAGATGGCCATTGAAATGGTCCAAGTGAGAGATGACAGTGGCTGAAAAAAGGGTGAAAAAAATCTACGAGGTATACTGATGACTTTAAAAAGTTACAGAACACTCATGGAGATAGAGTAGAAGGATGCTTAGCAAAGGCTCAGAAGGGTAGTGGTGAGGTGGGAGGTTAATGGGCACAAAAAAATAGAATAAGACCTATTATTTGATAGCACAACAGGGTGACCTAGTCAATAATAATCTAATTGTGCATTTTAAAATAACTAAGAGTATAACTGGATTATTTGCAACACAAAGGACAGTTGAAGGGATACTCCATTCTCCATGTGATTATCACACAATGCATGCCTGTATCAAAACATCTCATGTAGCGGGCAGAGGCTGAGACAGGCGGATCACTTGAGGTTTGGAGTTAGAGACCAGTCTGGCCAACATGGTGAAACCCCATCTCTACTAAAAATACAAAGATTAGATGGGCATGGTAGCATGCACCTGTAATTTCAGCTACTCAGGAGGATGAGGCATGAAAATCGCTTGAACCTGGGAGGTGGAGGTTGCAGGGAGCTAAGACTGTACCACTGCACTCCAGCCTGGGTGATAGACGGGGTAAGACTCTGTCTCAAAAACAAACCAAAACAAAAACAAAAACAATCTCATGTAACTCATAAATATACCTACAATGTACCCACAAAAATTTAAAAAAGTTATAGAACACAAAGAAAATTACTACTGTGATGTTATGCATATCCCAAAAACCTATATATACAATATTTTCCCTGAAGTATATATATTTATACAAAAATTCATGGGGAAAAAAAAAAACTCTTCAGAGGATCACATCATGCTGATAGAAGTAGTCTGCTAGGAAGGGCAGAAGTTTAGGGAGGGGAGGGTGAGTGGTCAACCATATGCACTTCGGACTCTGCTTTAATCTAGAGTTTCATGCAGCAAAGCACCTGACTGAATAAAGGAAGGAAAAGGAGTCAGTAGCAGAAGATGATATACAGTTGGCAAAACTCTAGTCAAAGATGCAATCTCCAGATACAAAAAGAGATGCAGAATAAGCACTTTTCACAGACATCAAATAAGGGTACACTAACTTTTTAATGAAACATTGAAACATTTAAATAATTTGTCTTTTCTTTATTTTTTTTTTTTGAGATGGAGTCTCTGTCACCCAGGCTGGAATGCAGTGGCGCGATCGATCTCGGCTCACCGCAACCTCCATCTCCTGGGTTCAAGCGCTCCTCCTGCCTCAGCCTCCAGAGTAGCTGGGACCCCAGGCATGCAACACCACGTCCAGATAATTTTTTGTATTTTTAGTAGAGACGGGGTTTCACCATGTTGGCCAGGATGGTCTCAATCTCTTGACCTCGTGATCCACCCGCCTCGGCCTCCCAAAGTGCTGGGAGTACAGGCCTGAGACACCACGCCCAGCCGTAACTTGTCTTTTCACTGAATCTTTAAGACCTAACACAATGCTTGAGCACAGAGTAGACAAATATCCCAAATATCTACGGCAAGAACAGAACCCAAAGCCAATTATGTTCACTTTAACTATCAAAGTTATTTTTAAGTAACAGCATTATTTAATTATCAAAGTATACACTCTAGCCCTTTAGTTTATATATACTGTATTATTCTCTGACGATTAAGTGTCCTCACTAAACCAAGTCTAGTGTCAGACGGGCACTTTTCCACCACTCAACAAAATAAGGAAATGAAATATTTTCAAAAACATACGATATTTTACAGAATACCAAGGTCTTATTTTATTCTCACATAACTGTGACAATCCCTTTGAGTTAAAAAACAGAAATTTTTTCTACAATAAAACAGCAGCTCACAAATTAATTAAAACTGCCCAAGGTCCCAAGACAGTATAGGATTCAAACACTATGTACACAGAGCTCGATTTCAAAACCAGTCTCCATTGGTCTCAGAGAAAGAGCTGTGTGTCTATCTGCTGTCAGATAAAAGACATGCTGTGATTGGAAAATGGCAAAAGATACATTTATAACTACTTGAAAGAAAATGGGCTGGGTGTGGTGGCTCACGCCTGAAATCCCAACACTTTGGGAGGCTGAGGCGAGAGGATTGTTTGAGCTCTGGAGTTCAAGCCCAGTCTGGGCAACAGAGTGAAATCCCGTCTCTACTAAAATACAAAAATTAGGCTGGGCACGGTGGCTCACGTCTGTAACCCTAGCACTTTGGGAGGCTGAGGCAGGCAGGTTGAGCTCAGGAGTTTGAGACCAGCCTGGCCAACATGACAAAACCCCATCTCTCCTACAAACATATATATATATATATATATACAAAAAATTAGCTAGGGGGCCGGGTGCAGTGGCTCACGCCTGTAATCCCAGCACTCTGGGAGGCCCAGGTGGGCGGATCACGAGGTCAGGAGTTTGAGACCAGCCAGGCCAAAATAGTGAAACCCCATCTCTACTAAAAATCAAAAAATTAGCCAGGCGTGGTGCCAGGTGCCTTTAATCCCAGCTACTTGGGAGGCTGAGGCAGGAGAATTGCTTGAACCTGGGAGTTGGAGTCTGTAGTGAGCTGAGATTGCACCACTGCACTCGTCTCAAGAAAAAAATATAAGAGCTGCATTATTTATTTACATTATTAATATTTAATTTCATTTTGCTTAATAGCTGTGAATATTTAAATCCTGACCTCTACCATTTTCTTGCTGTGGTTTTAAGCAGCTTACTTAACTGTTGAGGATTTTTTTTTTTTTTTTTTTTTTTTTTTGAGACGGAGCCTTACTCTGTTGCCCAGGATGGAGGCTGGAGTACAGTGGCACGATCACAGCTCACTACAACCTCCGCCTCCCAGATTCAAGCAATTTTCCTGCCTCAGCCTCCCGAGTAGCTGGGATTACAAGCATGAGCCACCACGCCCGGCTAATTTTTTTGTATTTTTAGTAGAGATGGGGTTTCACCATGTTGGCCAGATTGGTCTCAAACTCCTGACCTCAAGTGATCCACCCACCTCGGCCTCCCAAAGTGCTGGGATTACAGGTGTGAGCCACTGTGCCCCGCTGAGGATATTTTTTTAATCTATACAATTGATAGAATAATGATTCTACTTTAAGGGGCTGCTATAGTGTTTGACATGAATATTTGGTCCACAATAACCATTAAAAGAAAGTTTAGCTATTACTGATGACAGCACTTGCATTTAAAAATTTTTAATTGAATTAGTTATGATAATTTTGAAGGAAAATGTTATTCAGTATATTGCAATTTTAAAACTTTCTGTAATGGAAATGTTAAAAAAATTGTTTTCAAATTTATTTAAAAGTAACTAAAGGACTTATCTGAAACTTTCTCCTCAGTGTATCTTATTTTTGCTATAAAGAAGCTCTCCTTATTAAGGAACTGTCTTAAGAGTAATGACGTTTATATTTTAATTTTTGAAATAATATCTTAGGGATAGGGAGTAGTAATTTATAGGTCTTTGGGTAAAGTAAATAATCACCCCTCTCTTTTTTTGTTTTTGTTTGTTTTTTCTGAGATGGCGATCTTTCTATGTTGCCCATGCTGAACTCCTGGGCTCAAGTGATGCTCCTGTCTGTGTAGCTAGGACTATAGCTGTGTGCTGGGTTAAGCTTTTAAACAGAATTTTCCATTTTCTTTTTCTTTCTTTCTTTCTTTTTTTTTGGAGACAAGAGTCTGGCTCTATTGCCTAGGCTGGAGTGCAGTGGTGCGATCTAGGCTCACTGCAACCTCCAACTCCTGGACTCAAGGTATCCTCCTGTCTCAGACTCCTGAGTAACTGGGACCTCAGGCACATGCCACACGCCAGGCTAATTTTTTTGTATTTTTTTTGGCAGAGACAGGGTTTCCCCATGTTGCACTGGACTGGTCTCAGCTGAACTCCCAAGCTCAAGCAACCTGCCTGCCTCAACCTCCTGAGTAGCTGGGATCACAGGCGCATGCCATTACACCCGGCTTTTTTATTTATTTATTTATTTATTTATTTATTTATTTATTTAGAGACAGAATCTCGCTCTGTTGCCCAGACTGGAGTGCAGTGGCACAATCTCGGTTCACTGCAACCTCCGCCTCCCGGGTTCAAGTAATTCTTGTGCCTCAGCCTCCCGAGTAGCTGGGACTACAGGCGCGTGCCACCACTCCTGGCTAAATTATTTTATTTTTCTTTTTGAGACCGAGTCTCGCTCTGTCACCCAGGCTGGAGGGCAGTGGCATGATCTCGTCTCACTGCAACCTCTGCCTCCTGGGTTCAGCAATTTTCTGCCTCAGACTCCTGAATAGCTGGGATTACAGGCGTCACTGTGCCCGGCCACAGCTCTTATTTTTTAAAAAAACATAACCATTCAATAAAACAACCAAATCAATATTCAAAATACACAAGATTCAAAAGAAAAAACAAACCCAAAGTACCAACCTACAATGGGATTTTTTAAAAAACGGGGCCGGGCATGGTAGCTCACACATGTAATCCCAGTACTTTAGGAGGCAGAGGCAGGCAGATCACTTGTGTCTGGGAGTTAGAGACCAGCCCTGGTGACTGAGTGAAATCCTAACTCTACGAAAAATACAAAAACTGGCTGGGCGCAGTGGCTCACGCCTGTAATCCCAGCACTTTGGGAGGCCGAGGTGGGCGGATCACGAGGTCAGGAGATCGAGACCATCCTGGCTAACACGGTGAAACTCCGTCTCTACTAAAAATACAAAAAAAGAATCAGCTGGGCGTGGTGGTGGGTGTCTGTAGTCCCAGCTACTCGGGAGGCTGAGGCAGAAGAATGGCATGAACCCGGGAGGCAGAGCTTGCAGTGAGCCGAGATGGAGCCACCGCACTCCAGCCTGGGAAACAGCAAGACTCTGTCTCAAAAAAAAAAAAAAAAAAATTAGTTGGGCATGATGGTGCACATCTGTAGTCCCAGCTACTTCGGGGGCTGAGGTGGGAGGATCGCTTGAGCCAGGGAAGCAGAGGTTGCTGTTAAGCAGAGATGATGCCACTACGCTCCAGCCTGCACAACAGAGTGAAACCCTGTCTCAACAACAACAACAAAAAACACAATGAAGCTGAACTTGTAGTTAACATTCACTTGTCATAAGGGAAGTACCTGATCAACATAATGATTTTCACAAAAATGAGATAACAGCTCAGCCCAAATCTACAGATATTATAAAATGTGCAAGCTTTTAATATGTAAGTTATTTGGCTCCTTTGTTTTGGCATACTTAGAAGAAAACCACTTCCGGGGCAGAAAAGCTAGAACTGATTTCACAGTTCCCTCTGGTGGCTGCTATGTGTCAATTCAGTCTCCTTAGAAGAAAGTTTCTTTACCACAGTTAGATCCCTGCAGCAATCTACTTCTCAAAACAGAATAACCATTCAACTATGACAGCTATTTTAAAATCACAGACTGTAAATAATATTAGTCACTTCTATATATCACAGAAATAATGTTTCAACCAGAAAACATCTACTTAGTCCTTTAGATAATCCAATTAGAAGTTGATCACTTCTCCATTATCAAAGTAAAATCTACTCCATGTAGCCGCCACTCTTCTACCTCCAGTCAATTCTAACTAGCTATTTAATACTAAACAAATAACTTATCTGAATTTTCACTTTACCACAGTAAATGGTATAAAAACGGTTCACATGGCTTTTCTTCTAATTCAAAGATATAACTGGATGTGAAAACCACTTAGCACACTCCTAAATACTTACCTAACTCCTAAACAATTACCAGACAACTGATGCTTGTACCTCGGAATTTCAGTAAGTTTCCAATTAATTTTTAAGCTGCCTTGTGATACTCCACATTATAAATCATATATGCTTTCAGTTCTATTTGGTCTTTATTTTGATTCAGTGAGAATTAATTAACAGAACAATTGATGTTGTCATGAAAAAACAATGAAAAGGTGACAGTTAAAATATAAATGTTCACATATTTGTATCAATATGAGTACTTGCTGAAAAAGGCTGATGAACCTTCAAAAAACAAAATCACAAAGAAAGCTCTTCAAAGTGCTTCAACAAAAATATTCATCATCTCCCTTACAAGCCTACCTAAATGCTTTCTAAGTATCGTTAAAGAATTACAAAGAAAGCTCAGGTGAACTCTTTTTTACCGCAAAGAGTATTATAAGTCAGTATGTATTCATGGCACTTATAATAGTTCTGAGTTAATATGACAGATTTAAAATGTTAAGAATAAAAATTCCTGGCCAGGCCCAGTGGCTCACGCCTGTAATCCCAGCACTTTAGGAGGCCATGGTGGGCAGATCTCTTGAGCCCGCAGTTGGAGACCAGCCTGGGCAACAGGGAGAAACCCCAACTCTACAAAAAATAGGAAAATTAGATGGGCGTAGTGATGCACGCCTGTGGTCCCAGCTACTTATGGGACTGAGGCGGGAGGATCACTGGAGCCCAGGGGGTCGAGGCTGCAGTGAGCCAAGATTGCACCACTGCACACTAGCCTGGGCAAGACAGCGAGACTCTATCTCAAAAAAGAAAAAAAAAAAAAAAGAATAAAAATTCCTAATAAAATAGGCAGAAGGAATTATAGGAAGAATTATTAAAAGCATTGTCAAGGCCGGGCGCGGTGGCTCAAGCCTGTAATCCCAGCACTTTGGGAGGCCGAGACAGGCGGATCACGAGGTCAGGAGATCGAGACCATCCTGGCTAACACGGTGAAACCCCGTCTCTACTAAAATACAAAACTAGCCGGGCGAGGTGGCGGGCGCCTGTAGTCCCAGCTACTCGGGAGGCTGAGGCAGGAGAATGGCGTAAACCCAGGAGGCAGAGCTTGCAGTGAGCTGAGATCCAGCCACTGCACTCCAGTCCGGGCGACAGAGCGAGACTCCGCCTCAAAAAAAAAAAAAAAAAAAAAAAAGCATTATCAGTAAAGTCAAGAATAAGACAAGAACATTCTTCTACTATTACCATATAGCACTGTTCTAGAAGTAACAGCCAATGCGATTACACAAAAAAGAAATGAAGAAATATACAAATGTGAGGCCAGGCACAGTGGCTCATGCCTGTAATCCCAGCACTTCGGGAGGTCGAGGTAGGCGGATCATCTGAGGTCAGGAGTTTGAGACCAGCCTGGCCAACATGGCAAAACCCCATCTCTACTAAAAATACAAAAATTAGCTGGGTATGGTGGCGTACACCTTTAATCCCAGCTACTCGGGAGGCTGAGGCAGGAGGATTGCTTGAACCTGGGAGGCAAAGGTTGCAGTGAGCCGAGACTGTGCCACTGCACTCCAGCCTGGGTGACGGAATGAGACTCCGTCTCAAAAAAAAAAAAAAGTGAAAGTGGGGAAAATATTATATACAAATTATACAATTCTTTACCCCAAAGACCCAAAAGATTTACCTGAAAAACTATTACAGTGAGTTTATACAGCAAAATAATTGTATCTACATAACAAATTAATATGTAGAAATCAGTCAACTGAATGGCCATAAAATTTTGCTCCCATCCAAAGGTCAACTAAACCTACAATAAGGGTTTTTTAGAAAAAAGGACAAATCTACAACGAAGGGGAGATAAGAGAGAATTCAAGTGCACTAAAATTTTGGAAGAGGGAACGCAGATAAGCATGGATTAGTTGTAACTGACTTAGCAGGCCTGAAAAAGTAACACTGAACCCACAGGAAGCAAAGTTTTGAAATGAACAAATTACAAATGAAACTGCAGTTAACATTCACTTGTCAAGGTAGGAAGTATCTTCGCCAACATAACAATTTTCAGAGGAATGAGGCAACAGTTCAAAATAGAATACTCAACAGGTTCAGGAACCACTGAAAGTAATGGCAAAAACTGCAATTACTTTTGCACCAACCTAATAGCAGCATCTCTTTCCCAAAGGGGATGATGTACTTAGGGCAGCTAATGTTTGGGAGGCTGAGGAAAGCAGATCACTTTAGGTCAGGAGTTGGAGACCAGCCTGGCCAATATGGTGAAACCCCATCTCTACTAAAAATACAAGAATTAGCCAGGCATGGTGGCGCATGCCTGTAATCTCAGCTACTCAGGAGGCTGAGGTATAAGAATCACCTGAACCTGGGAGGCAGAGGTGGCAGTGAGCCAAGATCAGGACACTGCACTCCAGTCTGGGTGACAGAGTGAGACTCTGTCTCCAAAAAAAAAAAAAAGACAGCTAATAGACAACTCAGTGAAAACTATTGAAAAGCAATTAGAAACCTACATTTCCTTTCCCATTCAAATAAATCCACAAGTTTAATCTGTGGAGAAAGTACAAGATCGACTTTGGACAGGAAGATATCAGGCACAGTTCAGGGGCAAGCCCCTTATTTCAGCTGAACCTGAGATATAAAATAAACTGATACATACTCAACTTAGTACTGGTGCTGAGACCTAACCTCCACCTAAAACTGCAAGTCACACATCTCCCTATTCAGGAAATTGGAAGGCTCTTTCTGGAAACATGATTTCATAAAAAGATATCCACGAATGGAGACTTCCCAACAAACATCCAGCCAGATCATCCCTTAATGAAGTGTGATTATCAACAGTGTACTGTGACCCCCAACAGCTCCGAGTGTCCACACAGCTTTTAGACATGCATTCTTAACCATGAACAGACAACCAAGGACTACCTGACAGATGAGTAAAGATATGAAAGATATCTTCATGATGAAAACAAATGGGATGAAAAACTCAAGTTGGTAGCAATGGTAACTATCTAAGGGGAAAAAACATCTTAAGAAAATAATATATTCAGAGAGATAAGAAAACATACCCACGAAATATGAACAGAATGCTAGGAAAAAATTCGTACCTACAGGAGGAAGAAGGTACTTCTCCATGTTAAAAATATGACTGCAGAAACTTAAAATCCAATAGATGAAAATACCATTTCCCACCTACTGAAACCAGGGCTCCTTAGAGAAATGGTATATTGCAGGTCAGAGGCAGGAAATGTGTAAGACTAGCCCAAACACTTGCTTATAGTAGATAGCAAGAAAGCTACTGAAGACTAATGGAGGAGTTAAAAGGACTCCAGAGCCAACATGAATAGGCTCCAACTGGCCAAAGACAGGAAAATTTAAACATGAATAAAAATCACTGCAGTTAATTAAAACACATAAAATATGTGGTTTTTGGGAGGTTTTTTTCTGTTTTTTAGAGGCAAGGTCTCACTGGCAACCCAGGCTAGAGTGCAATGGCATGATCACAGCTCACTGCAACCTTAACTTCTGGACTCAAGTGATTCTCCCATCTCAGCCTCCTGGGAAGCTAGAGCTCCAGGCATGTGCCACCATGCCTAGCTAATTGTTTTATTTCTTGTAGAGATGAGGTCTCCCTATGTTGCTCAGGCTAGTCTTGAACTCCTGGCCCTAAATGATCTTCCCGCCGCAGCCTCTTAAAGTACTGGGAATACAGGCATGAGCCACCATGCCCGGCCTCAGATATGCTTCAATCCATGAGTTCATCAAGGCACTAACACCAACCAAAGCAAACCTAATTCCAAAGCAAGACTCAGTAACATAAAGATATCAATTTTCCCTAAATTATCTGCAAACTTACTTTGATCCCAATAAAAATACTAACAATATTTAATTAGATAAACTGATTCTCAAATTTATATGGAAAAATTAACGAACAAGGACAGGAAAAAAATTTTTTTTTTTTTTTTTTTTTTGAGACAGAGTCTCGCTCTGTGGCCCAGGCTGCAGTGCAGTGGCACATTCTCAGCTCACTGCATCCGTCACCTCCTGAGTTCAAGTGATTCTTGTTCCTCAGCCTCCCAAGTAACTGGGATTACAGGTGCCTGTCACCATGCCCAGCTAACTTTTTGTATTTTTAGTAGAGATGGGGTTTCACCACGTTGGCCAGGCTAGTCTCCAACTCATGACCTCAAGTGATCTGCCTGCCTTGGCATCCCAAAGTGCTGGGGTTATAAGCACGAGCCATGGCACCCAGCCAAGAACAGGAAAATTCTAAAAAGAGATGAGTAACAGAAGATACTAGCATATTATGAAGCTATAATAAATAAAACAGTGAGGTAGGGAATAAGAAAAAACAGACCAAACAGACGAAAGAGTCTGAAATAGACCCAATGTATCAAGAAATTTAGTATACAATGAGATTTCAAAGGGGATATAAATTTTCCAGAAAAGTAGCATAAAACAACTGGAAGCAACTGAGAAATATTACTTTAAATTCTTGTCTCACACCAAAAGAAATTCCAATATAAAAATAAAAATCTGGGGACCCACCTACCTCTCATCACACACAAACGTTAATCCAAGATAAAGTCTTAAATTTTAAACTTATTTAATAAAATTTAATGTAAAATAAATTACAAGAAAACCAAACATTTATTTTATAATTTTAAAGATACAAGATCCTTGCAAATCTGACATAAAAAATAGATGAAGTAACAAATTTTTTAAAAAAAGAAAAAACACAGATGAAGACAGAGACTTCAGGCGAAATGGTGTGGCAAGAAGTTCTAGGTATGGGTACTTCCACCCAAGCAACCACTGAGTGGGAAAACATGATTGGAACCAACTACTTTGGATCTCTAGAACCTGACTGTACCCCTAAAACCAACGCAGGAGCAACGGAGGGAGAGGCTGGTGATCATTCCTAAGTGAATAGGACAAACCAGCCACTATCCCTCATTCCTCACCCCAACTCAGCTTTGGGAATAGCATGCTATGTTCTTGGCACAGCTGGCTATACACAGGGCTGACAGTTTAGGATTGTGTGTTTGGGCTGGTCTGGAGCAGACACTTCCTTGGTTTCAGCCTTCTGGGCAGGAGCAGCTTTCCCTGCAGCATCTATCACACATTTACTGAGACATGACCCTTTTCTCTTTTCTATGTAGACATTTAAGAAAATTTTTGTCAGGTCACTACCTCACCAGAGAGAAAATGGAACAGAAACTCCAGTGCCTACAAACAAGAAACATAAACTGTGCAAAAAAAAAAAAAAAGTGCAGAAAAAGTCACGTGAACAGCTCTATCCCTCAACAAGTAAAAAATCTGCGATCTATAAAGACTGGGAGAACCAGATTTCCAAAGTTAACGAACCATTTGAAAAAACAGTGGCTGAAAACGGCCCAACTATGATGATGATAAATATACATATCCAAGAAGCTCAACAAACTCCAAAAGCAAGATAAACTCAAAGATATCCGTGTCAAGACACATTGTGGACCTCAAAAAGAGCAGAAATTTTGAAACCAGCAAGAGAGAAGAGACTCATCTGGTTCAAGGGATCCTCATTAGATCATTTAGATTACTAGCATATTTTTCATCAGAAACCATTAGAAGCCAGAAGTCAGTGGGAAGACATTTAAAGTGCTAACAGAAAGGGGGGGGGGGGGGAA